>NC_068937.1:87984617-88332952 GCF_016801865.2 Culex pipiens pallens | reverse complement strand
GAGTCGAGGGACAAAAACTTCAAAAAATATTTGCAACGGCCTTACCAGCTTTTGTAAACATGCTCAATTATGGTCTAAAAAAATATATATATATTTTATGTTTTTAAATATTTTACATGCTAAACTTGTTATATTTCGTAAACGTACAGGTTTTATGTAAAATTGCTTCAACTTACGTACTTTTTACTTTTACTTTTACTGCTCGAACAACCTCCGGGTCATGAGCTGTCTCCAGATGCACTGCCACTGGACTCGGTCCTGGGCTGCTACTCTCCAATTCCGCTGCGGAACTCCCACATTTTCCAGATCTTCCTCCACTTGGTTCAACCACCTTGCACGTTGCGCCCCCCTCCGCCGCGTTCCAGCCGGCTCCGGTTCGGTTGGTGCGCATCCAGCGCATCCGGCATTCTTGCGACGTGTCCGGCCCACCGGATTCGGCCAGCCTTGGCGACCTTTCGACTGCTTGGCTTGCCGTAGAGTTGCACCAGCTCGTGGTTCATCCTTCTCCTCCATACAGTGTTCTCACGCACGCCGCCAAAGATCGTCCTAAGCACTCGCCGTTCGAAAACTTCAAGCGCTTGCAGGTCCTCTTCGAGCATCGTCCACGTCTGGTGCCCGTAGAGGACGACGGGTCTTATCAGCGTTTCGTACATGGTACACTTTGTACGCCGGGAAAGGTGACCAGACCGTAAGGTCTTGTGGAGTCCATAGTAGGCACGACTACCGGTGATGATGCGCCTCCGAATTTCTCTGCTGCAGTTGTTGTCCGACGTAACCAACGATCCGAGGTACACAAAATCCTCCACGACCTCGAACTCGTCCCCGTCGATCGTCACGCTCGGTCCTATGCCAGCCCTAAGGGATTCGGTTCCTCCTGCCAGCAGATACTTCGTCTTCGCAATATTCACCTTCAATCCAACCTTATCCGCTTCCCGCTTCAATTCGGTGTACTTCCTAGCCACCTCCTCGAACGTCCTGCCGACAATGTCCATGTCGTCGGCATAGCAGATGAACTAGCTGGACCGGTTGATGTTGAATGTTGAAACAGAGGCCGGAGATACCGTCGCCTTGTCGCAGTCCCTTGCGCGATTCGATCGGGTCGGACATCGCTCCCGAAATCTTCACGCTGCACCGAGCACCATCCATCGTTGAATTTTTTTGCTTCAACTTATAGAAAATGAATAGTTTGGATGAATAAAAACATTTTGTTTTAGATTTTTTTTTTAAATGTTGAAAGGGGATCAAGTTAACTGTAACATTTAGAAAAAGCCGGTTAATAGTAGTTTATGCAACAAGTTGCAAAAAGAGGATATTTTCAGCACGAGTTGAGCAAGTGTTGCTATTCGATTCTGTTATTTTTGGTACAGAAAAGTAGGCTATTTCGTCGTTCAAGAATTACAGGAAAAGTAAGTAGTTTCACGACGGAATTGCAAAAAAATATTTTTTGCAATTCCGTCGTGAAACTTCTTATTTTTCCTGTCATTCTCAAACGATGAAACAGCCTACTTTTCTGTACCAAAAATACCAGAATCGAATAGTTACCCTTTTCAAAATAAATACTGAAAAGTTCTACTTTTCAGCACTGAAATGGGTGCTGAAAAGTTGAACTTTTCAGCACTTGTTTCGAAAAGTAACACTTTTCAACACTATTTTGATTTAAACGATTTATTGAAAAAATACATGAAAATTTTACTTAAAATTTAACTCAATGGGTGTTTTTTCGGAATTGCAAAAAATGTTGTATGGAACTCGTTGCAAAACTTGATTTTTTCAGCACTCTTCGTATTTATCCAACTCGGTGAACCTCGTTGGATAAATGTACGACTCGTGCTGAAAAAATCCTCTTTTTGCAACTTGTTGCATAAACTACTATTTTCAAATCGCTTGGCATGATTAGAAGAATTTATCTGACTTATCAGCCAAACATAGTTGAATCTTTAAGCTTTCAATTCATGCAAAGAGTTCATAGTTTTGTGAGAAATTGAGAGAGTTATGTGTGATGCAAAAAAAGGGAATCAAGTCTCCTCACTCTCCCCTACTGGAATATAAAACAACTCGACATTTTTGACGCTGGCGCTAGAATCGACAAAATTGATTTTTAGTGAATTCCTTGCCAATAAATGAACTTGTGAATTTCAGGTCTAAATGGTATGGAATCATCTTAAGCAATTATGCGTTCTCTCTTTTATTTTGGTTGCCCACACAGATAAACGTGGGTGCGCATTGTTCCTTCCATGGTTCTAAATCTTCAGCTGGAACCCACAAAAGAATGTACTGAAAGCTAAAATTCAAATATGCTTAAAACAAGCGCTGATCCATCATCAAAACCGCTGTGCTAGGTTAACGATTACCTAGGGTAGTAGTTTTTTTTTTTAATTTGGAAAAAATGCCTTGTATAATTTAGAAAAAGTTATAACGCACAAACAACATTCTGTTCATATTATAATGAAACTCATAGGACATAACTCAAAGTAGTTATTAAGCTACAACTGGACTTGCGTGTTGTTACTAAATGAACTTCACGATTGGGAAGTGCATTTTCAGTGAACAATTCTATGAACGTGGTTTTATGGTGGGCGCACATTTTTCTTGGAAGTTTAACGCATTTTGAAAATATTTTAAAATATTGCATTGTTTCAATATTGAAAATTTTAGACTAATAATGTGGCACTATTGTCTGAAGTTTTTATGACAGGGGATTTTTTTCAGCGTGTCATATTTAATGAAGAGCTCGTAAAGATATACCTATTTCTAGGACAATCACCTTAAAGTACCACAGACGGCTTACGATAAGGTTAGACGGTTCAAGGATGGCGTTATAGGTAGTCGTTAATATAGTATAGCTTATTTTAAGTCATGTATAAGTACTATGCATTAAGAAGCTACGTGATAAGGTTTGGTGCAATCATAAAATTGATTGTTTCTAACTGTAAATGCACAATTGATAAGATCGAATCAAAATCAATTCCGTTTAAAGTACTGTTAGTTAGTGAATTTGATATTAATTGGGTTGTTATTAGAGCGTCCAATTTCCCGCGGTTGCAAAATTCCCGGAAAATTGAGAAGTTTTTTTTTTTAAATCAAATTTTGAATCGGTGAGTAAAATCCATGCTTCTCAACCATAACAATGCTTTTACATTTGTCTCTTTTACTTTTCAAAAATTATGTTTTTCATGGCAAATAACTTGTTCTAGACCGTAATTTTATCAACAAAACTCATTTTAACGATTTTTAGGCAAATTTTTTACTTTTTATCAATTTCACCTATAATTTATATGTATATTGTAAAAAGCTTATAAACTAAGTTAAGTAAATTTACACATTGATTTTTTTTCTTCTTAAAAACTTATCAGCAACCTTAGTGATTATGTAAAATTTTAGCACTTTAAATCTGATTTTAACAACAAATACTTTGTACAAAGTCACCCCAAAATGCTAAATGGGTAATTCTCTACCAACTCACACGAAATCGGGAAAAGTTGCCCCGACCCCTCTTCGATTTGCGTGAAACTTTGTCCTAAGGGGTAACTTTTGTCCCTGATCACGAATCCGAGGTCCGTTTTTTGATATCTCGTGACGGAGGGGCGGTACGACCCCTTCCATTTTTGAACATGCGAAAAAAGAGGTGTTTTTCAATAATTTGCAACGGTGATGAGATAAAAATTTGGTGTCAAAGGGACTTTTATGTAAAATTAGACGCCCGATTTGATGGCGTACTCAGAATTCCGAAAAAACGTATTTTTCATCGAAAAAAACACTAAAAAAGTTTTAAAAATCCTCCCATTTTCCGTTACTCGACTGTAAAAAATTTTGGAACATGTCATTTTATGGGAAATTTAATGTACTTTTCGAATCTACATTGTCCCAGAAGGGTCATTTTTTCATTTAGAACAAAATTTTTCATTTTAAAATTTCGTGTTTTTTCTAACTTTGCAGGGTTATTTTTTAGAGTGTAACAATGTTCTACAAAGTTGTAGAGCAGACAATTACAAAAATTTTGATATATAGACATAAGGGGTTTGCTTATAAACATCACAAGTTATCGCGATTTTACGAAAAAAAGTTTTGAAAAAGTTACTTTTTGCGTTTCTCTTTGTTTCGTCGTCCGTGTCTGTCGCGGGTGACCATGAACGGCCATGATCGATGACGACCAACTTTTTCAAAACTTTTTTTTCGTAAAATCGCGATAACTCGTGATGTTTATAAGCAAACCCCTTATGTCTATATATCAAAAATTTTGTAATTGTCTGCTCTACAACTTTGTGGAACATTGTTACACTCTAAAAAATAACCCTGCAAAGTTAAAAAAAACACGAAATTTTAAAATGAAAAATTTTGTTCTAAATGAAAAAATGACCCTTCTGGGACAATGTAGATTCGAAAAGTACATTAAATTTCCCATAAAATGACATGTTCCAAAATTTTTTACAGTCGAGTAACGGAAAATGGGAGAATTTTTAAAACTTTTTTAGTGTTTTTTTCGATGAAAAATACGTTTTTTCGGAATTCTGAGTACGCCATCAAATCGGGCGTCTAATTGTACATAAAAGTCCCTTTGACATCAAATTTCTATCTCATCACCGTTTCAGGCTGCAAATTATTGAAAAAAACCTCTTTTTTCGCATGTTCAAAAATGGAAGGGGTCGTACCGCCCCTCCGTCACGAGATATCAAAAAACGGACCTCGGATTCGTGATCAGGGACAAAAGTTACCCCTTAGGACAAAGTTTCACGCAAATCGAAGAGGGGTCGGGGCAACTGCTGTGTGAGTTGGCGAAGAATTACCCAAATACAATTTTCAATGCCACTATTTTTCAAATCGACGTCGTCGTGCTATCTTGTCTTACCCGCCATTTCGACGTTCCGAGAAAAACGCGTTTTAATGTTTGACCTTGAATAAACGAAATTTAGAGCACACAATGTAAACAATAACAAACACGTTTTGTTTGGCTGACCATTCTGTGCATTGTCCCGAAGTTTGGTCGAAATTGGTTGCTGGAGTCCCGAGTTATAATTACAAATCTTGACTTTTTTTTGATAAGGTCCTATAAACAAATGTAAACATTGAGTGTATCCCGCTTACTCCGATGGACTTTGACATAAGGTGTGAAAGGGATACACTCATTGTTTACATTTGTTTATAGGACCTTATCAAAAAAAAGTCAAGAAATGTTTACGGTAGTCTAGCTTGTACGTGCGTCACTCGCGTTCTGACCTGAAATCCCTTTGGCCAATTGTTGCACTGACATCAATTTTCAGGGAGTGACAAGATAGCACAAGATTGAAACTACTTTCATATGTAAAGTGACAAAAATGCACGGAGTTTTTTCGGTTTTTGTTGAATATCTCAGGTTTGAAATCGAATTTTGGGGATCTGTGAAGGTCAAAAGGTGAGGCATTGTGAGCTGCACAAAATGGCGTTCTTAACTCAATTTGGCCCAAAATGCACGTACGACAAGTTAGCACGACGGCGACGAAATACTATTGAAAACCATTTTTTCCAACAATAGTGCATAGACCTTGTGTGGCCTACCCCAGTATATGTTTTACAAAATAATAATCTTGAGACAAACCTTACCAGTTGGCAGGGTTTTTAAAATATCAAAATATCAGCTCTCAGCAACTACAATTATCCCGCTCGAATATTCATGCCTCAAATACAACTGCATTTCTCTCCTTATTGAAACTCTCAGTGCCGAACATAGCCGAACACGTTTTCGTGTTAACACACTCGCGATATACATTTTCCTTTTCTCTCTCATTCCTGCTTGCACGATTATCCAACCCTCACAGCGTTTAACCATAAAAGCCGGCACAAAACCAATTTCTGCAAGCGCAGTTTTATGAGACGTCATGCGTGATCGGCTTCTAATAGCCATCTCGCGTTCTCTCATTGCAGTTTTCGGAGAGATTGAGAGACTCAACGGTGAGAGCGCATAGTCTAGGAAAAGGGGAGGAGTGATAGACAGAGAATGATATCGCAGGGAATTACGAGACACAAGAAGAGATCTCACAAGCTATAGTGACAGCCGCTATACTCTCGGATATTTTTGGTGCAGAGATAATCAATTGACAGCTTTTCTATCACTCATTTGCAACACTGCCAGTTGGAAAAAAAATATAAAAAAACAGAATGAAATCCTATCATTGTTACCCCGTTTTACAATAAATATTATCTGAAATACACCTGAAATGAACCTGATTTATTCTTATTCGTTCGATATGCACAGTAGATTACAATGAATAAATAAAGTAAGGTTCTTTCATTATTTTTTTTTTATAAATTTTCAAAAAATTGGGACCAAAGTAAGGAAAATGTATACTTCCGCTTGAATTTCGGGATTTCCCGGGAAATTTATAAATTTCCCGGGAAACGGGAAATATTATTTTTCGGGAAATCCCAGGAATTCCCGGGAATTTTTTTCCCGGGATGGGAGATTGGACGCTCTAGTTGTTATAATAGTTATTTGCATAGACTTAAAGTATACATTAGGATGTAACAAAAATTACTTTTTTTGCGGGCATTCAGAGATATCAAATTCCTAATGTGCACAGAAAAAAAATAAATCATGGTAATATTACATCTGAAAAGGGGTACATCTTTTATGTCAGAAAAATGTGTAATTTTACCTCTGAAAATGTGTAATTTTACCACTATTCTGGAGTAATGTCGCATTTTCAGTCTAAATTGAGGTAAAATTACATCATCAAAGAGGTAATATTCCATCTTCCAAATTTACACAACTTTTTACTGTGTGAGCTATGTACGTAATAGAAGCCGGCGCTCCACTTTTGAGTGGGATTCAATTCGTAAAAGATTTTTTTTCAAAATTTACGATTTTTGAGGCACTTTGACCACTATTGTGAGCACCCTGACCACCAGGGGCCGATTAAAAAAAATCTAGATTTTTTTGGAAAGGTCCTTAAGCTATTGCGTTCCATATGTTTATAGGACCCTTTCAAAAAACTCTAGACATAAACATCGATGGCCTGTACAGAGCTCCAGAGTGCTCCTTCTCAAACTGCAATACGCTGGTAATTAAACAAAAATTGCATCAGAATTGCCTAAAAATCATCATTTTTGAGAAAAGTTTGTTTTTACGGGTAAAAACTATCTAAATTCAAGGGCGCAGCGCCAACTCCTGTCACATCCAATCAAGCTCTTTTTTGGTATTTGGGTTTTATGCGTGCCGAAATAGGGTTCAGATGACCGAAAAAAGTCATTTTTGTTACATAAAATAAAACTTAATTCATAAAGCTTTTCTCTTAAAGATGTTCCTTGGTTCACGCTGTTGAAGTGTATTCAATTTTAAAGATTAAAATCAACCGAAATATAAGGATTGATCCGCTGAGCTTGCAGTGCTTCTAATCAGTGACATTTTGTTCCCAACATTATATATTTCAACGATTTTGCTAATTTGAATACAATTTGTATCGGATAACAGGCCACTATAACATCAATATACGTCGTTATTAGTCTTTCAACACTATTTTTCTCCCTGCTGGCACTGGCAGAATCTGGTGAGAGCATCTTAAAGAGCTGGTCGGATGATCGGTGCCAAGACTGGATGCTAGCACCCGTGGCCAAATGAGAAATTATGACCCGTTTCCATGGACCCATACTTACCATCAGAACTTGCCGAGATCCAGTTGAGGAGATAATTTATGGAAATCGTTTATCTTAAACTGCAAGCAAATTGGATGCTCGCAAAATTGAAATTTGATACATCCGAACCTCGTTCGCAACTTGTGACGATTAAGCGCAGAATGTATTAGTGATCCTGCAGACAGAGACAATGTTCGAGGTTGCTGATGGTGACAGCACAGAACGTGGAAACATTCGACAAGGGGGCTGGAGATAATGTGCCAGGTTCACCGGTGTGGTAATTTACATTAAGTACATGACGCCGATGATGTGTTAGACACTTGCTGGATGCTGGGCTGGGATAGACATGCGTATTTACCGCAAAGGGCAGAACAAGTGTTGACAAACAGTGTTGTACGGCCGGCGGCAAAGAAGCTTTCATGCGCGACGTCCATCGGACTCAAGTGCGTAAACTATACAACACACCGTCCTCGCCGCAACTCGCCCAAGACCGGTCATTGTTGGCTAGGTGTTTGTTACGTCAACATACTTGACTCGTGCTGCTGTAGAAACCTACACTCATTCATAGTATTGGCTCTCCAGGTTCACCGGTCATCATCATTGTCACCTCACGTCGCGGCTAGGGATCCAGCTTGTGATGACAACCTCAGCGCCCGGTACTGCACTAGGACGCCCGATACGCAGTCTTGAACTTCTGTTTAGTCGTGAAATTCCTACGAGGCGTTGAGGCCATCATGAATTTAAGACAAAGCGATACGTATGAGCGATCTGTAGTGCCTGTATTTTGCCTTGTTGGATATTCATCGTTCGCCAGTTTGTTAGCTAACATTATGGATTTCTGAAAGATTTTCCGTTCCATTCAATTAAACATAATTTTTGGAAGAGTGCACTCCGAAGTGGTGACGCGATAAGCTGTGAGGATCCACACTCTTGAACGGTTATTGGCTCGTTCCAGAGAAATTTTTTTTTAATTTCGCGGCTTAAGCAAATGCAATAGAAAGCACATCTGTATCCGTTATTTCAAAAATTAAGGTTTCTAGCAATTCACATAAGAGCAGTTCTCAAGGATTTCGGTCATTCGATTTTTTTTTGTATTTTTTAATCCGCCTGAAACTTTTTTGGTGCCTTCGGTATGCCCAAAGAAGCCATTTTGCATCATTAGTTTGTCCATATAATTTTCCATACAAATATGGCAGCTGTCCATACAAAAATGATGTATGAAAATTCAATAATCTGTATCTTTTGAAGGAATTTTTTGATCGATTTGGTGTCTTCGGCAAAGTTGTAAGTATGGATACGGACTACACTGGAAAAAAATGATAGACGGTAAAAAAATTGGTGATTTTTTTATTTAACTTTTTATCACTAAAACTTGATTTGCAAAAAAACACTATTTTTAATTTTTTTTATTTTTTGATATGTTTTAGAGGACATATAATGCCAACTTTTCAGAAATTTCCAGGTTGTGCAAAAAATCATTGACCCAGTTATGAATTTTTTAATCAATACTGATTTTTTAAAAAAATCGAAATTTTGGTCGCAAAAATTTTTTAACTTCATTTTTCGATGTAAAATTGAATTTGCAATCAAAAAGTACTTTAGTGAAATTTTGATAAAGTGCATCGTTTTCAAGTTATAGCCATTTTTATGTAACTTTTTTCAAAATAGTCGCAGTTTTTATTTTTTTTAAATTAGTGCACATGTTTGCCAACTATTGAAAAAAATATTTTTGAAAAGCTGAGAAAATTCTCTTTATTTTGCTTCTCCGGACTTTGTTGATACGACCTTTAGTTGCTGAGATATTGCAATGCAATGGTTTAAAAACAGGAAAATTCTGGAGCAACACGAGAAAAGGGCGGATAAGCATTTTGACAGCTGGAACAATTTTGCAAATTCCGAGCCAACAGGTAACTTTTTCACAAAACTCGAAATGTAAAGGAATAGCTGGCCTTCCAAGCTACATTTTAACACTGCCGGTTTTGTTAAATAGTTACCTGTTGGCTCAAAGTTTGCAAAATTGTTCTGGCTGTGAAAATGCTTATGCTTCCTTTTCAAATGTTGCTCCAGAATTGATGTTTTCTAAGTCTCACCCAAACAGCCCACCATTTTTCAATGTCGATATCTCAGCAACTAATGGTCCGATTTTCAATGTTAAAATATGAAACATTTGTGAAATTTTCTGATCTTTTCGAAAACAATATTTTCAAAATTTTCAAATTAAGACAAACATTTCAAAAAGGCCAAACATTCAATATTACGCCCTTTTAAAATGTTAGTCTTGATTTGAAAATTTGAAAATATTGTTTTCGAAAAGATCAGAAAATTTCACAAATGTTTTATATTTTAACATTGAAAATCGGACCATTAGTTGCTGAGATATCGACATTGAAAAATTGTGGGCTGTTTAGGTGAGACTTAGAAAACATCAATTTTCCTGTTTTTAAACCTTTGCATTGCAATATCTCAGCAACTAAAGGTCGTATCAACAAAGTCCGAAGAAGCAAAATAAAGAGAATTTTCTCAGCTTTTCAAAAATATTTTTTTCAAAAGTGGGCAAACATGTGCACTAATTTAAAAAAAAATAAAAACTGCGACTATTTTGAAAAAAGTTACATAAAAATGGCTATAACTTGAAAACGATGCACTTTATCAAAATTTCACTAAAGTACTTTTTGATTGCAAATTCAATTTTACATGGAAAAATGAAGTTGAAAAATTTTGCGACCAAAATTTCGATTTAAAAAAAAATCAATATTGATTAAAAAAATTATAACTCAGTCAATGATTTTTTGCACAACCTGGAAATTTCTGAAAAGTTGGCATTTTATGTCCTCTAAAACATATCCAAAAATAAAAAAAATTAAAAATAGTGTTTTTTTGCAAATCAAGTTTTAGTGATAAAAAGTTAAATAAAAAAATCACCAAATTTTTTTTACCGTGTATCATTTTTTTCCAGTGTAGTCCGTAGCCATACCTACAACTTTGCCGAAGACACCAAATCGATCAAAAAATTCCTTCAAAAGATACAGTTTTTTGAATTTTCACATATCATTTTTGTATGGACAGCTGCCAAATTTGTATGGAAAATTATAAACCAAAAAAGTTTCAGCCGGATTAAAAAATACAAAAAAATCGAATGACCGAAATCTGAGAGAACTGCTCATTTATGTTTATAATCGTACAAAAAAATGCTAGCTGTGGATTCCCCGAACTTGACAACTTTTTTATACATATGTATTGGTTGTTTCCGTTGTGCTTAAAGGAAATGGCTATGTACCAGGCGCTTCCATAGTCTTGTAGATGGCTCATATAATTGTTCGATTTTTTTATGTTAAAAAATTTACCAAATTCTCGTAAGTCCGCGTGGACATAAAATCAAATTCTGTCGATTGCATCGGATTCGGGGAAGCCTTTTCTCTGAGGAACCGATAAGATATCGTGTTGCGCATGACAAAAGTTTTGTTTTGTCGAGAAGTGCTATGAAGTTCATCGATTGGTTTCTGGATTCGGAATTTTGTTCTGTCCTCCCATTTTTGTGTATGTTACTTAAAATTGCCCAAGGAATCCGATAAAAATATGTTCAGAAATAGGCTATTTGGTCCAGACACCGTCAAAACGGCATTTTAGAGTTTCATACGACCTTTTAAATTGTTAGACTAGATTTTGAAACTTAAACTATTGCATTCACGAGAGCTAAAATCGGTTAAAAAGCGCGGAGTAATGATTTTTTGAAAAATTGCGTTTTTGTGAAAATTTACAAAATTTGCAATTTTTGGGACCAAATAAAGATAAGGGTCTAATTACTTTGGCCGAGGACCCCCAGAAAATTGTTGAGCCCGATCGGAAAACTTTTTTCGTTTTATGCTATTTAAATGGAAATGCTGTATAGATATTCGGTGCTCTATTCCCGGGCCATGTTTTCAAACTTAGGAGACCAAGGGTGGAGGCCTGTAGCCAAAAGAGCATGAATCCCTTAATCGTAAATTTTCCACTGCGATTCATTAGCTAATAAATGTGATGTACAGATTTGTCTGTTTTTCACAGAAATTTGAGCTTGTGTGAAACATTTTGTTAGGTGCACACCTTTGAAAAAATCATTAAATTAATATTTTGTAAAAATATCATTTGAAACTTATTTTGTTAATTTTCAAATGCTTTAAAAGGCATTTTCTGATTGATTTCTGTGAATGTAAATTGATATTTTGCCATTTTGGAAAACCTGTGGATCCGTCAGCGCTTGTTATCTTCTTGTTTTTCTCAATATACTTTCTTGTTATTTTGTAGTTTTGAGAACCAATTCGACCAAATCAGTTATGAATTTAGATGTTGATGAAACAACCATCTCCCCGAGTAGTTTTCGTTAAATCAAAGAAAAAAAATGTTTTTTTATTTTTTAAACATTTAAAAAAATCTTTTCAAGGTAAATACGGTATATTCCACAATTTTGTTGACCACCAGATATTACTGAAGCATTTATCCCAAGTTGACGGAAGGCGATGGGCAAAGTGAAATAAACACAATATACCGAACACATTAAGATAAGATTGATTAACAAATCGTGTTTGTGTTTATATGTGAATGACGCGAGAGAGCTAAAGAGCTTGAAGTAGAGAAGCCGAGCGCACGCATTGACCGAACAAAGTGAATGCTTGCCGCGCAGCCGCAGAGCTGGGAGACCATTGATGACGGAACTCTGCGCTCTGCTCGACGATGATCGTTGCAGGTCAGACCTTCGGTTCCACGCAGCCGTGGTCTGCAATTCAAGATCAGCTCTCTGCCTCAGCTCGGGGCCCGGAGCGATCTTCACGGCTCTCGCTCTACGGACAGGTTTCGTGTTATTTTTTAAATTTTATTTTCGAAGGCGATGACGACGAAGATCGAGCCCAAAGTGAATTCCGAAAAAGAGGTAGGTTCGTGTGATCAAAAACAGTTGATATAATTCCAATTAATTTAATAGTGTAATAAATTAGATAGCTGCTTACATATTTCATCTCTCCCCTGTGTGTACTGTGGCGGCAAGAAGACCGCCGACAACGACCAGTGACTTCTTCGAGGACGACGTTTAGAAGACCTGTGCCTCGCGCACAGTTGGACACTCTGTTGGGAGTAAGCAAAATACTTGACCATTCACATTATAAGTGGCGCCCCATCTTAGTTCGCTTGTCCTTTAACAAAAAACGCCGCAATCGTCCTAATTCACGATCCTGCTATGAATGCCGTTGCTCAAGTGTCCTTTTATTGCGCGGTTTGCTCAAAAGTCATTCAGGATACCGTGTGGCTTTCATCGATTTTACGATCTCTTAAGATTGTTATCGTGGTGCACAAGCGCACAGAGTGCATGGAACAGCGCGGATGTCTGAAATAACTGCAGCAGAATGGTCTGCTGATGGGATGTGTATCACGGGGAGACACCGTCTCTCTTGCAAAAGGGTATGATTAAATGTTGGAAAAATAAATGACCCCTCCATTCCGACACGACGATAACCAGGCCGGGCAGAGGTGCAGATTTTGGCGCCGCTAGATTTGTATTTCTGTCATAAAACATTCCATTTGCCGTAATAACACGTCAGAAACAACAAGCGAACAATCCATTCTGGGTGCTGCCTTGCAAGTTTGAGTAATGATCCTCGAGAAGAAATTTGCTCAGCAATGCCGAGCATCATGGCAAGTGATCCATTCCATCCGCTTATGTTGCTTAGTCCCTTGTTGGTTCACGGAAGGTAACGCACAGCGTGTGGCTCGTAGAGTTATGGCTACCGTTAAAAATGTAATTGTTTTACGATGCAAACAGGCAGACCGATCAAGGATCATTTCTGGATACTTAAATGGTTGGCAAGGCCGGCAAAGCGAGCAAGGTGAGCGGCAGGACAATACTTTGTGTGATTTATGTCAAAAAACACATTTTAGGATGAGAATCCAAGCCGAGCTTACCGGATAAATATCGCAAGGTCAGTGAAGTCATTAAATACTATGATACCGTCCACCGGCTGCTGTTCGGTTGGAATTTGTTGCTACTATATTGCTGTATGGCCTGTACGCACGGGAATTGGATTCAATTCGAGAAAAAAATACGTACAGAAAAGATACTTAGGAGCAGTCTTCAAAATTTTGAAACAGGAAACATTAATAGAGCCGAGAAGCTGAATTCTTGTGTCCGAAAGAAAATAAACTTATTGATATCGAAAAAGTCTCACAGTGTCTGATGCTGAACTTTCATTAATCGAGCTACTTAGCTTTACTTGTAATGTTTCTTAAAATTTTGAAAACTTTTATATTATCAAATATATTTATAAGTCATTCTCATAGGGGTAATTCTCCGCCAACTCACCCATCAGTTGCCCCGACCCCTCTTCGATTTGCGTGAAACTTTGTCCTAAGAGGTAACTTTTGTCCCTGATCACGAATCCGAGTTCCGTTTTTTGATACCTCGTGACGGAGGGGCGGTACGACCCCTCCCATTTTTGAACACGCGAAAAAAGAGGTGTTTTTCAATAATTTGCAGCCTGAAACGGTGATGAGATAGAAATTTGGTGTCAAAGGGACTTTTAAGTAAAATTAGACGCTCGATTTGATGGCGTACTCAGAATTCCGAAAAAACGTATTTTTCATCGAAAAAAAAACACTAAAAAAGTTTTAAAAATTCTCCCATCTTCCGTTACTCGACGGTAAAATTTTTTGGAACATGTCATTTTATGGGAAATTTAATGTACTTTTCGAATCTACATTGTCCCAGAAGGGTCATTTTTTCATTTAGAACAAAATTTTTCATTTTAAAATTTCGTGTTTTTTCTAACTTTGCAGGGTTATTTTTTAGAGTGTAACAATGTTCCACAAAGTTGTAGAGCAGACAATTACAAAAATTTTGATATATGGACATAAGGGGTTTGCTTATAAACATCACGAGTTATCGCGATTTTACGAAAAAAAGTTTTGAAAAAGTTGGTCGTCATCGATCATGGCCGTTCATCGTCACCCGTGACAGACACGGACGACGAAACAAAGATAAACGCAAAAAGTAACTTTTTCAAAACTTTTTTTCGTTTTTTTCCCATAAAATGACATGTTCCAAATTTTTTTACAGTCGAGTAACGGAAAATGGGAGAATTTTTAAAACTTTTTTAGTGTTTTTTTCGATGAAAAATACATTTTTTCGGAATTCTGAGTACGCCATCAAATCGGGCGTCTAATTTTACATAAAAGTCCCTTTGACACCAAATTTCTGTCTCATCACCGTTTCAGGCTGCAAATTATTGAAAAACACCTCTTTTTTCGCATGTTCAAAAATAGAAGGGGTCGTACCGCCCCTCCGTCACGAGATATCAAAAAACGGACCTCGGATTCGTGATCAGGGACAAAAGTTACCCCTTAGGACAAAGTTTCACGCAAATCGAAGAGGGGTCGGGGCAACTTTTCCCGATTTCGTGTGAGTTGGTAGAGAATTACCCATAACACTACTGCTCGGTTGGCACAGGTCCAAATAAAATGAATCTTTTTAAAATAATTACGTTGAATGCTTGAATGGAGCGCACCCAAAACTCTTTTTACTCTAAGGAACCTTTAACTCCGAGATTCGAACTGCGCGACCTATGGATTTCGAGTTCATCCGTCGACCGGCGCTCCACCAGGGCAGGTTTGGTTTTGTGTGTTGTTTGTACTTATACGGGGAAGACGGCATAAGAGGCAGTATTTGTAAATATTGCTCGGTTTGTTCTAGAGGCTGTATCGAGGTGCTCCGATTTGAATGAAACTTTCAGCGTTTGTTTGTCTATACATAAGATGAACTCATGCCAAATATGAGCCCTCTACGACAAAGGGAAGTGGGGTAAAACGGGCTTTGAAGTTTGAGGTCGAAAAAACATAAAAAATCTTAACATTGGTCGCATTTCCGTAAAACTTCATCAATTCCAACTCTCTTAGATGCATTCGAAAGGTCTTTTGAAGCACTTCAAAATGTGCCATAGACATCCATGATTGGTTTGACTTTTTCTCATAGCTTTTGCAAATTACTGTCAAAAATTGAATTTTTTTCAACCTTAATATCTTTTTGCAACAGCCTCCAACACCCATACTCCCATAGGTCAAAAGATAGGTAATTTCATGGACTATAAGCCTATGGTATTAACTTTTTGGCCAATCGCAGTTTTTCTCATAGTTTTTACGTTTTTCTATAACAAACATTTTACAACGTTAGTTTTTCCCCTGTAGGCCGCCATAGCGGCACTTTTTGGTCTATGGGTGTTGGAGGTTGTTGCAAAAAGATTTTAAGGTTTAAAAAAATTCCATTTTTGACAGTAATTTGCAAAAGCTATGAGAAAAAGTCAAACCAATCCTGGATGTCTATGGCACATTTTGAAGCGCTTCAAAAGACCTTTCGAATGCATCTAAGAGAGTTGGAATTGATGAAGTTTTACGAAAATGCGACCAATTTTAAGATTTTTTTATGTTTTTTTGACCTCAAACTTCAAAGCCCGTTTTACCCCACTTTCCTTTGTCGTAGAAGGCTCATATTTGCCATGAGTTCATCTCATGTATAGACAAACAAACGCTGAAAGTTTCATCTCGATACGACCTGTTACCCATTGGTGAAAAACTCGCTCTTAACAAAAGTTATGGCCGGGACAGACGTTTTATTTCCCCATCCGATAGAAGGCAGGAGCAAATGAGAATCGAACCCATGATCATCCGCTTACAAAGCGAACAACGTAGCTATTCAGCCACGCCTGCCTGCTCATCCACCTTACTATAGCATTCAAAAACTCACGTGGTTCTTTATCAGAGACGCTGCTGATTTAGCGGTGTAGTATTTAGACCTTGACATTTAACCTTCTTTGCATATCAAGAATCACACGTTAACTAATTGTTCCCACAACTCAAGAGGTGAACAAACAGCAGTTTGCGTCACTTAACGATGTTATTTTGTCGCTTCCCATTAAATTAGCAGAATTACAATTTATATCATGTAAACACAGCTTGCCATAACAAGGGCAAAAGCATGTATGCTAGAGTGTAACAAAAATGAAATTTTGGCGGGCATTCATGGGTTTGTTCCGGTGACCGTACTGAGCCCAATTCCCAAATATGAGCCTGATTGGACGCAACAGGAGCTGGCGCTTTGAATTTTAAACACAAACTTTAATCTAGGATTTTGAAGGAAATTTCTATCAATTTTACGAAATTGCATTTATTTATGCTAAAATTAAACAAATTCTGGTAGGTATTTTATTTTGAGAAAATATTCTGTAAACTTATTTCTACATTCTGATTTAATCAAAAAAGTCTATAAATGAGTATTGGCAAAAAAATTCAAGGTAAGCATTTTAAAATGTTCTCATATTTGTACTCGAGTAATTCTTTAATGTTTGTTTACGATCAGTTGTGCAATGAAAAGTTTTTATTTAGTTTAGAAAATCATTCACTTTTAAAGTAATTTAATTACATGAAAAAGTACACCGTGTACACTATTCTGACAAATTTGACTTTAATTTACAAGCATTGAATTTTTTTAAACTATTCAAATCAATTGTCAAAAACAAATTTAATGGTATAATTTGTTGGAAATACAATTAACAATATTTATAAACTTAAAAATATACAAAGGCTTAAACATTATTCCATCTTGGAATGGTTCTTTCAAAAGACCGGAGTTGCAGAAAGAACCGTGGATCTTTTTTCGTGAGCCATGGTTCGTTCGGCTCTTTGAGCGGTTCGCTTTTTTTGCCCACCTCTAGTCCTAGTGTCAGGTAAACATGGCACGATGTGCTTGTTCGTTTTTAGGGCAAAATGCATCGGGTGGTAGGTAAATTCTGCAACTGCAAGCTATACAAACCGTTATCCGAAGAGATTTCAATTCGCCTAACATTCGAAAAATTGATTCTTATGTAAAATCGTCTGGGGAACACGATGGTGAAGTTTAATTCAAAATTGAATCGCATGTATATTGAGAAAATTGCGTGTAAAGTTTTCAGTTGCGCGAAATGCATCAAAGTTTGATTGCAATCGAAAATATGATGACGCCATTCGATTCAGCGTCTAATTTCCTTTAAAGCTGGCAAGTTTCATTTTTTTTTGTTTCCGAGATATGGCCATTTGAAAAAGAGGGTTTTTGAAAAAATGACGAAAATCGCAATACTTTGGGGCGGTGCCAAAAAAGAAGGGGTGGTCCAATTTTGTTCAAGATCAGGATTCTTACATGTTTTGATAGTATCAATAGCTTCAGCAAATTTGATTTTTTTTTGTGTACAGTTGAGGCGAATTGACCCAAATACAACATAATAGATTTTGTTTCCAGATTAATTTGATATGCAGATGCATTGGTAATTATTACTTTTAAATAGGTGATTTTTGGTAGCTTGAACATGAAAACAACTGAGTTAACGTAATTTTTGGTTATTGGAAAATGAATAAAAAAATGAAGTTGAAGTGAAATGATAAAAATCTTATGAGCAAGTAGACTATAACTTTACAATTACATTTGTATCTTTTGCGTAAAATGTGTGCATTTTGTTAAATGATCCAAAAATTCACATTTCGACCCAATGAACAGATACGGTTTAACATGATTTCATAAAGATGATCCCAAAGATCAGTACTTAAAGATGAAATGATATATACTCTCTCAGGGTTGTAAATTTTGAAACTTCATATTCAGTTTGAATTATTTGACGAGAAGATAATAGAAATGATAAACATAAACTTTTCTGTTAATGGGTACAAACTAAGGACCATAAGCGTTTACGAGTAATAATGAAGGAATCCTTCTTATTTGTACTTTTAATTATGACATTCTTTTTGAGCTCCTCACTCACGATCGGCGCTACTGTGGAATGGAGAAGCGCCATTTCCTTTCAACTGTTAGTCAATCTGTTCTAAATATGTTACCAGCACTTTTTACAACAACAACAAAAAATCTCTCCAGATGTGTAAACACTTCGTTAGCATCGCGCTTTGTGCGGTTTGTTTGAGGGAAATAATAGGTTGAACGGCAGCCAATTAATACTTTTAAAGTGGAAAGTCACGACTTGTCGCTTAGTGAAGGTAAACAGGCTTCCTTTGAGGTAGGAATTTCACCCAAACAGTTCGTTTGTTATCGGTCTTTCTCACGGTAACAAATCATATGAATTAAGAACAGGAGGGTGAAAAAGTTGCGTTTTTTGTAAGTAAAAAACATGTTTAAAAAGCTTGCTTAAAAAAAACAAAAAAAAATACGTAGAATAGAACGTAACTGCAGGTTTAGATCCAGTTGAATGCATGCATGTAGTCTAGTGGTAATGCTTCCTCCTTGTAACCGGTAGATCGGAAGTTTATTATCCCCGCTTGAACCAACACAACTGGTGATCGTTTCCCTTATGGATTTGATTGCTTAGCAAACTAAGCCTTAGGATCTATGGAATATTTACAGTAACACGTTAACATTAGTTGAGTTAAAAATTATCACTGAATCCGCCTTATAGAGAGATTCTCCTATCGCTGATAACGATAAAATCAGTAGCGTGCCCAGGATCTGACAGAAGGCGGAGCACTTGTATGGTAGACTAGACTGAACATTATATTACTGGTTAACAAGGAGGAATGTAGTATTTCTCAAGTCGGAAATTGGAATTTTGGTGCACGCGACGGTGGTGAAAATCAATAGTTTTGCTCACAAAAGCAAAACAACTACAAAACAGAACAATGAACAAAGGGAAGTGTGGATGGTCTTAGCAAAACTTTTAAACGTTTGTTTTTATGGGTGCTGTCGATTCAACAACACGAACAGCGTTCGACAGTGATTAAAAACTAATTTTCTTGTCACTTTGTATCTGGAAATTTAACTGGCAGAATTTGGTAATAAACACTCAATACGACTCTTACAATTGTTTCATATAACTGTTTTCAAATGGTTTACCTAAAGGAAATATATAGCTCAAAATCTGCAACAGTGGATTTGCTGCAGAAAATGTTACATTTTATAACAGTTTTTGCAGCAAGCTCATAGCTCAATTTTGCCCGCGTTTAAACATGTCAGCGATCTGCAGTTCTCACCAATACATATAATGCTGGCGCGTCCCCGAGCAACACTCCAGAGAGAACAATATGTTCACGCTCTGTCCCTCACGATTCATCAAGCGTCCATGGCGCGGTGGCACTATGGTACATTGGGTGGCCATGTTTCAAAAAAGCGACCTTCTCCAAATTTATTAGGAATTTTTTTCTCAAAAGTAAACATTCTAACTAAGAAAAATCCAAATTTTCAAAGCTCTAAATTTGTTCATTACGGAGATACGCAAGCTGAAAGTAAAAAAATGGAGTAAAAAACTAGCGTTTTTCGTAAAAAGGCTGATTGTTTAATTTTAACATAGCTCAGCCATTTTAAATATTTTATTCGGACAATTATACATCGTTGGAAAGGTAATGAGGTAAGCTTTGAAACTATAAATAGATAAAATGTTGTTTCCAAACCATAAACTGAAGTTTTCATCCAATAACTGGAGCATTTTTTTGACAAAACTTATTTTTTTTGTGTTTGTTAATCGAGTTCTTTTTTTGCTAACCGATGCTAAACATGAAACTAAGATCACTTGAAAGATTGGATCATATTCTAACATTGCTGAAATTTCCAGCCTGTGATTTTTTGCGTTTTCGGAGATATGCCATTTTGAACATTTACGTTTTATCAAAATTTGCTGCAATCTACATACGCGCCCGTTTATTTCACTTGCTTTGCTACCTACTTCGTGGGCATCGTCGAAATGACTTTATTAGAATTTTCTGTTGCCTACATTTAAAATTGAGTACCTTAGTCAAAATAAGGTATTCGTACCGAAGTTTCTCAAGCGAAACTGGAGAATGGAAAATCTCAGTTTGACACCGAAAAAAAGTATTCAGCAAAATATTGACTTAGCATGATGAATTTCTGCGATCAATCCATGTTATATGGCATGGACTCACAAGTTATATGGCATGGACTCACAAAAAGAAACACACAGCAGTAAATAATAAATATTTGACTTAAAATGAATTTAGTACGCTTAACAAATTTTTTTTGGAAGGGAGGAGGGGAGGGGGGGGGGGTCAAAGAAAGAGGGAGGAGGGGTTGTGTCCTTAAACTGGGAATGTATTAGCTTATCCATAATTTAATAATATAAACTTGCAATACAGCATATACGCAATTCTGTTGTACTTGCAAATGTATGAAAAGACTATTTATTATAAACAATCAACTATTGAAAAACATGAAAAGTCATAAAAATCGACGTATACCATTTCAATACCATACAATTACCCAAATTTGTATGAAAAAACATTTATAATGCAAAAAAATAATTTGGCCGCCTGTTTGTATGGGGATGGCCCAAAGTGGGTGGTAGCGTGTCGGATTAGCAACTTAGTAGTTGATGGTTCAATCCTCGTTCTGTTAAGATTTTTTTTCTGCAATACAATTAATCAGCCGTCGGTAATGTCGATAATTGTCGGTAACGGGCAAAAATGTTACACCCCTATATCGCAAAAAAAAAACATGAGGACAGATTTCATGCAGATTCTGACATACTTTCATGCCGCCATGTATCTCAATCATGCGACCGCCGGTTGGGTGTTTGAATTGGTGTTAAATTATATGTTTTTGATGGTTAACATATTAAATGAATTTAACTACGTAGAAAAATACTTGCAACTGAAAAATTAAGCATGTTTTTATTTAAATACCTTCAAAATACATCTGATGTAAAATAGCCAATGAGAAAAATAAATCAAGCGACAATCAGTTTAAAACCGTTGATATTCGTTGCCAGCTGACAGGTTGTAGTCGGCTCGTAAGCCTGAAGCCCATCAAATGATCAAGCGAGAGAGAAGGAGAAAATGTTAGCCCCTCTATGTGATGAACCGCATACCTCACACATAGTTTTATAACGCCGGTCCAGCTTGTTGTAGGGTCGTGCTGTTTGTTTATCTTGGTTTACGCCTTAGTCAGGGGCTTTTTTCATTGCTATTGAGTTCTTTTTTTCTTCCTCCTGTTTCTCTCTCATCTGCTCCTTATGGCTCTCGATGGTGTTTCACCTATTTATGTGCGTTTGGTTTATTTTATGTTATTTTTTTTTTGCCCGATTTGATTGTCCATTTTACCTTACGGCACTTCAAAGCTCTGATTGATGTTTTGCGGCAGAGTTGGCCTTTTCAATTACTAAGCTGACTTTGGAGGCATATATCCTTGAATCACGAAAATCATTCATGACATTACTGCCCATAATTGAAAATTCGGCTATTATGCCAAATCAAGTATTCCGAGAAAAACGCGTTTTAGTGTTTGTCACAAAATCTCCGTCTAGGCAATCTCTTATAAGAGTGGCATATTAGCCGTTTGGTTTTTCGCATCGGCAGTCAAGTCTAAACAATATTTCAGTAAAAATCAAGTTCCAGAAGATGCGTTGGAATACAATGCAAAACATAAATTATTTTATTAAAAAGCTGTTTATTACCCAATAGGCTCCCAAATTCTTTTACAATCCTCTAACATATAACACCATTACATTTTATAACATTTTCAAATCTATCATGATGTAGAGTACAGTTTTCTGAACAAGTTAGTTTACTAAAGTATCAATTTTGTTTTGATATAACCATAAATATGCACAATTTCCTTAAAAAAATGTGACTTTCTTATAAAAAATTGGAATTAATTCCCATCCAAACAATGAACACCACCTACTGAGTTTTTTCTAATAAGGCCGTTGCAAATATTTTTCAAAGTTAATGTCGCCCCCCCTTCAAAATTGGTCTGAAAAACCAGGGGGCAAAAAATATTTTTCCAAAAAATTTCAAAATTTCCATGAAAATAGAAGTCTAATCAACTGAGAACAATCTTAAATGATTTTTTCTGCAATTTTTTTTATGAAATTCCAATGTACAGCTCTGCAAAAAAAAATATTTTTCGCAATTTTTTTTTGTCAATGCTTAGATATTTTGGAAACTAATGATGGCAGAACAACTGGACAGGTGTATAATGCATTTTAAAAGACCTTTTTTCATTAAAATGTTGAAACCATGGCTCGTAATTTCAATTTTCATACTTTTTTTAATGTTAGAGAGAATAATGGACTCGAGTGGACAGAATAGTGGTACCATTCACGGACACAGAGAACACAGCTCGAATTTGCGAGAGAATTATTCTTTCGAGGTTCATTTGCAAAAAAAAGTTCATCCGTAAAAAAACAAAAGTGTCGACTACGGAAATCGAACCAGAGACCTTTGACCGACTAATCTAATGACTTAACTGCCTCGGCCACCACAGATTGGTGATTAAGTAGTGGTCAGATGTCGATGTATGACACTTGTTGGAGATTTATTGTATCAATTAACGAATGAACACCTTTGTTATGATGGTGTGAGTTGGTAGCATTATTCTTTCGATTTTGGCTTTGAGCTCTCAATAAATTTTGAGGGAACGGTTCTCTCGAGTCTGAATTTTGGGTGTAAATTTCATCAAAATTTGATATAATTTTTTTGGATTTAAATTATGCATTAGGGCTTTTTTCCTCAAAGATATGATTGAACCAAAACCGTAGTATTCAAATTTTGTACACCCTGTCGCAGTTATCAATTTCAAATTCCGAACCGCATTGTTTTCTATTTCCAAGTATTTTGACAGCCGCCCTTTTGGGAATGAAATTTGCCAGAAACAGGGAACAAACCGTTTGGGCCAAACAATCCATTCATTTGTGTCTAGCCGCTGGGCTGCTGGTTATGACTTTCGTTTCATTCATATCCTATAGTGCTAGTTTGCTGAACAGAAGGCAGTTTGTTGTCATTCTCTTGGCGAAGGAAAAAAAAACTTGCGATGCTGTTTTGGGAAGGAAGAGGTTGACAAGATTCTTTACCTTAATTTGGCTTTTATTGTTATCTCGCCGGTATACCCTATCGAATTGGTGCAGCTTTGCTCGAACGTTGGTGCAGCTGGTGCCGTATAGTTTGCAGCAGTTTATGGCTGACTTCATCTGGTTTTTGGCATTGATCTTGATTAGACCATGTTATGTGGAATGTAATGCGAAGAGTTCCAGGAAATGTTAAAAAAAGAAAGCACATAGTTGTTGGGGGAAATCAGTATTTTTTTTTTTAAATGAAATACCAGCAAAACAAAGCATAATCAAAGCAAAACATAGCATAATATAAAATCATTAATAAGCAAAACTAGTTTGTTGTGAACAGAGAATTATAACAGATCGATGAGTCAACCAGAGTAAGAAAACAACGGATCAAGCACCGATTCGTTTAGCTATTGGGTGTTATACAATGTACGCTACTAAACCTTTTCATCTGAATTTTATAAACAGGCACGAGTGAGAAAGCTTTCAAAGATAAAAATCCCATTTTCCAAAAACGCTTCCCAATAAACCGAAGCAGCAGCTACCAGAGAGCCGTTTCTCGTTATCGTTGGCTCACATAAAGCGCGTTTAAAATCTCGCATTCCGCACTCTCGATTTCCTGCGCACACATCGGACCTCCATCCACTCCTCTGTCCCCTCTCCCCCAGGAGCTTCTAGCACCTCTTTGTTTAGCCAAAACGGTTTAAGGTTCACACAACTGGGAGAAGAAGCTCCCACCTTTTTCTCCCGGTGCCCATCATCAAACGGTTGATGCCGGTTGGTTCCGAAAGCTTACTCTTCTTCAAATCTTCTGCACGACGACGGATGATGATGCTAGCTGGCTGGCTGGCTGGCTGCTCTTCTCTTGCGGACGACTTATGTACGGAACGACACACATGATTTATACGAATGTGTGCGCTTATCCCGGTTCCTTCAACAAGATCACTCGCCCTGGCGTGGACCGGCGTGCAGTGGTGTCGGCCGTGCACGAAGATCCAATTGGGATAAATGAAATCTTTCTAGAGAGAAATGAGAGAAAAGAGAGGAAGTTCACAATAAAAAATAATATAAATTTGGAAGTTGTAATTTTGAAAGGTTGAATATTACCTCTTTAATGTTGTAATTTTAACCTCAATTCAGACCGAAAAAGTGACATAAAAGATGTACCCCTTCCCAGATGTAATATTACCATGATTTTTTTTTTGCTGTGTATCAAATTTCCTCTCAAAAGTAATTTTCACTTGTTTTGCATGGAAATTTAAATCTACGGGTGCATAATTTAAAATTCTTAGATAACGATTTTAGAAAATGTTTAGTAAGATTTGGTAAACCCTCAATTTTTTTTACAATTTTCATTCTATGCTATATCAGCACAGCAAATCTTGTGACACGTCCTATCTTTTGGCAGCAGACATTTCACAAGAAAGCACACAAGCGACGATTAGTCAAACTATTATCCTAAAAAATAAAATTTTGCTGAAGCCCTGGCGTGTTTGTCGTGATGAAAAGATTTTATAACACATGTACTTTTCCTCCTTTTTCCTCTGCTAACATAAGGAGCCCGATGGAATTGCATGCTGTTACCCCATAACAATGAAGTTTTCCGGTTTTTGGAGCTCTTTATAAACCTTTGAAGATAAAAGGTACGTCTTCACCAAAAACATATGACAATGATTGACAAATTAAGGATTAAGATTCGATTCGAGTTAGAATTTAATCTAATATTTTATCAAAATTGCTACAAATACAAGCCATAATTATTTTTTCGTAAGGCATTTCTTCACAACTAACAACCTATTTTTTTACAAAAATGACACCTCTGGCTTAGCCGTTGATGGCTCCAACGTTTACAGCCAGTGGTCTCCAAACTCCTGCCTGTTTTAAAAATTATCAAGGGATCTGGTCCACTTGAAGAGTTCTGTTTTTTTAGATATGTGTTAACTCTCCAACGCCCATGGTCCAGAACACCACTCATTTTTAACTTAAAAAAAAATCTCGACGACATGGGAATTTGTCTACCTGATACAATCTGCATTGTTTTATGTAGAGTGTTATCTGTCAGCCATTAAAATTTCATCCAATTTGGTCAATTCAGAGTCTAGTAAATAATACTGTAAAAGTTGAAAGTTTCGTTTTGCTCTGGGCGACATTTAAAAAAAAAACTTAATTTTTTTCTCACGCTGAATAAAATAAATTTCATGGAAAGAATAGAATAAAGCACAGACTGTGTCTGTGATATAAGTATTTAGTTCCTTTTTCTACAAAAAAAACATACAAAAAAGGATAATATAGCCAGTGAGGTTCACTCGGCTCAGGACCACTGGTCTACGGTCTCATGATCATCATCATCAGAGCGACCGTCGTCACCGTAGTGCGTCTCCTCCAACTTCTTACTTCCTCTTCAAAATCGCTGCTGATGCTAACAAGCCGGTCACCGAAGCTCAACGGCAGCGCAGCATCCACCCAACACCAAACGAGCAAAGACGACGACGACGACGACGACGAAGATCCCAAGATCCCAAGAGGCCGCAGAGAAGCAGCCGGAAAGGATGATCATCGCCTTCTCGGCCGCCACCACCGTCACATAACTCGCCGAGGCCGGTTCCGAGCGCGTGCCTGTATGTGTGTGGTCCCGTCAGTTAAAATATTTTAAATTGAATATTAGTGTTGTGTGAAGTGAAGAATGAGAATCGAGAAAATAATAATAAAAAAGGCACAACATAAAATAAAACCAAAAAGAAAACACGCTAAATGATACACCGCTCGGTCGTTCGTTCGCCGTAAGTTGCTGGGTTGTCTCGATATCTTCACACTATACCGAAGCTTGCTGGCCGCAGCGGGCCTTTACGTTGGCTTTTAGGGTGGTTCATGGCCTCACGATTATTCAGAAGTTTAAAGATTCGATTTTTGCTTTGCTTTAAACATGTTGATGGCTGTTTTCAAAAAAATGTGAGATATAGCTGTAACTATCCAATACCTTAAAAAAAATGTTTTTTTTATGAATATGAATTTTTTTTTCAGATCTCCAAAAATCACTTTTCCAACTTTCTCTACTTCTATCCCCTTTCTTTTGTTTTTTTTTTAATTTGTCTTAGGCCGTTGCAAATATTTTGAAGTTTATGTCCCTCGAATCTGACCAAAGTCGAGGGGGGGGGGGGGCAAAAAAATAAAAAAGAAGTGGAATTGAAATTACAGGCAACGGTTTCAACATTTGAATGAAAAAAGTGCATTACACATCTGTTGTTTTGCAATCATAAGTTTCCAAAATTTCTAAGTAATGACGAAAATTTTATTTTTGCGAGAAAAAAAGTTTTTTCGGTGATGTACATTGGAATTCCATAATAGTTCAAAATATGTTTAAACGAGCCCAAACATGCTAAATATGATTATCAATGCAGAGTAGAACATTTTAGATTGTGTTCAGTTGATTAGACTTCTACTTCCATTGAAATTTTCAAGTTTTTTGAAAAAAATATTTTTTTGCCCCCTGATTTTTTGGGGCGACATAAACTTTAAAAAATATTTGCAACGGCTTACTTTTGATAGTGCAATAATTGTTCCAAAATGGGTTATGAAGTAACACACAGCTTAAAGGAACTCGAAAACTCTGTTATGTACTGCGAAAGAACTTTTTGTGTCTTGATTATTCACAAAACCGAATTGAAAAAAATAATATTATAAGGTAACATACAATCAAATACTTTTTCGAATGCTTTTTTAGTAAGGATTAATAAAAATGACTTTTAAGTTCATTCAGGGGCTTGTTCCTTTGAGTGTACTGAGGGCTGATTTCAAATGTGAGTTTGATTGGGCAAAACTGCGAACACAAACTTTGCTTTTTGAATTGGCTATAATGTCATCTTTTGAAAATATGGGTTATTTATAAAACTCATAACATCTAGTCTAGTTTTAAAGACTATATAAAAATAGAAATTGAATAAAAATTCACACCATCAAAATGCACTTGATATCACAACCACATGCAACATGTTTGTTTGGTTTCAATAGACTGGCACAATTCTAGCAAAACAATGTAATAAGGCCATTGTCGAAGTGTAAACAAAGATTCTATTCTATTCGTTCCTAATGTAAACATCAACTGACGTGGGCAGGATAGACTCCTTGTTTACACTTTGACATTGGCCCATTTACATTGTTTTGGTCGAATTGCTGGCTCCACAACCACATCCATTTGAACACTATCATTTCGAGCAGACGTGCATTGGCACTCATTGGAACTTCACCACATTTTTAGATCATTGCCTACACCCAAAACTGAGCAGCTATCGTCCGAGAGAATAATGACATAGAGTCGAGAGAATCGTTGTACCATTTATGGACACAGAGAATAAATAGTGGATTGCCGAGGATTGACGAGAGAGTTATGCCTTCTAGTTCATTTACAAAGCTAAGTTCAGCCGTCAAAACAAAAAAAAAATGTCCTTTGACGGTAACCACAACTTGGTGACTCAAGAGTGGTCAGAAGTCGATGTATGACTTTTAATGGACATTTATTGTTTCAATTACGAAATGAACACATTTGTTTTGATGGTGTTAGTTGGTAGCATTATTCTTTCGAATTTATAATTAAGCTCTCAATCAGTGTTGCAAATGAGTGATAAAAAATCTATCAATAGATTATCTCTGCACCAAAAATATCCGAGAGTATAGCGGCCGTCACTATAGCTTGTGAGATCTCTTCTTGTGTCTCGTGATTCCCAGCGATGTCATTCTCTCTCTCTATCACTCCTCCTCTTTTCCTCGACTATGCGCTCTCACCACTGAGTCTCTCAATCTCTCCGAAAACTGCAATGAGAGAATGCGAGATGGCGATTAGGAGCCGACCACGCATGACGTCCCGTTAAACTGCGTTTGCAAAATTGATTTTGTGGCGGCTTTTGTGGTTAAACGCTGTTGCGGCAGCATGATCGTGGAAGCGGGAATGAGAGAAAACAGGAAAATGTCAATCGCGAGTGGGTAAAAACGAAAACGTGTTCGGCTATGTTCGGCGCTGAGAGTTTCAATGAAGAGAGAAGAGCAGTTGTATTTGAGGCATGAATATTCAGGCGGGATAATTGTAGTTGCTGAGAGCTGATATTTTGATATTTTAACAACCCTGCTCTCAATAAATGTTGGTGGAACTATTCTCTCGACCCTGTATTTTGGGTGTAGAGCTCCTAGGGAATTCATTAATAGAAATCATTGCAACATTGCAGATATAATTAAGGAGGGTTATAATTATCAAACGTGGTCACTTGAGTAAAAAAACAAATTTGTCTTTATAGCTGTCGGCCGCTATTGCTAGTACCAGCCACTAATGTTTTCTTTTTAACTACAAGGACTTTGCCGCCCTGAGCTCGTAAGTGTTTGAGTACGGCACGGATACTCATATGATGGATTTATATGGATTGTGTGTCCAGTGCGCGGTCCGATTGATCCACACGGGCGGGACGTCACTTGAGAGCTTTTTTCAAAATCAATTTCAAACATTTTATGTAAGTAAATGAAGTGTCGTTGACCACATAAAAATTACCTCTACCTCAAAAATTAACTGTAGCCCCTCACACACAAAGAAAAAATACTCTAAATTTAAAAAGATCGTTCGTTGGATTGAAAGTTTGCGTTGGTGAATATTCGTAGAAAGTTCAAACTTTTTAATTTAAAAGTTGAAAAGTTTTTGATACTACCATGCATTTATGGAACAAAAACGTTGTATCGGTAAAAGTGTTTTACTTTTAATTGGAAAAGAAACCTTTTATGGCAAGAATAAACTACATTTAATACTACAGTGATAATTTTTGATTTTTATATTTATTTTGAATAGTTTAAAACAGCATGCTAAAAAAACACATTTTTTTTATTGTTTTTAACGCTTCTGCTCAATGCTGGCCAACATCACAATCCAAGCTGTACCGAGTCTTACGGTTCGCCACCGGTCACTTCCGAAGACCCCAGTCTGGACGGTTCCGGATGGAATTTTCGACGCGCGACAGCAGTGTAGAAAACAGGATGGTCACGTTGCCGGCCTTCATCAAGACAGTCTTGGAGGAGTTGGCCGTTATTCGGGAAGGGTGATCGACGTCCCGACTGGGAAGTGAAGTGTCTGAACGGGGAGTTCCCAATCTTGGAAGCGCATTCGACACATGGGGTGATGATGCCTTCATCCTCCTTCGAGAATTACAGATTTTCCGGCTCGCTGTCCAGGATCATTCGGCTGGAGCTGCACCATGGCGAGGTGAGCGTTTATGGGCGGAAAGTTGCTAAAAGAGATGAAAGTAAGTGAAGTTTGCTAATCACTGCACACATTCTCAATACTCACCGGTGTTGTAAAACGCCGGCACCGAGTGCAACATCTGCGCTGACCACCTCCGATTATGCCACTTCTCGTCGTCCTCGTCGGATCTCATCTCTCGTCCACCGAATACAACCAGTGCGAATCCACATTCCTACCTCCCATCCTACAAAAACAAACAAAATCAATCACAAACCCCACAAAACACCCAAGCTTCCTTCTTACCCATTCCGGTCTTGGAACAGCTGTAGTTCCTGCAGGAAGCTTGCCTTGTCCTTTTCGAGCACTCGACCTTGTCCCGCACCCGCACCACCCTCCTTCGAAGGCGTTCCGCTGCTGCTATTTGGCTCACGAAGGTTTCGCCGTCCGAGTCCTAGCTGCTGCCGCGGTCGGCTTTGCTTTGTGTCCTAGTCCAGGGGGATGCTAAAGACCGCCATCTTGGGTGATTGAGATTGATAACGGGGCAAAATGCGCACAGTGAAAACAATTTTTTTTTAATAATTCAATTTTTGTTATTAGAATTACTGTAGTAAAAGTCAAATAACACAGTAGTTAAGTTAAACGTTTCATGTGATAAAAGTACAACTTTAAATGAGGTCATCGGCCCGATGTGTGCTTAATAATCCCAACTTTAGTAGTTTATTTTGCAAATAAATTGATAAAAAACACCTCACAAACATACACTAACTTTTAAACGTACATTGCGGTAAAATTTTACATAAAAACAATAATTACTTTATTTCCATTTTATGCCTGCAGTTTTTGTACTTTTTTTTACAGTGCGCAGTTGCTTTGTTTTGGTTCCGTAACGAACAGCTGTTCTTTTGTGCTGGAGCCGAAGTTGACATTTCCCTTTTGTTCTGGTGCCGAAGTTGACAGCTTGTGTTGGCTACGGGCGAGCTGCCTGTAGTGAAATATAGATGTCACCCCCCTGGGCTGGTCCTAGACTCACCAGCACCTACCAGCACCACCGGACCACCAAAGTCTTTGTTTACATTTGGGACTTAGCCATACACGGTTACACGAGAACGGCAAAATGAAAGAAATTATACAGACGTATTAAAAATTAAGACTTTTAAATCAGTTAGTAAGGAGATTTGCAAAAACTGTAGCAGTAAAAGTTTTCATTTTTAAAATAAGAAAAAAACTTTCCCTCCAGCAAATTTTGGCAACTTTTTAATTCGAAAGTAAAATACTTTTGTCATTACAGTAATATTTTTTTGTGTGCATGGTTGATCTTCACAAAAAAAATCCTAGTTTTGAGTTTGAGCAGACAATACAAACACTTTGCATTGTTTAGAGAATACAGCGGGAAGATGTACCTGGGATGATGCTGTTGATTCTGTTAAAACATTAAATTTGAGCCATCCTAATGTCCATCCACCCTCTCCGCATCATCACCGTCTGGACACACACCGCCGCCGAGGTCGCTGTTTTAATACATTGCTTCTGCTCCTGCTGCTGGGTCTGTTGCTCCGGTTCGACCAAACACGGTCCGTCAGAGATCTGGTGGTGGCAACATGAGCAGGTACCTACTAACCGACTGCACACGGTGGGTTTAATTGCTAACTTGATTCAATTTTTGAATAAAATTCTCATGTAATTGAAATTCTCACTTGTAATCGCTCCTAGTTCTTTCCAATTCGCCAATTCAGACTGTTTTAACAGCTTATTTTGCAAAACTTTCTAGAAATACTTGCAAACTTACTTCCCATTAAGCTAATGAAAACGGGATTTCAGATAAAAAAAAACGTTACTTAATCCACCTGGATTGGATTTGGATGATGCCTTCCTTACATCCATATAGTGAACATATTCAGTCAGAATTGCATCATTCCCCTTAACACATTTAAAAAATGAAGCTTCTTTCTTACTCGTTTCTTTCGATAAGGTTTTCAGATCTTGAATCTTTCTGACTCATCGGCAAGGTCTTTTGATAACCTATCCAACGATAGCTAGCACGATGGATCAGGACAACGTTTTCATTAAAATATCTGAGATCCGGCCTCTAAAAAGTGTAAAAATAACACTCAATGTCTTGGACTCGTTAGAAAGGTCTTTCAAATACCTTTCTAAAAATATGTGTATAACATGACGAGGTTTCTTACAAAAAACACCAATCTACAATCTAGTTTAAATGTTTTTTTTTACCATAGCGCTTGAAGTACATAACTAAACATCATGATTTATAGATAGTGACTTTCAAGACTCCGAGACGGATCAAATCAGACCAAAACGGTAAAACCTGTTTAGCCAGTCCGGAGATAATCGAGTGACATTTTTTTTTCAATTAACGCACACTCATACATTTGCTGACCGAGCCACGTAGCCCAGTGGTAACGCTTCCGCCTCGTAAGCGGTAGATCGGGGTTCAAATCCCAGTTCGGACCAACACAACTGGTGATCTTTTCCCTTCTGGATTCGATTGCTTAGTAAAGGGAAGGTAGTGTATCGTCACAAACTGGACCTTATCACGACACCTTAGGGAGGCGACCTATGGAATGTTAACATTAACCTTAACATGTTAACATTAAGTTGAGAATGAAACTGCCACTGAATCCGCTTTGTAAATGCCGGCCCCGATACTCTTCACGGGTGTTCCCCTCAGGAACTGGGAAAGATTTACTTTACTTTTTCATACATTTGCTCAGAACATGATTCTGAGTCGATAGGTGTACGGGAAAGTGGGTCTAGGACGTCAATTTGAGAAGTTCATATTTTGAGTGATTTTAGAGCCTTTCTTCAGTAAGGTGAGGAAGGTAAAAAACATAAAGAAGCTGCAAACCAACGTCGCCACCCAAATGCCAACATTAGGTACAGGTGGAATAACATTGATTCTCGAGATGAAGAATTCTGGAGTTTATTTTTGAAAAGGTCCAATAAACCAAATTTCCAATTTTTGCTTTTTGTGTGTATTTGAAACCGCCTTGAGTCAGGGGTATTAAAAAACACCCAAAAAGCAAAAATTTAAAATTTGGTTTATTGGACCTTTTAAAAAAAACACCAGAATTCTTCAAATCGCGTTTATTTTTTATTTTTTGGTTCATATAAACATCCAAGCGAAACATTATGTTCTATTTTGGATTTTCTACGATTTTTTTTGTAATTGATCATTTAAACCATAAGCTACCGAAAGAAATGAAAAAGTGAATTTATGATAAAAATGAATAATTTTTGAAATCTGCTTGACCTACCGTGTCGGGTTGGTGTTATGTTTGGGCCGTGTTTCACAAACAACAATACATGTGCAAGTGACTTCGCTTTCTTCACAACATGCTGGAGATGAACCCGCCAAACTTGACTGGACCTGACTTGGTTTAACTTGCTATCGGGCAGCAAAAGTCTGGGCTGTGTGCACCCAAAGCTGAGTTGAGCCGCCGAGACTCATTCAATCCACCCGTGAGAGACTCAGATTTCGGGATGCGGTGGAGTCTGCCAGGGTAGGGAGGGGAGAACATTTTGGAGAACACGGTTGCAGTGGGAACGCGAACGCGATGGGATAAGATGAGAGTGGCCTTTCGTCTCTCGAGAGGTAACAAGTTCTCCAACGAGATTGGGAAATATGCCCTGATAGAAAGCGCTCGAATGACCCAAAAGTGTTTTGGCGTTTTGTGTTTTCGCACTCACCTGGGGTGTTTTATTTATGAACTCTGGAATGAGTATCGATGTCCAAATGAGAATGCAGCTTTGTAAGATAAATTGTGACGATGGGAGTTCTGACCCGTATACAGAAGAAATCCGAAAGATTTGCATGATTTTGTTGGTGGCGTTTAAGTCATTTAATTAAATTTTCGTTATACTTTGAGTTTATCGGTTTATACAGCAGGCTGAATCTTTCAAATAAGAAACTTGGCGCCACGAAAATTAATGGCAAATGGCATCCACATTATACCGAAATCATAAACCGGTTTAGTGATATGTTACATTCTTAATAATCTTAGAATTATATTTAAGACGTGAGCTCTTTGCTCCTGAGCAAATCAAGTTATTATTTGATCTTTGAGTGTATTCAGCTGTGTTCTTAAAATGTCTTAGTACTTTACTTTACCCATAGGCGCACTATTGATCTTGTAAGGTCCGGAACATTCCCGTTTTGCACAATCACTCACTCAATCACGCACGCATCCGTCTTCTGCCGCTGCTCGTTGCATTCTCCCCGCACAAAGGGAGAGCCGCCCTTCAAGTGGGGCCGCGCAGCTTCTTTGTACTTCGTTTTGTGTCGTCCTTCGTATGCTTGACAATGTGGGGTAACTTGTGTTAATTAGAAACATCAAATTGTCTGCTAGCCGTGTTCGGACCCGACATCCCACCTTGCTTTTAAAACCAAAAAATATTTTAATCGCCCTTCAGTCGCGTTTGTCTATTTTGCAGAGGTATGTGCAAAAACAATAACATCAGATTATCGCTTAATTCTTCAAATAAATTCATCAGAAATGTATTACTCTTTAAACTTGCTTACTGGCTGTGATAATATCACATGATCACAACATGATAAAAATTACATGTAACTCTCGCCAGTAACAGATTGTTATTCACATATTGGTTTGCATCGACTTTTGTAGATATTACGACTCTCAGGATTAATTATCATTCTGCTGCGATTGTGTCCCGCACTCAATTGTTGGCATGTCCGATCAACATGCTTCATTTCATATCTAAATCAGGCTTATATCCACTTTTGGAAAAATCGAGATTTTATTTTCTCCAGGTGGTAGAAGATGTTCCAACGCATCTTCTGAAACTTGAACTTCTCTAAAATATTGTAAATACTAATAATCAACCGGCGAAGATTCGGTAACGAACACAACAAAGCGTTTTTTTTTTTTTGCAGAATACTTGATTTGGCATAATAACTGAATCCTCAACTATGGGCAGAATAAGTTACGTGGTTCCAGAAGTCTGAAATAAACAATAAACGCAGCCAACCAACAGTTCAGAACAAACCACCGCACTTTTCGCAGTAGCTAGACTGACGCTCTCTAGAATCGCAAAATTTTATAATTATCTAGCCAGGCATAATACTATCCTCCACGTCTAACACATTTTTTTACGCTAACAGCGAAACAAACTTCTATCACTTGAGTAACTTTTGGTGTAATACAAAAACTCAACAAAACATTCAATTGTATATACTTAAGAAATAAAAATAAGAAAATGTCCAAGCATGTACCAAAACAGCTCAGTACAAAAAACACTAAAGCAAAACCTCCTACTCGGTTTATGTCTACACCACAAACAGTTGGTATAGTTCGAAAATTGTTTTTCAAATTCTCTCTTTCAACCATATAAATCGGTCCCCAAAACTTCTTATTTTTTTCTGACTTATAGTCTTCGCATTTCTTTCATTATAATTAACAAAAAACTATAATGGCAACGGAAAATTGCGCAAGACATTGAAATCGTTACGCTGCTTTTCCGTTTTTTTTTATAGTAAGCAAAAACTAGATTTGATCTACCTAGAGATAATTCCTAACTTAAAATGAATTCCCTCTGACTTTTATTGTACATGTATATTCTAAATAGAATAACATTTGAGCAGAACCTAATTATTTAAGATTTAAAATGTTTATATCTAATTACAGTTCTGACCAGTGTTTTGTTTTCACAGTGTCAAATACTTCTCTCAACATTCCTTCAGCTCGTTTATACCAAAGAGACATACCTTCTCTATCTGTCTTATACTACATGACGTTTAAATACGGCTTAAATCTTCGCTAGTATTCACACCTTTTAATCTCTTTTCATGAAAATACAATTGTTTGTCGTCTGCCAACGGCATAGCTATTTTTCCAAATATACCCAAAAAAACAAACAGCTTTTTGGATATAAAGACTCTAGTAATCGAACGGTTCACAAACATCAATCTGGTGCAGCTACTACAAAATCATAGCACTCACGCATCACCTTTTCATTAAAACTTCAGAACTGTACCAGTAAATTCAGATATCGGATATTGGACGACTCAACTTTGTTTTTTTTTATAGAACTTAATATTTTACATTATGGAAGTAATCTGTGAAATTTATTTTATAGGTATCTTTTTTGACTTATAGATTCCAACTCGTTATTATTTTACATTACAGAACCTGGCTAATACCTTTAGTTTTGTAAAACTTGCAGAAACTTCAAAACATACTTTTAAGTCAAACCTATTGAAAATGAACATGGTAAACTAATTTCCTAATGTTTAAAAAACATATAAACATTAACATCCTAACGAAGTCCTTCAGCATTTTCATCTTTGTTTTATTTCTTGCACATTGTCCAAATTGTAATTGCATCCCACAAGCACATAAACCATCATTATGTTTATCATTTAAATATTTTCCTCGCGGTTCAAACATCAAATATTCCCCTTTTCTTTCTTTTCTCACGTTTTGGTTAGTGTATCCACTTTTGTTAAAAATCATCTTCAGTTACATTTGTACGGTAACTATAATTATTTTCTTTACGAAACAAAGATGACGTTATGCTGTCGGTCATTTTTGCTTGTACCAACCACTAGTCCTTCCTGTCCGGCACGGTGACATCAGGAGTGTAAATCTTGTGCGCGTTATGATTGATCCACACGAGCAAACAATTAAAACAAGTTGCCCGAAGTTATCTGATATAAAATAATACCTAGTTTGATCCTTCAAGTTCGCAAACTGGAAGTTTATATCCTCCTTCATCCTTCAAGCTGAAAGACCTTCCAATTCCCAAACTGGAAGGTTTCTATTCCATCAGCCCCCTGGCTTGAAGTCCTCCCAGTTCCCAAACTGGAAGTTCACTTCATCTCTCAGCCCCCAGGCTGGCATCCTTCCAGTTCCCAAACTGGAGGTCCTCTTCCCTCAGCCCCCAGGCTGGCACTCCTTCCAGTTCTCAAACTGGAAGTGCCTCCAGTTCCCAAACTGGAGGTCCTCATCCCCCAGCCCCCAGGCTGGCACTCCTTCCAGTTCCCAAACTGGAAGTCCTTCCAGTTCCCAAACTGGACGTTCTATTTTCCTTCAGCCCCCAGGCTGGCACTCCTTCCAGTTCCCAAACTGGAGGTCCTCTTTTCTACTTAGCCCTCAACCTTTCGCTCATAAAAAACACCTTCGCAAATCAATACATTAGCTCACATCCTAAAAACTCCACAGTTTCACTATTTCCACGATTATGCTGCATATCACATAGTCAATCTCCCAATGCCCATTTTATTAAAAACACTGCTCAGATTTCACAAGGCTAAAGTCAAGTTCATTCATCCCATTTCAAATTTAATAATATTCTTTTTGATTTTACTTAACTCGGTTACTAATGAGATTACACAAAATCAAACAATTAATTAGCAATTCCATCTCTAACTCAGATTAACACAACAAACTTTCATGTAGAACAAAACAAATAACTTATATATACATTTTTAAACCCAATAAAGACCGCATAAAAGTTCTAGTCGCAATGAATGTTGTGCCAAATAGACAGATTTTCTTTTATTCATTTATTAATTTCTTTATTTATTTACCGATTTTTTTTTTAAATTATTTATGTTATTTATTTTTTTTTCAACGGGGAAACAATATAAGCCACCCCCGCAGCCTAGTTTATTGTGCAATGTGAAAACCTCATTATCTTGCTAAAAATTATAAGCTGGTAAAATGACTAACATTAATCACTTGAAAAAAAATGGACGCCAAAAATCACGATCATTCCTGCAAAACAACCACGCGGGCCACGCTGCCTGCACATAATTGATGCAGCAAAAGCAATTAACAATTATTATTGGACAAAATCCTTTTTTTTTATTTGCACTCATAAATACTTAAATGCGCTCACCTTGTGTTTATTATATTTTTTTTTAGTTTTCCTCTGTGCATAAAGGGTTTCTTTCGCCTTCAAAACCTTTTTTTTTACTCCTCGTCGCCATTTGTAAGGTCCGGAACATTCCCGTTTTGCACAATCACTCACTCAATCACGCACGCATCCGTCTTCTGCCGCTGCTCGTTGCATTCTCCCCGCACAAAGGGAGAGCCGCCCTTCAAGTGGGGCCGCGCAGCTTCTTTGTACTTCGTTTTGTGTCGTCCTTCGTATGCTTGACAATGTGGGGTAACTTGTGTTAATTAGAAACATCAAATTGTCTGCTAGCCGTGTTCGGACCCGACAGATCTAGGCCCTGTTAGTTTGAAGTAGAATCGCTACATAAGTTTGGTTCTGCACTTCAGGCTGAGTAAAATTTTAGGTAAACAAGCTTTTCGCGGCAAACTTCGTCCTGCCCTTTTTTGGTTTCTTGACGTTTTTAGCTTTTTTGCTTATTCAGCCTCCTGTGATCAAAAGTTAATTTTAAGTAACTTTTTTCATACAATTTGCAGATGTTCCGGAATCGGTCCCAGAGTGGCCAAATTGGCAATTTTTTAGCATATAAACCTTTCTTGGGTTTACACGAACCTAACGCAACAAAAAGCACCTCGATCCGATGTTCCGTGTTCATCTGATTCGCGTTCGAACAAAACCATCGAAATTTTATATATATATATATATAGATTAGGATGTAACAAAAATGACTTTTTGGCGGGTATTCAGGGGTTTGTTCCGGTGGGCATACTGAGCCCAAATCCCAAATATGAGCTCGATTGGACGTAACAGGAGCTGGCGCTCCGCCCTTCAATTTTAAATGGGATTTACTTTTTTTACGGGTTAAATCCCATTTAAAATTGAAGGGCGGAGCGCCAGCTCCTGTTACGTCCAATCGAGCTCATATTTGGGATTTGGGCTCAGTATGCCCACCGGAACAAACCCCTGAATGCCCGCCAAAAAGTCATTTTTGTTACACTCTAATATAGATAGAAGATAGATTTCAACTATTGTTTCCAACAATTGAGCTTTTCTAGTACATCACTTTTCTAGAAGGTTCCCGAATGCATCTTGCTACCATCATCGCTAACCATCAACAGATAATCATTATTCAACCGATTCATGTTCACAAATTTACGAGAATCATACGCTCGTCGCTGTCGGAACTGTCGCTCGAAATGCCAGAAAATTTGTTTCTCACGTCATCCTACACCAAACACAAAACGGCATCCCGCAGGTTGCCACGAACGAAGTTTGTTGTCGTCCAGCTAGCAGCCTCTCCTGCGTGGTCAATGGCCATGCTGTCGCCGACACGCTGCCGTGGCCAATACCTGACCCGATCTGTATGTGTGTGTGTGTGTGTGTGTGTGTGTGTGTGTGTGACACTGTTCGACAGGCAGACAATTTGAATAAAATAATCGTAAATGTTATAGGTTTTATTAGTAATCGTTTAGCTAAATCGAGAGCTTCTAAATGGGCTGTTGTCGCGGGACATCAACTCAACACATCACAACTTCGGGACCTCTTCAGGGGGATGGGAGAGGAAGAGCCAACGCCTTTGGCCGCCGGTTCTTTGCTGCTTACCGCCACCGCTGTTCCGTTCCGTTCCCCAAAGGCGCAGCAGTTAGTCGGGCGCAGAAGCAGTAACACATTTTTATCTCGCACCGAGTGAAGAGCCTCGGATAAGCTGAAATTTATAACGATCTCTTGAACTCTCGGTTCCTTCTTCCTATACAGTCTCCTTGATGGTGGGACAAAACGACACAAAAACACATGACTCTGCCCGTGGTACTAAAAAGGTGAAAACCATCATCACATCGTCGTTTTTTGGGTTTTTCTGTTGTTTACGCCGGATTTCCTATTATTTGATATGCTGCTTTGACAAATTTTTAATTCGAGGAACTTCGAAAGAGTTTGGTCCTTAGTAATAAATGACTGAAACCCGTAAATCAAAACTTCCAAAGAAATGAATAAAGGTAAATTATCAAAGTAAAAATGACGCGACTACACAACAAATTTATGCATCTCTTCAAACAACATCTCTTAAACTTAGCAAACAATCCTGTTTAAAAGTTTGTTGCACTTCTGCGGTTGTTGGATAAATACGTAAATCTGTAAATCAACACTGCTGATTTGGCACATTGCTTGCAAATATTAGCCAGACTTTTCTGAACAGTTCGGAGAAAAAATCATTAATTTGTATACTTTTAACATGAAGACACTTGCGTCAAACATCTGAATTATTTCTCAGTAAATCCAGTGACGTAACTTTTGTGTCGTGAAAGGTATTTTTTTTCTATAAACTTAGTGCTGTAGATTTATAGAAATTGACTAGCGGTATTTTACGCCGAAATGGTTAGATTGGTTTCTTTTTCTTTAGTGGTAAGGGAGATTCAAGTTATTCCGAGAAATCCAAGTTATTTGAAATTTGTTTGAAGCTGAAGCAAAAAATAATGATGGAACGCCCAACGCATGTCCAACTTACACGGACGCCTAATCCTGATCGCAAAAATCACAAATTTCTGCAAAATTTTAGGAAAATCTAGACCACTGATTCCCAAAACTATTTTTGCCCAGAACCCACATCCATACAACAATTGAGGGGCCCAGTGGGGCCCACGGCCATTCTAGGAACTCGACATGACCCACTAGTGGGGCCCAGTACTCACTTTGGGAAACACTGATCTAGACATTCTTACAAATCACTGGAAAAAAGAATCTTCCCGATTGGTTGAGTTATGCCCGAGAACCAGAGGGTTGTATTTACCGTTCCATCTTTTTTGAGGGCTTGGAAATTGGAATGTTAAGAGTTATGCTGAAATTTATAAAAAAAAACTGCTTCGTTCTGAATCACCATAACTAAGTAGTCTTAGTCTTATTTTCTCTAGAATTAATGATATTTTGATTTGAAATTTCATGTTTCAAGTACAGACAGTATTTTATGGCTCTCGTTGAATGAAAATAAAAAAAAAACGTTACTTAATCCACCTTTAGGTGGTTGGGGCCTTCCTCACATCCATTAAGTGAGTACACTACATAGCCTTAAAAAGTGTATAAATAACACTTGATCAAAATATCTGAGAAAAAAGTTACTTAAAACACTAAAGTACTTATAACTATTGAAAGGGTTGTCAGATTTTCATTCTTTCGGACTTTTTTGGAAAAGTAGGTCGCATGGTAGATCCGGACAACGTTTTCATTAAAATATGTAGCCGGGAACCGTGGTGTAGGGGAAAGCGTGATTGCCTCTCACCCAGTCGGCCTGGGTTCGATCCCAGACGGTCTCGGTGGCATTTTTCGAGACGAGATTTGTCTGATCAGGCCTTCCGTCGGACGGAAAGTAAATGTTGGCCCCGGACTAACCTAAAGGTTAGGTCGTTAGCTCAGTCCAGGTGTAGAAGTCGTCCGGTGCACGGACTTATAGACATACACACGCACAGACATTTGTTCAGAATTTGATTCTGAGGCGATAGGTATGTATTAGCCCGGGTCAAAAAACATTAAAAATGCTCAAATCCAAAATTATATGAGAATGCCCGAAAGAGTACTTAAAATGGGGGCTCCAGCCCAAATTTCAGCCCATTGGTTGAAAACTGGCTTGCCCTGAGCAGGAACAAGTTTAAATGAAAATTAACCCGTAAAACTTGTGCATTTAGGTAAATTGCTCTATACAAGTCAGCCGCTAATAAATGACGATTTTTGCATACCATGGGGTTCAAGGGGAAGGTCTGGAGAACAATTCCTCTGAAGGGTGCAAGATGATCCGAGACCTCTGGTTTTGCCTAGAAGCAGATTCATTCCGGCGTCACCGAAATTTCTATGCTCCCAGGAAAATATATGGGGAAAAATCAAAGCACACTAAGAAGGCTGCCTCGATCAGAGCCACCACGTGGCAGGACGATTTCTCCAAATTTGGCTTTTCAAGTGGTTTTGTCAATGTTATAACATTTTATTTAGTCAGATATATGTGCAAAAACACTTTATAAACGTCAAATATCATTTTGAACCTAAATTTACAGATTCTCCTTCGTCACGTGGTGGCTGAGTGACATGTGGCGTCCTCTAATCGAGGCAGCCTTCTTAGTGTGCTTTGATTTTTCCCCATACATTTTGCTGGGAGCATAGAAATTTCGGTGACGCCGGAATGAATCTGCTTCTAGGCAAGACAAGAGGTCTCGGATCATCTTGCACTTGCACCCTTCAGAGGAATTGTTCCCCAGACCATCCTCTTGAACCCCATGGTATGCAAAAATCGTCATTTTTTAGCGGCTGACTTGTACAGAGCGATTTACCTAAATGCTCAAGTTTCACGGGTTAATTTCCATTTAACCCGTGTTCCTGCTCAAGGCAAGCCAGTTTTCAACCAATTGGGCTGGAACCCTCATTTTAAGTACTCTTTCGGGCAATCTCATATTATTTTGGATTTGAGCATTTTTATTTTTTTTGACCCGGGCTAGTATATATTGTGTATAAACATCGCTAATGGAGTTGTTCAAATTTGAAATTTCAAATTGCAGGGAAGAATTGTATGGGTATGTTTACAGAGCCGACATTAGCTAAATCTCTGGCATTCACTTAAAGCTGGAGTCGGAGTCAGAGTTTAGTTAGAGTCTCTAAAATATCAGAAACCTGGATTGGAGTCACAGTCGCTTTAAAAGCTACCCGATAATCATAATTTTTGATCAATTTACCTTAACTCTATTCTTGCTTGGCACCGTCATGAGGAGGCAGCATAGATGAAAGAAAATATGCCAAAGCTTTTGCATACATGAGAAAATTTGATGTAAACCATTCGTTCACCCCTCGTAAATATAAGCTTTACATTTAACGCCTTCAAGTAGGCAAACTGCCGAACACTTCGATTCTTTAAAAAAATCCGGCAGATAGAGATACCGAATATGGGGAGAATATTTTCGCTTTCCGACAGGCCTCACGATTTCCCTAAGCCAGCATCAGCGCCATGGCGGTTACTAAGGGAACTATCGTACACGTTTAAGAAAAGTGACTCGAATTTTAAGTGGGGTTTACCCAAAACTAACAATTAATTGTAGAATTTTGTATGAAATTAATAATAATTTGTATTGATATGAAAACAAATGTTCTATTCTCCAATCCAATACGCCATAATGAGAGTTTTTGTGTGTTTGCGTACATCGTCGCAGAAGCATACCCCGACAACATTCGATGCATTAAAACAACGCCGAACGGCAAACAGAGCAGTCGTGTTTTTCGCGAGCCTATCTCTCTGCTCCAATTTGTAAACAACAACAAGCTGAAAAACAGGAGTTGCCGAAGCCCCCGTTGCCTTATATTGGTAGTGGTGGGGTGCGCGAAGCTGGTGTACATTTCTGGTGAGAGTGTGCATGACGACGTCCAGCAAAAGAGTTTCGTGGTTTTGTTGTTGTTTGTACAATCGTTGTTCATCCCCATCAAAGAAAGCCAGATAGCTGTGCGACACAAACACTCTTCGTCTGTATGTGAACATAGTAGGCTGGCTGTTTACTCCATTCTGCTACGTGTAGTGTATTAATGCGCAGCAAATCGCAAAGCCAGCTGTGGCTGAAAGAAAACCCAGGCAATAACGAATCGTCACTTGGACAGTAAGGACGCGCGGGTCGTACTCCAGAAAGTGTTTCAAGTGAACAAAGTCAGTATTCTGTTGCATTTTGGAAAACTAAATAGCTGAACAGTTGGTCAACTTTGTCCGTGGAACCATATTGAAAGCGAACGCCATTTTATTGCACCTTCCCATATACGTCGTCGTCGTCCAGCTGGAGAGAGAGCTAGTGTAAACAAAGAAGTCGAAAAAAAACAGTCAGTTGCAATTTGGTCCTGCAAAAAGTTGACTCAATCTAGTTGTAAAGTGTTGACCCTACCTCAGGTAGTGAGTTGCTTTAAGCGCAAAAGAAAAAAAATATTGTTATCGTAGAAAAAATCCAGGTACACGTACCTTCCGAAGCAACTGAAAGGGAAACAGATTATCATATAAACAGTTCCGTTCGATACAAAAGTGTGAGTTTCTTTCCATTCTGAATTGCGCGTCTGGCCACGTTGCACCTGTGTGGGTGTTTTGTTTATATTACCTAGAGTGTGTATCCATTCGAAACGATCGTGTGGCACCGTGAAGAGAAAACGCATACCATCAAGCTCTTTGTTTACAAATATAGAGAAGTGCGAGAACTGATTTTTCCTTGTTTCGGTGGCACCCTGCTAGCCGCTGTGAACGTAGAGCTTGTTTATCATCCTACGGGAGAACCCAGCCGCACATCCAACCGCGCATTCCAGACAAAGAAAGTGGTGCAATGTTCAAGTCCATCACGAGCACCAGCGGAACGAACAGCAAGATGTCTGCAACGCCCAGAACCAGCGAGGACCTGCTCGGAGGTTAGTAGCCGTAGCTTCCACGTACGAACTTTCCTGTGAATCATCTCGCGGCATTCGGTTGCGAGCACGCGTTTCTAGCTAGCGCACAATCACAACGAAACGCGTAAACAACGATGTCCGTTTTCGTGCTTTTGTATCGTACAATAGCCTCTTTTATTCTTACGTGCCAATTTCCATTCCGGGTATTGCGTCGTATTTTTACGCCGATTTTGCCACATCGATGTTTCAAGTTCGAAACTAGCTCCATGACGCCAAAACTTGTTTTTCAATGAAGTAGAGTAGTGCTGGAAAACGAAATGAATCGATTTATGTGCACAATTGTTTTCTCGCTTTATTATTGCCTGTTTCAAAATTTATGGGGATTTTTTTTTAATTCTGCTTAAGGCATAGAATAAATACAGAACATAATTAATGTTGAAAAAAACAAAATAATAGGAATTTCTTAAGTTATAAATGAGTTGTGATTGAATTATAACTTATTTTTATACAATTGGAAATTAAAATAAAACAAAATTAGGTAAGAAAACCTTCGATGTTTCATCACTTGTGTACTATCTTGTGAAACGTCTACTGTAAAAATAAAAGAAGTGTCGCAAGCTAGCACATATGTGACGATTTGTTTATGAAATGATAAAAGTTAAACAAGCTTAAAAATGCGAAATATAAGTAAAAGTAATTTTCTAGTTTGTTTTCAGTATTAGACTTAAACTTAAAAAAAGTTTATGCCCCCTGTTGTGTGATTTCCAAGTAATTATTAATAGATAATTTTTAAAAAAAATAGTAGCGACTTTTACTGTCCATAATTGAAATTTTTGTTTTTTTTTAACACGATAGCCAGCTAAAACAAGTATTCCCGATAAAACGCGTTTTGAAATGGGATTTAAGCCGTTTTGTTTTCTGAATCGGCTGCCAAAATTAAATACTATTTTAGTGATATTCAAGTTTAAAAAGATGCATTAGAACATACAGTGATGGGCAGGCATAGACAGTGAGTGGCACTGTAAGACATTTTTTAGGGATAGCTTAATACGAACTATAACAAATGTTTAATATATGAAACAAATATGTTATGAGTTTATAGCCTTTCACAAATTATTTTTTTTTACAAAATAGCAAAAATAAAATAAAACATTCGACTGTATAGATGCCAGCGAATCAGAAGATGTTGGAAATACGCAAAAACACACTCTACTGCAATAGTAAACAAAATAAGATCCGCACATGAAAGTGAATAAAAACGCGTACCGAGTAAAAGTGTCACACTGTAACAATAATATCAACAAACTGCAAAACGCGGGCGACCCAGTCTGCGTGACCGACAAACCGTCGTCGCCGTTGTTGGCAATGATAAAATTTGAGCCACACAGACTACAAAGACTGACTGAGCCAAAAATGTTTGTGTTGGGACGTGTCTCGGACTTGTAGAATCGTGGCGTCCACGGAAGTGATAAAACCCGCAAAACAAAAATATTTTCCACGATGCCACGAGGAAACAATGAGTGGCGGGGAGCAGAATGTCGAGCTAAAATGCGTTGACACCGGTTTCTATTTTTGGCATCCCTCCCAATATATGCGTTGTGGTTAGCAAAAGGGGGAGGGATCAAATCGTGCTCATTCATTCTAATAAAGACCATTTGGTTACAAAGCCTACTACCGGAAGTAGACTATGGCTGGTGTAAATCTGAATTTTTGTTCATACCAATTATTCTTACCAATGAGTTTAAATAAACAGAAGACACCATACGTCTCCACAAAAGTGATGCTAATAAAACCTAAATGGAGGTGCAAGGTACTTTAAGTACATTTAAAGCACCCAAATTTTGGATTTTTGATTTAAACCTTAATCACTCAATAAACGTGAAAGCTAGGAAAATGGCGCACTTTTGAGTAGGTATCATTGATAGTCCCTAACCAAAGAATCCGTCCTACGTGATCTACTGCAGACGTTTGATAGACGTCTCGGCTCGTCACGGGAAACATCTGCTGGCTGCAGACGTTGAAGATGACCCTGGCTGTATGGGCGTAGTTGCGAGCGTTCACGAAGCTTATCTCTGTTCAGGAAGTGCTCTTTGTTTCGCTCGCGTTTCACTAAACTTTACTTTGCGCCAAAAGGGAGCGCGCTCGCAAAAAAAGCAGCAAAAATAAACAAACAACAAATCTGTTGCTAAACAGTTTCAACAGGCTTGGCACTTGAAAGTGAGATAAATACTAGCTCAAACATTGGGTCCGCTATTTGAGAAGCTCCATCACTGCCAATGGGGGCGTCTACCGACTGTCGCACTCTAGCCATTTGTTTTTGTTGTTTATTCTACAGACATATTTTTACTGAATATACCAAGAATGATACGCAAAATTTCAAAGTTATTTGCCGATGTCTTTTTAAAATAAATGTAGGAAAAGTGTTATGCAATAAAATTCCTAAAATTCCAGACATCGCAATCAACAAATTGACATTGTTTACGCTGTTTAAGCCCATGAATTCATTTTGAATAAAATGAACAAACACAAATAGCCTGTGTGCAACCTGTTTTAATTTATTGTTTACCAACCAGAATTTATATGTCGCTATCGCCACGATTCTAGACATGACGTCAGTTCGGTGATTATTGTGCTTTCGAGTTAAGAAAGTTCCAGAGCCTCAGCTGTTGAATCATTCTCCATTCTCGTTTCAATTGGGGATGGAACCTGTTTTTCAATACTATTTTGAATAAAACATGGTCTGGTTGTAAAGTTTTTTCTTGACGATGTCCAAGTCTATAAACATAAACATGATGATTTTATCAATGTTCAATGTGTTAAGTTAAACAAAAGAGTATTAAAATTGTAAGGGCTAAATTTTTGAGACTTTAACGACTTTTAAGTAAACATATAAAAAAATTCATGGATGATTTTTTGTTTAGCGTGGTGATATGATTTTGATATTTTTTCACTTTGAAGCCGAATTCTAGACGAATTGTCGTCAAGATTTTGTCATTTTTTACATAAAAATAAACTCTTTACATCTCCGTCGTTCTGAAGAACTTTGCTGGACTTTATTATTTTAAAATTTTGTTGTTATTTTTTTTCTAAAAACGTCACTTAATCCACCTTAAGGTGGTTGGAGCCTTCCTCACATTAATATAATTTTGATAGCGTCTTTGCAAACTGAATACTAATATTAAACGGGAAAAACATTGAACGAGAAGCTCCAGGAGGATAAAAAAATTGAACACGCGCCCCATAGCAACATATGGATTGGCTGCCGAAGACACTAGGCCCTCCAAATTAAAGATTTTCACTATTTAAACAAATTATTTTGCAAAACTTTTGAAAGAAACATGCTTGCCGAGATGCTTGCCCACTTTCTACTGAATTATGTGTCACTCGGTTTCAGTTGAAAATTTCATTAGGTACCTAGCTGTAATTTAATTTAAAAGTGCTGATATGCCAACATTAGGTGCACGATGGAATTGCATGCTGTTCCCCTAGTCTAAACAATGTGTTATGAGTTGTATGCTTCACTAAAAAGTTCGTGTAAATCTTTGTCGAGACATAATGATTTATTCAGCAACATAATTAATACAGACTTAACACTCAAACGCTCGGGTAGTCATTTGACCCCTATTTTTTTTCTTAAAAATCTCATAACTTTTGGTAGAATTGACCAAATTGGATGCTTCCGGTTGCAAAAGTTCCAGATTTGTCTATATTTTGAACTGTCAGATGGGGGACAAATATGGTCCACATTTACCGGAGATATTCCGGATTCCGTTGGGGTACCTCGGCCCTCCTATTTGGGGCTTTGGTCAATAGATCAAAAACCATTGCACAGAACAATGCCGGAAATGATGCAAAACTTCAAGGCATCATTCTAATACATCATCCAGCTAAAATAATTGACATGGTTAAGTCCTACGGGGCACCGGAACCGGTTCCATTTGGGCACCAATCGACATCCGCTCAGTGAACCGTTTCCAGTTGGAACCTGTTTCGGTACCCGAAGGTCTTGGCCATGCCATGTATTTCTGCAGGATGATGTATTAGAATGATGCCTTGAAGTTTTGCATCATTTCCGGCATTGTTCTGTGCAATGGTTTTTGATCTATTGACCAAAGCCCCAAATAGGAGGGCCGAGGTACCCCAACGGAATCCGGAATATCTCCGGTAAAAGGGGACCATATTTGTCCCCCATCTGACAGTTCAAAATATAGACAAATCTGGATCTTTTGCAACCGGAAGCATCCAATTTGGTACATTCTACCAAAAGTTATGAGATTTTTTAGAAAAAAATAGAGGTCAAATGACCACCCGAGCGTTTGAGTGTTAAGCAATGTGGCAACCGGGCGATACGCATGCTGCGCGACTCTCGCGCGTAAGCAAAAAGACCCGGCCTTTGAGGTTATGCAAAAATCACCCTTTTTGTAGCTACAAAAAAACTTTTTCATGGCATAACTTTAAAAGTACTTCACCAAACAGAATAAAATTTAAAAGGGTCTTAGGGGACCCCAAAACGAACAGAATAAGGCGGATCCGGCCAAAATCGGTTCAGTCAGTTCTGAGAAAATCGTTTGGAAAAAAAATCATGTCTACACACATCCCCACAGACATTTGTTCAGAATTTGATTCTGAGTCGATCGGTATACGTGAAGGTATATCTAGGAGGTGTATTTAAGAAGTTCATTTTTCGAGTGATTTTATAGCCTTGCCTCAGTGAGGTGAGGAAGGCAAAACACATTTTTTATCAATGGTCCGTAATATGAGTTACGGAAATTGCTTTCCGCATAATTGATCGACGCCGACAACAGAAACCCAAACTGCGAACAAAGCTAAACTTCGTTTACCTCGCCGCGATTAAAGCAAGTAGCTCGATTAATGCTCCGTAAGCAATGAAAAAAAAAAAAAAAAAAAAAAAAAATGCTCCGTAAGCAAAACCTCAGTACCTCGTGTGTGAGGCTCTGGGGGACTTTTCGATCACAATAAAATCAGAACGTTTTGGACAGTCAAACACAACGCGTTGGCGTTATTTATTTCGAAACATCTCCCCTTCTACAATGGACGTTTTATAACTGGCGCAGTCGTGTCTTCGCCGGAAGGTGGCTGTGCCCAGTGATTGAAGTGGTCGTTCGCGAAAATCTCGGTAGTGAGACCGAAAGTGCAAGTTAATGCGAAAAACACGGCAGTTGTTCATTCAGCAGAAATTCGTCACCAACGGCTCTGGAGATCAGGAGTGAAGCAGCCAAGGAAATTGACTGGTGAAGCAGCCACCGACCGAAGAAGATGAACCAACGTTATCCACTGGATACTTCGGCAAGAGGCGTGATATCATCGTGTGCACATCGCGAAAAACTCGGATCAGAGTTCAGGAGCGCAGCACGACGTGGACTTCAACACCTTCGACGAGGAAGACAAAGGAACAGCGTTACCCGGATTTTCAACAAGCAACAAAATTTAAAGTGAAAAAAAAATCTAAATTCAAAATTCAAAATTCAAAAATATTTTTCCAAATTTGATAAGTTAAGTGAGTGTGTGTGTGAGTAAAAACAAAATCAGCAATTCGAAAATCATTTAAATAATTCAGCATGATCAGATTAACTAATTTGACAAAAGGAAAAAAACACGATTCAAAATTTATTTTTTTAGAAGGTGTGTGAGTGATAAAAAAAAACAAAGAAACCCTTTTCAAAATTATGTAGCAAAAAAAAATTAACTTAATCGAGTGTGTTTGAAATTGTTAAGAGTTTGAAATAATAGTTTGTTTGTAATAGCTAATTACAAGTCTCAATTTGTAATTCAGAGTTACAGAAATGTAACAAACGAAGATGTAATTAAGGATTACGTAATCTTTGATAACAAATATTTGTAACACTTAATTACAAAACAGCAACAACTATAATGTTTCAAACATCACCAAAGAAGCTTGATATTTCAAACTCGCTAAGTGACCTGTTTGGTAGTTCTTTTCGATGGAAAATGTATGTGCAGTCGATACGGATCGGGACGATCCTTTCTTGGTGAGGGAGCAGTTACGGAAATTGCTTTCCGCATAATTGATCGACGCCACCAACATCGTCAGCACAGCCGACAACAGAAACCCAAACTGCGAACAAAGCTAAACTTCGTTTACCTCGCCGCGATTAAAGCAAGTAGCTCGATTAATGCTCAGTAAGCAAAACCTCAGTACCTCGTGTGTGAGGCTCTGGGGGACTTTTCGATCACAATAAAATCAGAACGTTTTGGACAGTCAAACACAACGCGTTGGCGTTATTTATTTCGAAACATCTCCCCTTCTACAATGGACGTTTTATAACTTATGGTATATAATATAAAAAAATACTGTGGAACGAATTAACATTATATTTGGATCACTAAATCTTGAGATTATACCAAAACCTCTTAAGCGTTCTTTCATTGCGGTTTTCTGAGAAACCAAAAAAATCTTCGGTGAGTGAACGTGAACGAGGCAAGGAGAAAGAGTTATATAGTGAATGCTCCTGCTGGCTATCAAGGGATAAAAAGAAGAGAACCTGTAGTGACGATCGCTGTACTCTCTGATATTTTGGTGTATGAATCATCACTTTTTTTTTCTATCAATAATTTAAAACACTGAGGAGGTTAGTACACGCAGAAAAATATTTTGTAGAATCAGCCTGTACGAGGTTTGATTCAACAAATTTTTTGTTGAATATAATCAACGCCGATTTTGCGTTGAAACAAACCTTGATTTTCTCAAATCCACAAAAATCTTTTGTTGTTTTGAAAAAGTTGCTTTGACGTTTAGCGTTGATTCAACAAAAATCTTGATTTTCAAATCAACAAAACGTTTTGTTGATTCAAATATGCCTTATTTTTCTGCGTGTAGATCTGGACGTAATTTTTTAACGACTTTAAAGGACACTTTTTAACAAAAATGGAAGGTGTTTTTTTTCAGAAATTACAATTAAATTGTAATTGTAAACCATTTCATTAGACCAACAATTTTAAAGCTTGAAAAAAAAACATGAGCTCAGTAAAGATCATAAAACATTTTCAATTTTCAAGTTGCATCCGCAGTATGTATCGTATTCACAGTTGCTTTACCCGCCGCAGCTGTATGCGTGTGTTCGCGTTCAATGTTTACAAACAGACCCCTGTAAACAAACTTCAATAGAAAAATATGCTACATACCACCAGCAGCAGCAGCATCATTGGCGTGGCATGGCGCAATTCAATGTGTGTGCTGCTGCTGATATTCGTACGGCCTTTTTCGGTCGCATTTTTTCATGCCCCAACGGACGATGGTCGAGGCAATATTGAAAAGTTTAGTTGATTGCCTTGAAAGCTGGCCTTCGCCAAACTCGAAATGTTTTGGGTAAAAGTGCGTGCTTGTGCGTGTGTAGGCTTGGACGGACATGGCCTCTTCTGCAACATAATTTTGAATGCGAAACTGGGGGGACAGGTCACAGTTGGATAATTTTCACATTGTGATCGTATTAATAAGCAGAAAGGCACTTGCTTTCAAGTGTATAGGTTATCACTGGTATAATTGTTAGTGAATGTATCGAACGTTTATCTTTCAATACATACTCCACGATCTCATAATTATACTAATTTTGTGTTACTTATCTCGAGAGTAATAAACTGTTGATTACAGCAACGTGGTGAGACCAAACTAAGGCCAACGGAGGCAAGTTTGTTTGTGTATGTTTCGTTCCGATACTTGTACAAAAACAGGTCCGTCCTTGAGGGTGCTGCAAGAAGAAGTGCGATTGCTGGAGGGAAAACGAAGTAAACCAAAACGATATGCTCTGTTTATTCGTGTAATGTTTCAAAAGCGAGTTTCTTGTGTGTGAAGGGCTCGGAGAACTTTGTTTATCTGAAACTTGATATCCCATGGACGTGTATTTTGGGGCTTTGCTGGGTAAATTTTATTTACCTCGTTTTGAAGGCTTGAAGTTGCTTGAAGGTTTGAAAGTCAATATTCAATATAAATTTTTCATAAAATTCAACGTAATTGGAATTTTGGGCAAATTGGAGCATGTTATTTCAAAATTCTACAGTAAATTTGTTACTATGATTAGATGAAACAAGATTTTAAATTGTTATCGAACCATAATTTAAACATATTATCAAATTTTTATGCATTTTTTGTAAATGCATGTTAAAGTAATTCAGTCTTGAGTAATTCTTCAATTGAGGTAATATTAGATCATAAAAGAGGTTACGCTATCAAAACAACAACAAATGTTGCAAAAAATCAATTGTCAACAACTACATTTCAGTCACTGTTTGCATAAATGCATTCCATCAATGTTAAAGCATCACGACTGACGTCAATAGACTTGAAGTATCTATTGATTTTCCGAGGTTTTCCCCTGACATCATGATTACTCATCTGCGATTTTTACTTGCACCCAACGTGCCCGAGTCTGTTTGTGTACGTGTGACTGACAGAGTTCGCAAATCTAACTTATATTATATAGATGCATCGCACTGAAGTAAGTGCATTCCCTAACGACTTGTTTACATTTACCCCTATAGGATCGACCGGGTTTGACCTAGGGAGGAGGCTTAAATCGGATATTGCGTTTCCTTTACTTATTATTAGCTCTCGGGTTAATGTTTATTTTGGCATCACTAATTTGCAACGTTGTTGGGATGGGATGATCGATCCAATTTACAGTTTGCTAAGAATCCAAATGTTGTAAGTTTTAGTCTCAAATCGAACGAGCGATGAATGCTTCAATTAGTTATTTCTAGGTTAAATTATAAAAAGGTCCTATATCCATAGGAAAACCATGACTCATAGGTTGTTTTGAAAATTTACTCTAGATTTAACCTAATTTTGAAATCGCACGTTTGATTGACTGTTTTGAACAATGTTTCTATTGAAATCAGTTACTACGGACCCATGCACAGTTAAAAAAAAATCATGACAATATAACATTTTGGAATCCTTTATAACAGAAAAAATGTGTAGATGTACCACTTTTTAGATGCAATGGCATATTTTCAAGCTTAATTGAGGTAATATAACTATTCAAGAGGTAATGTTACGCCATCTAATTTTACTCCTTTCAAATTTAAACAATTTGTACACTGTATCTAAGCATTTTCCGGTTGTCGGTTGTTTCGTCACTCGTGTGTAGTTTGTTTTGACCGGCTTCTAGCTTGGTATTTCAGTCGATTCATTCATGTGGCTTCTGAGTACTCACACGTCGAAGACATTGGAGTTTTTTTTACTTTCGCTATGTTTTGACCTTTTTGGACCTGTTCAGAACAACATCTTTGCTAACGTCAGCAACGTTTTATCGATTTCGTTGAGATCGTTGAGATATTTCTGATGTAGATGGTAAACATTGATTAGAATTTGGCGCATTGAGAGGCTGCTGACGTTAGCGATTACAGAGATTTCATAGTTTCGTAGTAAATTCCACCGGCTGAGATGTTTTGGAGAGCGCCCTGTGTTGCTAAGATTCATGATTCTAGGGTTCTCCAACAATTGCTTGACGTAAACAATCTTACCTTCAATTTACTAAAAAAACTAGTTTTATTTTGGATTTCGTAATACTTTTATTCAAAAGATCAGAAAACAAGAGTGTAATGAATACATCAATTTAAAAAAACGTTATTTAATCCACCTTAAGGTGGTTGGTGCCTTCCTCACATTCATGTTGAATTTAAGGTTGTATTCACAAATTAATTTATGAGTTTTTTTATTTAATTTTTTTTTATTTAATTTAAAAAAAAATCCAAGATAAAAGAGAAAGGGGGGGGCTGTAATTGAATTTAAAAGTGCTGATATGCCAACATTAGGTGCACGATGGAATTGCATGCTGTCCCCCTAGTCTTAGTAAACAATGTCTTATGAGTTGTATATTTCAGTAAAAAGTTCGTGTAAATCTTTGTCGAGACAAAATGATGTATTCAGCAACATAATTAATACAGACTTTGTCCCGAAGAGACGCAGACACTGCTTAAGCAATGTGGCAACCGGGCGATACGCATACAAGGGGGTGTGGCTGCCAATCCCCCGCGCGGTCAGACCAAAATCCCTACGCATGCTGCGCTACTCTCGCGCGTAAGCAAAAAGATCCGGCCTTTGAAGTTATGCAAAAATCACTCTTTTTTGTAGCTTCAAAAAAGCTTTTTCATGGCATAACTTTAAAAGTACTTCACTAAACTGAATAAAATTTAATAGAGTCTTAGGGGACCCCAAAACGAACAGAATAAGGTGGATCCGGCCAAAATCGGTTCAGTCAGTTCTGAGAAAATCGTGAGGAAAAAAAATCATGTCTACACACATCCCCACAGACGTTCAGAATTTGATTCTGAGTCGATAGGTATACGTGAAGGTATATCTAGGAGGTGTATTTAAGAAGTTCATTTTTCGAGTGATTTTATAGCCTTGCCTCAGTGCTTTTTTGCTTCCTATTGGATTCTATCTCCAATTTGTTCAACTTATGAACTCATACGTCAAGATGATCTTTCGTTATCGCCTGGAACGAAGCGATCGTTTTGCGCAAGTGAAAAAAAATCCAGTTGAACACCCCCTCTTTGTGAGTTGGGAACTAGATCGATCGCTGGTGTCGATGCCATGAGCCGAGGTTATCATCTCCCGATGACCCCGATTCGATGAGCAGTGGGAGAATTCACTTTCTTTGAACTATTTGCAATCTGATGCAATTTGCGAATCCCGCGGGAACGATGAGTGCGTTGATCGTGTTGAGGCTGGTTGGTTTTCAGGTCCCAGTTGCACACTTCTACAGGGCTTATCACGCGGTCAACCACGACCGGCTTAATGCGCTCCTCTCGGTTGTGTGCGATGATGATGATGATTACGGCGTGGTATATTGTTATGTCTGTTCTGGTTAGTTAATGGAGTAGTTGACACAAGTGCTGGGAATGATCGAGAATTAAATCAAGCTGGTTTAAATTCTGGATGAAAATGTCTCTCAACCAATTGATGGTTCTTGCAATACAATGTTTCAAAAATAAACAAAGATGCAGATCCCAAGTAGATGATCTGAGATTGTGTACGAGGAAATACCTTTGCGTACGTGTTCGCTCAAAGTGCATCAGGTATGCAAATCAACTTGATTTGCGCATTCCGTACCATCGCGTAACCGTACGGTAGGTGAATACGTGAGATCGTGTGGGCTTCTCGCCCAACGGCGGCCGATTATCTCGGCAGACTAGCTGACCAGACCAAAAAACCTGCTGCGTTGTCAACTACAGAGCTAATAATAGCCCGGCGTTTAGTTTGCCGGGATCGTAACCTTGACTAGCGCAAAATGTAAACAAACCGAACAAGCTGTGCTGCGGTTGTAATTGGATGCTCGCTCAGATTTGTCAATGCATGAAATCGAAGCCAACCTAGTGAGATTACCCGCAGTGGAATTCACACAAAAGTGGATTATCTTTCCTACCCATTCTCAACTTTTGAACGCAACAAATAACGCTGTTCTCTTAAGCAAAAAAACTTCATTTCCTTTCCCCAGAATCATGGATCGAGCTGTCGTCGAACACAAACACATGCCCCAAGAGTCCGGACCGGACCACGCCGTTGCCGTTCACCTCGGTCGAAGAGTACCTCCGGCTGCTGCGGGAAGCTCAACGAGAATCGAAGGAATCGAGCCGGGTGGCGTCGCTGACCAGCTCGCGACGTGAGTCAACCCGCGGTAGCCCAAAGTCACCCCCGAACAGCCCCAATACGGAACTGGCCACCACCGAGGAGCAGCTCAAGGGAGTCTACATCAACTATCTGAACAGGGTGAGTACGATACAGCCCAGACTTGACTATCCGAAGCTCTCCATATAAACTTCGGATACTCGAATCATGAATTATTTTTTGTTGTTTTTGAGTTTCTTATTTTCAAAGGTAAATTCGAGTTTAGTGAATCCAATTAAGTCAAATTTGAGCAGTTGGTTGCCTGTTTCATTACCAAATAAATATTCTAAATAGTCCATCGGCGCCATATTGTACGCCATATTGGAATACATGTTCTTATATCAGTTTAGAACATTTTTGGCTCAGCTTTTGATCTGGATTCTACTGGTTTGAAGTGTAGAGTAGAGAGATTTTACACTTAGGTGCATTCGTCCCTTGGGGCAATGTTCTCAGCCCAGTTACCGAACATGTACTGTTTAAAAAAATACATTGAAATACAGTCAACCTCAACTAAGCTTGGGATTCATTGGTTTCAGTGTGTAAAGTCATTATTATGTATGAAATTGCGCTTCCCGTTTCACCTTAATATTTGATGAGATTATGTATCAATAAGTTTTCTATCTACGTGAAATCAAAATTATGTATTCTGCATTAAAAATCCTTGAACAAATTAACCTCTGCAATCTCGCGTCAACTGAACAGTTGGTCATCCAGCTATCAACAGAGCTGCTGTCTCACTGAGTAAACAAAGCTATCTGCAAAATAAAAATAACAATCCAGAACTCTCCAGTGGACTCTGCCTAAGTTATCTCGTCAGAAGCAATAATCTGCATGTTCTTTATACTTTGAGAATGGAAAAGAGGTTAACCCATTTCCGCCTTGTTTTATTTAGGCACTGCAATGTCGTTGACCCGCAGTGATGAGATCATCAATTGGAGCTTGTTATGTCTGAGCGTTTAGCGCTTGGTACTCCCGTATTATCACTGGAATGAGTGTTTGAAGCTTTTTCTCATACTGTGAAACCAAACTTAAAAGACAGATAAGACATGATATCTGATTGATCGATTTAAGAATCATGCTTAAGTAAACATCAACAAAATAAAAACTATTAATGATACCTTGATTTTTATCGAACAAAACGATTTACTTTACCAAGTTTCTTTTGAGATTGCATTTTTGATTGACTGTAATATCAATACATCTTTTCAGGAAGGAGATGCCACTGCTCAAAAAGACAATGACTGGGTTTGGGAATGGAGTAGTCGGCCAGAGCAACTGCAGGCAAAGTATGCTTTAACGTGTTTACATTTTTCAAGTCACAGTTTTGTTAACATTCGAAATTTTCTCTCTATCTCTTAGGGAATGGAAGTTCGAAAACTCCAAACAAAGCATTCGTCGCAACCAACAGGGCTACTCGCTGAGAATGGCACGTGTGGGCAAAAATTCTTTGTTCTCGCGAGAAGTTCTCTATTCACTTGTGCTAACAAATGTGTTATCCTTGCTGCTTGGAGCTGGAATCGGGTATGTACACTTTGGCAAATTTGTTAGAATCCTGAATTTGATTTCATATTCTCTTCTTTCTAGAGCTTGGCTACATAAACGAGGACTGCTCTTCACGCGAATCTCGATCGAATAAGAAGCGACGAGGAAGCGTGTGGATAGAATTAATTGTTTCAACTTTTGCAGCGAATAAGTTTTCTACAACCATCATCCAAATTTTGCTGCGCTGGAGTAATCGCAGTAATTATTCAGCATTAGTCCGATGAACAAGTGTCAAAAACATTAAACAATCTTAAAGTGAGTTCCAGCACAAGATAGCTCCAAAATTACATGAATCCATCACATTGTTTGGCGTGTTGAGCGCACGCATTCGTTCCATTGCACTGAACTGGAAACTCAGGAAAAAATAATGATTGCTTCAAACACAGCTGATTCTACAGAAAGCAGAGAGATTGATAAGATGAATTGTAGAAAATCCAAAACAGACTCGTGAGAAGGTTTAGATTAGTTAGGCAATGTACAGTTCAAATAGAAAACATCAGAATATGGAGATCTTTTGAGGATGCTTTCGAAACAATTCCCATACATTGCAGCACAGAAAAGGACTTTAGCCGTATCTTGTGATTTTATAAATGTTATTTTTGTTTGTCTCTTTTATGATTTTTTTTTTAAACAAAAGTTAAACATATTGTCGATCAAATATGTAATCAAGTGAAATGTACTGTCAAAGTTGTCAAAGACTTGTGCGAAAAACCATGTTTTATAAAAAATCTTTTTATAAGTGTAACACCTTATTCCATTTTATAGTAATGTACGTTATGATTAATCTTTTTATACAAATGCTATTACAAAGTTAGATGTGTTGCAATCAAACATGCTTCTTACTACAAAAATATTATGTTTTATTTATTTACTAACCTGAAGATAATTTCGTATGAGCTTTAAAATCCCACTCGATGATTTCACCATTATAACATGATAGTTTCTCTCAAACACTTTTGGCGCCATCTATGAGAAAAGCGATTCGATTCAATCGCTTTGAAGCTTTTTCTTAACCAAACCCATACCAATCTGCATTTTCCTCTTTCAAATCTCACAATGCAGCGTCCAAGAATTTGAGCTGGTATTTGATAAAAAATGTAAACGTAAAGTAAGTAAAACGAATTCACTATTCTTAAACATTATTTGAAAGCATAAGCCGTTCTAGGATCACACTAAAATTTTCATTGAAATATCACTAGAATAGACACTATTACCTTAAGCGTCCCATTGGCTTTTCTGTATTCGGTGAACTAAAGTAGCAACTAATGTCAAATCTATTCAATTTGTATCTGTATATTATGCAATCAAAATTGGAAAATCATCATAACTTATTCATAACTTTTATTAATTTAAAGTATAATAAAAATGTGAGAAAAGATAAAATGTTTCATTTCATAAAGAAAATATGATCACTAATTTAACATTCCAACGCCCAAGGCTCCAAAAAAGTTGGAACGGTAACTTCAACTCAATGGTTCTCGGGCATAACTCATCCAATCAAGATGATTCTTCTTTCCAGTGATTTGTTAGGATGTCTAGATGATTCTAGAACTTTGCAGAACTTAATTTGATCAAATCTGTAATTTTTGCGATCAAAAACATCGTTCCAACTTTTTTTTTCGCGTGCAAAAAAAAATCGTTCGAATTTTCGCGGAGGCAGTCGTTTTAAAAAAAGGTGGAACGATGTTTTCGGTCGCAGAAATTACCGATTTGTTCAAATCAAGTTCTGTAAAATTTTAGGATCACATAGACATTCTTACAAATCACTGGAAACAAGAATCGTCCCGATTGGTTGAGTAATGCCCTAGAACCAGCGAGTTGAAGTTACCGTTCCACCTTTTTTGGGAGGCTTGGGCGTCCGTGTAAGTTGGACATGCGATGGGCGTTCCAGTGTTAATGTAATTTGAATAACTTATTGTTAAATTGTTGCTGTCAGTTTTATTGGTCGGCAGTTCACCAGCGAGCTAAACACAAACTTACTTCAAAGACTGGGATAATCATTTGTTGCATGATACTTTTTGCAGCGGGTCATGCTTTGAAATTAAATATTATTATTTGAAATAAATACATATCATTTTTGTATTTTTGTTGGCTAGTGTAATGTTGAGCTTTTGAATGAAACTTGGGTTGCATTCAACAAATTAATTGACACAATATTGCATGCAATACTGACAAGTTAGATAAACAATTATGCGTCTCCATTACATTGTGCTTTGAATGGATCGGTCGACAAACGACATGGTCGATTCTCAGAGCAAGTCAGTCCCATCATTTGGAAACGGTTGGTTGAGTTCACAATTTGCGCATTGCATTTTAATTTCATATGGAAATTTGTATGGGAAAACCTAGGGGAGCAGCATGTAATTTCATTGGATCTTATCAGAACTTGACCGAGCCACGGAGCCCAGTGGTAACGCTTCCGCCTCGTAAGCGGTAGATTGGAGTTAAAATCCCGGCTCGGACCCTCTCAAAAGTTTTGCAAAATAAGTTGTTCAAATAGTTGAAATCAGCGAATTGGATTGAATAAGCTACGGAACCTGCCAAACAAATGAGAATTTCCTCTACAATTTCACATTTTATTTATTTAGCATTCCTCGCCGAGGTAAAACAAATGGACCATTGTTCAAATGAATGGCATCCATGACCGAGTGTTTTTTTCATGTTTTAAGCTTTTCGTTATTTACGGTTTTTGCTTTTAATAGAGAATACAATTAACAAATTATGTATACAATAAAGTTTTCTTCTTATTAAACTACCAATTTAGAAAAAGTTAATAAAATTTTGAAAAGTATTTTTAAAAGCTGTCCTATTATTCCATCTAAGTTCTCTTAACCTTTGTTGAATGCAAAAAAGGGATGGATTTTCATAGTGTCTCATCTGATAATGGATTGCTTCTGCTACTACAAACAGTACTTTCTTACTTTTGTAATCCTTTTCTAAAATTTTCGTTGAGAAAATTTTTGTCGGATGTAATTTGAATTTCAATTTGTTTTTAACTACATCTCCTAACCAATTCCAGATTATGTCTGATTTTTCACAATCCTTAATCCTATGAAAATTTGTATCTCTCTTTCCACAAATTTCGCATAGTTTGTTTTCGATGTTTTACACACAACAATTAAACATTTTATCTCTATTTGCTACAACATCATTAAAAACAAAATAAAGAGTTTCTTTTGCTTCACTCGACATACAATTATTTTTAGAGTTTGCCCAAATAGTTTCCCTGTCTAAATGAGGAAATTTTTGCTCAATTTTCAAAATAATTGTCTTCTCTTGCAATAAAAAAAATTGTCTTCTCTTGCACATGTAAATAAGCTTGCTTGTGCTTAATAAATCATTTTTTTTCAATTCATTTGCTTTTTGTAGCCACTCCGTAGTATTACGGCTAAGTTTCACATTATCATTATTCATTTTTAATAGACTGTATTATTTTGTTATAGTTAAGATTTATCATTTCATTCCAATTAGGCCAATCTGAGGGCCAATCATTGACCCTTAAAAAGGAAGACTTGTTTTTGTTCAATACGATTCCAGAATTTTTCCCATAATCAAGCAAAATTTTCATTAATGCATCAAACTCCTCATCACTTCTTATAACTATCAAAAAATCGTCTGCGAAAGCAAGAACTTTTATAAATTTATTTGATATAAAGAGACCGGTTAACATCTTATAAATTTGTCTTATCAAAGGTTCTAAGTATAAAATAAATAAAATCATCGATAAGCGCACCCTTGTCTAACAGAGCATTGATTTTTACAGAATTCGTCATAAATCCATTAAACATAATTTAAGTTGTTGATTTTTCGTAAATGTTTTTGATAAGATTAACAAAGAGATCTGGGAATTTATACTTTTCAAGAATTTTCTAAAGAAAATGATGATTTACCTTATCAAACGCCTTAGCCATATCAATGCTGAGTAAAGCAAGCTTGAATTTTTTAGACTTGTTAGCTTTGACTAGAATATTTCTTATGTTATCTAAATTGTAAATACATGATCCATTATTAATGCACACAGTTTGACCTTCCTCAACAATTTCTCCTAGGAAAGCCTGAATCCTCATAGCTAAGATTTTTGTCAAAATCTTGTGGTCGCAGCTATTGTTCAGGTCTTGACTGTCCCCAGTTTTTGGAATCAGAGTGACAAGACCTTCTGAAAATTCAGAAGGAGGTCTAACTCTTCCGATCAAGAAATCTTTAAATAATTTAAGTAAATCATCTTTTAACAAATCGTAATGTTTCTTGTAAAATTCATAAGTTAGACCATCAGAACCAAGACTTTATTTTAAGCAGAGTTATTTATAAAAGTAAAAAGTTCGGCGCCAGTAAATAATAGGTTCACAAAGTTAAATTTTTTGTTCGAGGGACAGCGCTTTCGTTACATTTTCGAGTAAGGTTGCATCGTTAGGATCAAGGTTTTTACTTTTAAACGTATTTGAATAATGGTCAAAAATCATGTTTCGAATTTCCCTTACTGACGAAGTCACCTCCCCACTTTCTTTTTTCAATTCTAAAAGGGAGTTCCTTTGACGTTTTTGCTGCGAAATCAGCTGAAAAAGGCTTAGCATTTCTCCTTCAACCAAGTCACTACCTGTAAGCTTCGATTCATAGTGCTGCAGCTTTTTTGTTTCTATTTCAAGAAGTTTAGATTTTACAAATTATAGTTCGTCATTTTTTTCCCTATTATCTTGACTTTGAGATAATTCAGCAGCTTGATATAAGTAAGATTTCCGTCTGTTTAATTCTTGATTAAAATTTATACTTTTGGATTTGTAGAAGTTTTTTGTTTTTGATTTTAAGTAGCAACACCACCAAAATGGAAAATTTTCAGTATAACTCCTAAATTTTTTGAGATTTTCGTAGAAGAAACAGTATTCGTTCTCAATTTCATCGTTATTGAGGAAGCTACTATCCATTTTCCACATTCCTTTCCCATTGGTCTGTCCCAGATCGTTTCGGTCAACGTTAATTTTGTACATTTTAGCACAGTGATCGGAAAAAGCTAAGTCAACGGTTTGAAAAGAATGAATTTTGGCAACTAACTCAGAGTTTATATAAAATCTGTCCAATCTTGATGCAGAATTTCTTCTTAAAAAGGAGTAACTTTTTGCGTTCCCCTTTAGAAAGTATTCAAGATTTTTTGAATGCATATTAGTAATTAATGAATTTAATTCTGGTGAATAAGTGTTTGCCTTTCCCTTGCTGTCTGAAGAATCAAGCCAGCAATTGAAATCGCCCCAAATCACTACATTTGGGGCGCTGGTTTTGTTCAGATGAAGAATGTTTTTTTTCCGAAAAACCTCCTCTCTCTCTTGCGCGGAGAACCCAAGTGACCGTACACGTTAGTGTAGTTGGTACCATTGATGACAACGGATACGATTCGACCCGCTAAATCGCAAACCACGTTATTAAATTTTAAGTTTTTTTCTGATGAGTATTGCAACGCCGTGTGTGCTCCCCAGATTCGTGATGGCAACATGTGTTGGTATAAAGCTAAAATATCTAAGAATGCCACTTCTTGAAGAAAGACGATGTGTAAACCAAGTTTCGCTTTAACCTGGGTTGCTACTTTTTGTGTGTAATTAATCGTTGTTTAGTGTTAGTGTTAGAGTGTTAGTTTACTTCTTCAATCGTGACCTTGATCTTGAACGTTTCGGTTCTCGATCGGAATTAGAAAGCTTCTTGAGTGGGTCACGGGGCTCTTTCGGCGTCCATGGTTGGCCAGGCTGCTTGATCAAGGAGCGACCTTTCCTGCCCGATTTTCTAGACACTTCTTTAGACTTGGGTCGAGCTGGATTGGCTGGATTCAGCGAAACCGGCTGGTAGGGCTGATATCCCGATCGAAACGACGGGTTTAAGCCTGTTGTCTTCGGCGCCTCCCTGAGGCAGGGAAATCATGTTTTCTATTACTGCTTCATCGCTTTCCGCTGCGTCATCGCGTTCCGCTGCGTCGTCGCCGCTGAAGGCGTCATCTTCGTCCATGGAGTCGTCCGTCTCTTGCACGTTGCCGTCTTTGACTTGCGTTCGACTGCGAACCATTGCCACCGCTGGGAGCCAGCCTTCCCTGAACGGAGCTTTTGTTTGGGCAGTCTGCCTTGACGTGCCCTTCCTGTTTGCACACAAAGCACTTATTTTTAAGCCCTTCGTAGAACACTCTGGCTTTGCAGTGTCCAACAAATATGGCGGCAGGAATATCGGACTTAACCTCAATGTGCGCGCCTCGGATTCCGGAGTATACGTTGAAACCAAAGTCGGCCGGAAATTTTTCCCGGCCAACTTGCCGTACTTTTGCAGCGCCTTAACGATTTCCGTATCCGTGACCTCGGGCGGCAGATTAAACAGGCGCACAGCTACTTTCGTCTTTCTTCCGTCTGGATAGGCGAACTCCACATGGTCGCCGACCTCGTGTAACACGTGGTCCAGGAAATGGTCGTCCTTGAACTTGACGAACAACACGCTTGCTTCTGGATCTCGGTAGATCGAGTGGACCTCGTTTTCCCTGAGCTTCAGCTGGGTCTTGAAGAAGCTGACCGCGTCTTGGCCGTTGGCATCGGTGCATTAGCTCCGAAATCGAACTGTAGTGTACACTTTTTTCCGGTAGCGTTCATTTTTTTACTTGGGTGAACTTCCTACCACTGTAAATCTTTTGTGGATTGGCCTATTGTGTAGGACAATAGCCGGCGTGAACAAAAATGCGTTCTGAAAAACTGATTGTTTGGATGTCTGTTCGATTCCACGTTCCAAAGCGAACTGTGTTGACACCATATTTTGGGAAAGGTTTCACCAGATTTTTCGGAAAAGCTGTTTTTATGCATAAAAAAGATTTTTTCGATTACCTTTCCAGAGGGTGGGCCGAATGAGGAAACCTTTTTTTCAAGTTTCGTGTTTTTTCTTGCTTTGCAGGGTTATTTTTTAGAGTGTAATAATGTTCTACAAAGTTTCTAGAGCAGACAATTACAAACATTTTGATATATAAACATGAGGGGTTTGCTTATAAACATCACGAGTTATCGCGGTTTTACGAAAAAAAAGTCTTGAAAAAGTTGGTCGTCGTCGATCATGGCCGTTCATCGTCATCCGCGACAGACACGGACGACGAAACAGAAAGATACACTAAAAGTAACTTAAAAAAAAAAAATCCCTTGAAATATTTAATACCAGTGCAAACAAATGATAACTCATTGGACGTTCTCAAAAAGAAACAAAACCTTGATTGTGAAATTCTATGTTTCCAAATTTACAAGTCATATCATCACCGGTTTTTAACAAGAGAGGTTGAAGAAATCTAATAAATGTGAAATACGATAAAATTAAATTTCCCACACTCACGACAAGTACATCCGGTGCGATACGACAAATCACGCGTCGCTTTGCGATGCAGGAGCAAATTGCTAATTAGTCGTGACATGCAACGCAAAGCCAGTAAACAAACAGAAAAAATCCGCCGCATGCTTCCGTACAAAGTGGAGCAGAAATGAAAAATTACATTTTACATGTCTCATTTTTATGCTCCATCGGTTGTCATCAGTGAAAAACAATCGTGTAGGATAACACACACACACACATGCATACATATGAGCAATTCTCTACCAAAACCGGAAATGGATTTTATTTGTATTTTTTGATTTGGCTCAAACTTTGTGGGGGCCTTCCTTGTGACCAAATAAGCTATTTTGTGTCATTGGTTCACCCATACAAGTCTCCATACAATTTTGGCTGCTGTCCATACAAAAATGGTATGTAAATATTCAAACAGCTGTAACTTTTGAGTGAATTTTCTGATCAATTTGGTGTCTTCGGCAAAGTTGTAGGTATTGTTGAGGACTTTTGAGAAAAAAATAGGTACACGGAAAAAAAATTTGCTGATTTTTTTATCAACTTTTTTTTCACTAAAACTCAATTTCCCAAAATACGTATTTTTTGATTTTCGAGATTTTTTGATATGTTTTAGGAGACTAAAATCCGCAACTTTTGAGCTATAGAGAAACATGGTCAAAAAATCTGCCGCCAAGTTATGAATTTTTGAAAAATTGTGATTTTTAGAAAAAAATCCAAATTTCATGCAAAAACAAATTTGAAGTTATTTTTTAATGTAAAATTGAATTTGCAATCGAAAACTACTCTACAATTTTTTTGATAAAGGGCTTCGTTTTCAAGATATAGCCACCGAAAGTTTAATTTTAGCAAAATATTTGCAGTTTTTCGATTTTTAAAAATAGTGACCATGAGCGACCATTTCTAAAAATTTTTTTTTTGAAAAGTTCAGAAAATTTGCTATAAAATTGTTTAAGAGACATTGAAGATTGGACCTCGGGTTGCTGAGATACAGCCGCTTTAAGAAAAAGAAACACGAAAATTTAAGTTTTCTAAGTCTCACCAAAACAACCCACCATTTTCTAATGTCGATATCTCAGCAACTAATGGTCCGATTTTCAATGTTAATATATGAAACATTCGTGAAATTTTCCGATCGTTTCGAAAAAAATATTTTGAAAAAAATTAAATCAAGACTAACATTTTAAAAGGGCCAAACATTGAATATTACGCAGATTTTTTGACCATGTTTCTCTATAGCTCAAAAGTTGCGGATTTTAGTCCCCTAAAACATATCAAAAAATCTCGAAAATAAAAAAATACGTATTTTGGGAAATTGAGTTTTAGTGAAAAAATAGTTGATAAAAAAATCTGCAAATTATTTTTTCCGTGTACCTATTTTTTTCTCAATAGTCCTCAACAATACCTACAACTTTGCCGAAGACACCAAATTGTTCAGAAAATTCACTCAAAAGTTACAGCTGTTTGAATATTTACATACCATTTTTGTATGGACAGCAGCCAAAATTGTATGGAGACTTGTAATTAGAGGGTGACGAGCGGGAATTCCCGGGAAAAAATTCCCGGGAAATCGACCATTTTTGGACTTCTCGATTCCCGGGAAATTAGGTCGAGACTCCCGGGAAATTAGGTCGAGACTCCCGGGAAATTTTTATCTTATAAATATCTAAGCTAAATTATATAAACTGATCAGAAATAAAATTGAAATATTCAAAATTGTTTTGAACATTAAATTTTCAATGTTCGATGTTCAAGTTCGAATAAAACAAGGCTTCTTTAATCTTCTTATTCAAAAAGTGTAAATTTTAACTTGTCAAAAATTCCAAAAACTATAATTGAGAGAAGCCAAAAAATTGGACCCCAAAATTTACCTTAAAAAATATTTAGCAGTTACACCTCAGAAATGAAATTAAATGTTCTATTTTGAAATATTTTTTTATTATTTCTAAAAGGGGAAAAATTTTCAAGTTAAATTCAATCCCTATATCTTCTCTCGAGCATAGCAATCCTCATAATCTAGTTTTTTTTTTGTGAACATATGGACTTTCCTGATAACTGTAAATTACATTCTAGCTATATTAGCTTTTTTATGCAAAAATCTAACAGCAACTTTTGAAAAATCACTCAGTGCGAATTAAGATTCGAAAATATTTTAAACTACAATTTTGAGTCTGAAAATGTTCAAGAAACGATTTTGTATTTGAAGATTCAGAAAAAAAAATATCAAAAGGTTTTATATAGTTCCTCAAACCCGAGCAGACGGAAATAACTTGTAAATAACATTTTTTGATATTTGAAAATACTAGGCCAATAACATTTTATGTTATTTAGAACAAGATTTGTTATTCGCCGTAATGATTTTTTGTTATTGGATTGTTATTGTAATAACAGACTAATAATATTTTAAGTTATTCTTCGAACAAATCTTTGTTATTATTTTTTGTTATTTTAACAACTAATCCGATCATCTCAATAATAGTTGGAGATATTCTTCCATAACAAAAAATGTTATTCCAAAGGTGTTTTGGCTTCCAACCAATATTAGACCAATAACAATGATAACATAAAATGTTATTAAACCCTTATGCAAAAATGGATTTTTAAGAAGATTCCATAACATTTTCTGTTATTTTAACAGTATTTGTTATTGAAATGGCATGAATTTTGTTACTACCACCTGCACGGAAAAAAATCAATTCTCGTAATCGTGAATTAAATTCACGAAAGCGAGAACCACGAAGGAATATATTCACGTTTATAGTGCAAATGCACCATACTCATGAATAAATTCCTTCGTGGTTCTCACATTCGTGAACTTAATTCACGATTATGAGAATTGATTTTTTTTCTGTGTGCCCGGGAAATAATGAGGCTACTTAAATTTACGTTTCATAGAATTAGTATGAATTAATTGTAACTGAATTCATTAAAAAGAAACAAATTTATTACTTTTCATTTTAAATTTTGGCACTATTGGCATAGTCAAAAAAAACTCCCGGGTCCCGGGAATTCCCGGGAAATGGCCAAATTCAACTCTCGATTCCCGGGAAATTGAAAATCTCGAGAATCGTCACCCTCTACTTGTAATGTCACAAAATAGCTTATTTGGTCATAGGGAAGGCCCCCACAAAGTTTTAGTCAAATCAAAAAATACAAAAAATAAAAATGGTCGAAATCGGCCGATTTCGTAGAGAGTTGCTCATATACACTTTTGCTTCAGCCCACGTAATTTTACCATTTGCTTGTGCAGTTGTGTGGTTGTTTGGCAGGCAACCACATCTGCACATCTGACGAAGGATGCAACCGTAGCAGTAGGGATATTATTAATTCATGATTTGTGATAAATCTTGCAATCAAATATAGTTTTACTCCACAGCAGAACATATTTATTTATCGAATGGTAGCCTTTTTTCGTGGTTCGAAAAAAAAAAATCCCGAATTCTGTGCAAACTGTCAGATGCACTTGTGCATTTCACTCGTTTTCTTCTTTTGATTGAATCCCGGCAGCAGCACAGCCAGTCCTCCTTCTCGTCCTCGTTCTCGTGCACTCTTGAGTGGGTGGGTGGGATGTATTGTCGCTATGACGAACACCCACGAGCAATTCTGTACCAGAGTCCCCCCCCCCCTCATTCCACCGTGTCACCACGTGATTCCAATCTGAGGTGTATGTGTGTGTGTGTACACGTGCACGTGTGGCCACCACAAACGCGAAACGCGAAAGGAAAACATTTCATTTGCATTTTTCAGTTGAACAAATGGTGCTAATTAATTTTACGTGGCAGTTCATGCATGCACGTAATGTTTTTATTTGCGGGTTAAACTTTGATGAGAGCGAATTTGATTTGGGGTCATTCCGCACACCCGGTGGCTCGCGTGGCTCACGTGGTCGTTTCTCCAAGTGACGACACCGAGCGACCGTCCGGTTCTGGCGCATGTTTGTTGTTCACGTTCGCCAGAGTGTGTGTGTGGGTCGGAGGTCAGTGCAAATTGTGCTGGTTCGGCCAGGCTGAAGTCTGCGTAGGCTGGAATGAGATCCTGCTAAGCGTGAGCTAATTGCGCTAGGAGTTGATTGAGCCTTGAAGCAGCCATGCTGAACGTTGACACGTTCCTGGTATGAAACCACAGCGGTGATAGGAACATTGCATTCGCAGCTCTACCAACGAGTGTGGAGTTTTGTAGGAAATTGATTAGCCAGAGGTGCAGCTTGAATAATTTTTGGATCATATTCATTGGATTTGGACATAATTCATCTAGAGATGCAATTCTGTAAAAAAAGATTTCACAATCGTTTGGAAATTATGATGAACATTTACATCACATTTTTTTTTCAAATTACCGATTATCAGCAGAAGGACTCAAGATTTTACTTTGTTCAGTTTTCATTTTGATTTTTTACTGATAAAGTTAATTCTAATTAAGTTTTTAGTTTATGAATTCTTCTGTAATATTGATTGAATCAGCAAGGACGATGCATTTTTTGAAAAATTTCAACAAAGAATATATTAACCGCAATAAAAATCGCATCAATGGTGACCAAATCCAATATCCCAATTAGTTTAAAAATATGCCACCTTTCACAGATCGATTTGTCATTTTTGAGGAAGCTGTTTTCCCTCATAACTCAGTTAAATTGAATTCCATAGCATACGCTGCGCATTTTTTATATTCCCAGGGATACAACTTTCCGATGGAGAACAGTCCGTTAGTGGGCTGCAAAGAAAAAGCTTTACTTCCAAATATAAACGATAAACTGGATTAACCAACAAGAAAGGGGTCGTTGATAGGCAGCTCGTTATCAAAATGATGTAAAGTCAACGTCTCACGGGATTCGAAAGGGGACCGAAAAACTCTACCGGGAAAAACCTCCCGCCATAAAAGGACATAAAGGAGGATGGATGGATGCTACACAGCCATACATAAAACATAAATCGGATTCAATTGAAACAGTTGGCTCCAATTTTCGAGATTGTTCGGTTTGAGTTACGGTCGGGCCGGCTGAAAAAGGGACAATTTTCGTGATAAAGTGTCCATTTTCGGTTTGGGGCTTTTTTATCGGCATTTGGGGGAAACCACCATCGGCCACGTTTTTCCTGGTTGTGAAGTTGTGATGGTACTTTATAGATACAACACGTCACGGGTGAACATTGATTTGAGAGCCTGGAATTCGTTCTCATGAGCGTGGATGGTGGACGGGGAACTACCCTTACCCGGTAGGAAAACTCAAAATTTTACCACAGGAGCTAGGAAACTGATCCAACCTCGTTACAGACGTGCGTCGCAGAGACTACGGGATATAAACTGGGCAATCAATCAATCCAAAGTGGGGTGATTAAGTGCGCTTCTTAATCACTCTTATTTAAATTCTCAACCGTAAAGTGTCATCTTAGTATACGACAGAGTTGCTGGAAGTTCAAATGGGGCTAACTAGTTTGCCAACGTTGTTCCGTCGTTCCACAACCGGAAAAATCCCAAACTCGTTGGAGAACGGACGGATTTTGAGTAGCAAGTAGGCACAATTTGAAAAATAGCCCCCTCGAAAACGCAACGTTTTGATGGGTAAAGCCAGCCAAAGCACGCTTGAATGAGAGAGATTTATGCGTCGTCCAGTTTTGCCAGTTTCACGGGATCGGAGAGCCTAAGCGATACCCTCGTCATCAGCAGGCTTCAATCGTTCATTCCCTCGGTGGCCACCGGTCTGTGTGGAGTGGTTCGCGTATTTTGCCAACTTTTTTTTTCCCCAAAATGGTGAAAACTGGAAAAAATCCCCCTCTCCCGCAGGGTAAGCCCGGGAAGAGCAAAAGCTTGTGGTTTCCCAGAGTGGTGTTTTTAAATTTGTGCTCCCGTGACATAAATCGTATTGCCAGTGGCCAACGAACTAGAAGGGTTCCCACCCTCACTTCGGTGTAGCGGGTGACAGTTTGTCAATCATGTAAAGGCTGTAACTATTTTTGCAGCAGCTGCAAGCGGGCTAAAAGTGTCGTAATTTTTCTTAAATTTATCATTAGCATGACATGGTGTTGGCGCGCTTTTCGAAAAAAGATACACTGTACATGCTTTGCAAACGGTGATCAGGAAGATGAATACTTTGGAAAAAATAAATAAAAAGAATTTTTGAACATTTTAAAATAAATGCATGTTTTAATCAACACTATTGCATACATTTCCAATCATGAGTATAAATAACTTTTTCTATATCAAAAGTACCAAAGCTGCCGAAAACGAAAGAATTTAAAATGCGCACCTTATGACAATCGTTCTATCGCCGGTGACCATACAATATTTTTGATTCGTTGTATAAACCAACCCTTGCCCATGGCCTTCAAAACGTAGTACACTCATACCCCGATGATTTGACATCAATTGTTGTCAAACGAACGGGGTCACTTTTTAGTTTGACACCCATTTTTCACGGAGTTCACACACACACTACCAATAATAGTTTATGCAACAAGTTGCGAAAAGATATTTTTTTCAGCACGAGTCGTACATTTATCCAACGAGGTTCACCGATGAAAAAAATAAGTTTTGCAACGAGTTCCATACAACGTTTTTTGCAATTCCGAAAACGCCCTTTCAATAAAATTATAGGACAAATCTGGAGCAACATTTGAAAGGGGCGGTACGACATTGCTCTTACCGCCTTTCGGCCCATTTAAACGCGTGTAATGTAAGGCCGTACCGCCCCTTCAAATGTTGCTCCAGAAATGTTCATGCATCGAGTCAATGAATCGTTTAAATCAAAAAAAAAAAAATGTTGAGAAGTATAACTTTTCATAACAAGTGCTGAAAAGTTCAACTTTTCAGCATCCATTTCAGTGCTGAAAAGTTGAACTTTTCAGCATTTGTTTTGAAAAGGGCTACTTTTCGATTCTGTGATTTTTGATACAGAAAAGTAGGCAGTTTCGTCGTTCAAGATTGACAGGAAATGGAAGTACGTTCACAACGGAATTGCAAAATAGTAGTTTATGCAACAAGTTGCAAAAAGAGGATTTTTTCAGCACGAGTCGTACATTTATCCAACGAGGTTTACCGAGTTGGATAAATACGACGAGTGCTGAAAAAATCAAGTTTTGCAACGAGTTCCATACAACATTTTTTGCAATTTCGAAAAACACTCATTGAGTGAAATTTTAAGTCGAATTTTCATGTATTTTGTCAATAAATTGTTTAAATCAAAAAAATGTTGGAAAGTGTTACTTTTCGAAACAAGTGCTGAAAAGTTCAACTTTTCAGCACCCATTTCAGTGCTGAAAAGTAGAACTTTTCAGCATTTATTTTGAAAAGTGTTGCTATTCGATTCTGCTATTTTTGGTACAGAAAAGTAGGCTATTTCGTCGTTCAAGAATGACAGGAAAAGTAAGTAGTTTCACGACGGAATTGCAAAAACGTTTGTTTTGATAGTGTTCGTGAGCGCCGTGTAAAAAGTGGACAGTCCGTCATTTTTTAGTTTGACTTTGACCAACCAACGGGTTGTCATAAGAAAAGGATTAACCTCAAATCGTTTACATCTTGAGAACCAGGCAATTGCTCTTAAAAAATGATTATTAAATTTTCATTTGGGGGTTGTCATTTACCCCAAATCAAGATAATTTTATGATACATTGACTTATTTCAACTAAGTGGTACTTATTTAACTATAATTTAATTTTTAAAGTTTGAAACCATACTATTTTCACATAAGTTTTATTTAAGGGCCGATTTTGGCAGATATACTATTTTTAATGAATTAGAATCAATACCATCAGACATAAAAGTTGTCCAATGCGTTTGAATTTCTTTTATTGCGTAACTCAAAATTTGGATTTTTGGACCCCCTCCCCCCACGTAACAATATTTCCATACAAATTTCATAGCATAAAAAGCATTATGCAATGTATTCTAAATAGTTTACAATCAACTGTACGAGTTTTTTTTCAATAAAAATGTAAAATTTAGATTTTTTTTTATTTTTCAGAAAAAAATCTGTACAAAGTGTTATGAAATAGTGAAAACTTGTGAAAAATACTCGTCGGCTTTACTAGTGTTTCCACTAATAGTTTGAAAGTACCGTACGCCATTTTGAATATTGAGTGCTTTTTACTCCGAAAAGTTTGAATAAGCAAATATTTTAACACATGAAAATGCAAAGCAGCGAAATTAAAATTACGAAAAATGTTGATTATGTTGTTAAAAAAAATGACCAGCTGTAGTTTTTTTGCAAAGTGAGTCTAAACGAAAAAACCTAAATTCTGCATTACGTTCGCAATTTTATGTACGTGCCACCCACTATGGCGGAGCTACTGTTACTGGCGAATGGTGGCACCATTTTTCATGTTTTGAAATTTTGATGTTGCAATCTCATCTTGCGATGACACATGGTTCATATATCGAAGTTTTTCTTTGGCCATAAATACATGCACCAACACTTGCACAACAACAAAATGTGAGGGGTGGAAAATAGAGACGGGGAAAGAGGAGTGGGGGTCATCAGTTGCGATCACCACCCACCACAATCCACGGGTTTTACACCCCCTTCGCCACACTGATGGCTGCACTGCACTGTCACTAGTGTTGCCAGCCGGAAGGGAAGTTAGTAAGTGCTTTGTATGCACAGGAAGTATTTGATAAAATTTATTACGGGAGTATGATGAATGTTCACTTCTCATGGCTTTGGCTTTCACGTACGCTCACACAGCCGAGAGTATGATTGTGATTTATTTTTCATAACAGCTGGCTGCACTACGGTGTCAACCTGTCATCGGAACTCCGTTTTTGGTGAAATTTTTAACACGAAAAGTTCTGCCTTTTTTGGTAGGTGGTCGTTTCAACGATTGACGCTTTTACGGAATGTAAGGACAAAGTTTTTTAGTTGGATCAGAGCTTGTCCATGTTGAATTATTAATATTCGTAGTTGAATTGAATAAGTTTTATTTCAACAAGCTGGTCGTCGATTGTAGTTTCGGTGAGTATATGAAACATTGCATTTGTTTTGGAACGAATTTCCTTCATGTCTAGAAATATTCCCGATGGTTTTCAAATCAAACTTCTCAAGCGTCTTCGATCGTCGTTCGATGCTCGATAATTGATAATTTCCCTAACAGATAAGGATGCGCACGATTGCGTTCCCGTAATGTAATTTGCAGATTTTCCATTACACAATGTGCCTTCGTTACCGCGCGCGCGGATTGTGCCCCAATGAGCTGAACATCGCATTATCATAATTTCCAAGTTTCTCACGCTAAGTTGAAACCGCCATTTGAATTTCACCACGGGTGCGGCAATTGTGGTACATTCCCTTGACTGACGGCTAAAAGGGATGAGAATGTCGTCTAGTGCTGCAGCGAAATTGAACGGAAAAATGATTATCAAGTTATTTGGAGAATTACTAATTTCGTAAAAAAAATCAAGTTAAGAATTCGTTTATGATTTTAAGAAAAATTAAAATATCTTAGTAAATTGATATTTTATGTCAGCAGGTTATTAAAGGTGCACATCAACCAGAGCTCCAGTGTCTTGCGAACCTTCGAGGTGAACGGACACTAGAGCTGCGGTATTTTTTACTACCTAAGCTCAGAGTTATTTCAAACAAAATTCACAGTCTTTTTAAAGACTACCTGAGTTATTTTCCAAAATTCTAAACAGTCTTTTCAAGACTAACCCCACCTGAAATTTTGTTGTATTTTACAAACGAAGCCATCTTTTTAAGAGAACTTTGATTGCAAAATGCGTCAAAACAAAGGTAAACGCAAATCTTCTGAAGATTTGGTCGTTACGTCGGTGAAGCGTTTGAACGCTAAATCGGCTAACGGAAACAGAAAAAGAAAACAGCCTCTTCTGAGGTCTGATTCTGATTCTGAAAGTGAGGTCAATCCTCCAATTCCATTGGCAAACAGTTTCGGTGTTTTATCTGAAACTGTTGACAAGGATCCTTCTCCTCGTACTGAGCCTTCTGCCGTCGAGAAACGAGTGAAGGCTTCGCCAATTGTAGTGACTTCCGTCTCCGATTTGGCCAGCTTTCGAACTCAACTGAAGAATTGCAAGGAAACTTGCAATTTGAAGGTTTCGTTCCAGCTTGGTCGAAGAGGAGAATGTCGCTTGTTGACGGAATCTTTACAAGATCACCAAACTTTTGTTGGTTATTTGAAAAACCACAAACACAATTTCTACACGTATGAGACCAAGAATGCTCGTCCATTCAAGGCGGTCCTGAAAGGTCTCTCCAACGACTTGTCGGTGGATGAGATCAAAAACGAACTTAAGGTGTTGCTTGGCTTTGCCCCATCCCAAGTGATACCAATGAAGAAAAAATCAAACGGGAATATTTCTCGCTTTGGTTTGACTTCACAATTTTATCTGATTCATTTCAACAGAAATGAAATCAACAATTTGAAACTTTTGGACAAAGTACAGTTTTTGTTCCATGTACGGGTAAAGTGGGAGCATTTTAAGAAACATGGCGGTAATGGCCAGAATCTGACCCAGTGCCGGCGTTGCCAGGCATTCGGTCACGGTACTGATCATTGCGCTATGGTTCCAAAATGCATGGTTTGCGGGGATTCTTCTCACGACAAGGACAATTGTCCCGTGAAAGAAGTCACCCAATTTAAATGTGCAAATTGTGGTGGAAATCACAAATCAAATTTCTGGGATTGCCCCATCAGAAAAAAGGTTTTGGATTCTCGTGCTAAGCATCAGCCGAAATCCAAACCGAAATTTTCTCAAAGTCAGGTTGTACCTGCATCTTTAAATCAAACGTTCGTGCTGTCTCACTCGAACAATGCTAGAAATACCCCTACCGTGGAAAAGTTAGGTAACATCAATGGTATTTCTTATGCCAACGTCGTTTCGGGTTCGGGTTCATCCACGAATTTTAAATCTTCTACCAATTTTCAAATTGGGCAGGTACCTCAAATTTCATTTGAAAATGTTTCTGCTGGCAACGCTTTGGGATCTTCTGATCTCGGCGATGTTACGTTTGAAAAAATGACTTTTTTGCAAAACTCACTGTTTGGTTTGATTCAAACAATGAGTAATGCTACATCCATGATGGAAGCTATCCAGATTGGATTAAAATTTGCGAATGATGTTGTTCTTACCCTGAAGTTTAATCATGGATCTAAGTAATTCCATCAATATTATGAATTTTAATGCTCGCTCTTTAAAAGCGAAAGAAAATGAATTTTTCAACTTTTTACGAGTTCATAACGTGCATGTTGCTGTTATAACCGAAACATTTTTAAAAACTGGCACTTATTTGAAAAGTGATCCAGATTATAAAGTTATAACCAATAACAGAATGAATCGTAATGGCGGTGGAGTTGCAATAGTTATCCACCGTAGTATGACTTATAGCACGTTACGTGACTTTAAGTTAAAAGTTATTGAAAGTTTGGGCATTGAACTTGAAACTTCTTTTGGGAAAATTATGATTGCAGCTGCATACTTGCCTTTCCAATGCACTGGGGAAAATAAAAATTATTTCAAAGGGGATTTGAATAAACTTACTCGGCATAGATCTCGATTTTTGATCATCGGTGATTTTAATGCCAAACACCAATCTTGGAATAATTCAAAAGTAAATTCCAATGGTAAAATTCTACTCAGAGATTGCACTTCTGGTCTTTATTCGGTTTTATACCCGAATGGACCAACTTGCTTTTCTTCTGTTAGAAATCCATCAACAATTGATTTGTAAAAGTAAAGTAAATCTTTCCCAGTTCCTGAGGGGAACACCCTTGAAGAGTATCGGGGCCGGCATTTACAAAGCGGATTCAGTGGCAATTTCATTCTCAACTTAATGTTAACATGTTAAGGTTAATGTTAACATTCCATAGGTCGCCTCCCTAAGGTGTCGTGATAAGGTCCAGTTTGTGACGATACACTACCTTCCCTTTACTAAGCAATCGTTTCCAGAAGGGAAAAGATCACCAGTTGTGTTGGTCCGAGCCGGGATTTGAACCCCGATCTGCCGCTTACTAGGCGGGAGCGTTACCACTAGGCTACGTGGCTCGGTCATTTGGTTTTGGATTTGGTTTTGACAAATCAAAGTCAGTATTGTGGTCCTTTAGTGACTCATGCTGATTTTGATTCTGATCACCCTCATTCTGCGTGTATCCTCCAGAGCAAGCAGCAGTTTAGTGCTCAGAGCTCTAGAAGTTTTTTCGAATTTTCCGCCGCAATCGAACGTGATTACCCGCGAGTTTGCTCCACCAGCATGCCGAAGGCCGGCCGTGGCCGTGGCAGTTCGAGTGCGGCCTCGAAAAACCCGCGAAGTTCGTCTACCGGCCGAGTGCAAAAAGGTAAACAAAACAACGCCGCCGCGTCGTCCGCCATCGCGCAGGGGAACGTGTGCGCTGATGGTTTCAATCCGGAGTTATTGCACGCTAATTACCGTGTCCAGGATCGCAGCCCTATAAGAAGCAGACTCCGCTCAGGTACTTCCGGCAATCTGTCGACCGGTGGCGCATCAACATCCGCCAACATTCCCACCAGTAACAAGTTCGCGAGACTGAGTGACGAGGAAACCAACAACAACAACACCGACGGTAGCAGCACTACCGACGACGACGACGATGATCGACGTGCACGCAAAAAAGGTAGTACGACAAAAAAAGATAATTCTCCGAAGGAACGGCGACCACCTCCAATTTTTGTTTTGGATACGTTGGCAGACGATGTTGACGAGTTGCTGGAAGGCCTCCAATATAGTCTGAAAATTGGAAAATCGAAAGTACAAGTGATTACTTTCAACAAAAAGAATTTCGACCTGGTGGTGAAAGAACTGAAGTGTAGCAACTTCAAGTTCTACACATTCGATCCAGTTGAGAAGACCGCGGTTAAGGTAGTCCTGCAGGGCTACCAAGACCGCCCAATCGCCGACCTGAAGGAACACCTCTCGGGTGCCGGAATAACGCCACGGGAGATAAAAGTGCTCTCGCGAAAGACAACAGTTACAGGTACGCACACTCTGTACCTGTTGTACTTCGACCGCGGCACCGTCAAAATTCAAGACCTGCGACGGACTAAGGCGTTGGACGGTTTTTGGGTAAACTGGCGGTTTTACTCCAAAAACCCAATGGACGTAGCGCAATGCCACCGTTGCCAGAAGTTCGGCCACGGCTCGCGGAACTGCAACCTCCCGCCCCGCTGCGTGAAGTGCGGTGAAACACACCTCTCGGAGAAGTGTGCACTGCCGTGCAAGGCGGACTTGGGGGACAAGGCAGAGCACACAAAGGCGCGCATTAAGTGCGCCAACTGTGACGGCAACCATACCGGTAATTACCGCGGATGCGACGCGCGCAAGGCGTACCTCGAGGAGCAGGAAAAGAGGAAGAAGAAAGCAGCAGCATCCCACCCTTCTCAGCGGAATACGAGCGCAACCGTTCCTGCAGCTGGACAGCGTACGGTTCCAGCGGACAACTCAGCGTTCCCTCCTGGATGGGGGCGATCGTTCGCCAGCGTGGTCGCTGCCGGTAGCGGCAATACGGCCCAGCAAGAAGTAACCGGAGAAGATCTTTTCACCTTGCCGGAGTTTTTTGCTCTAGCGGGTGAGATGATGACGCGGTTCCGGACCTGCCGTAACAAGGCGGAGCAATTTCTGGCCCTCGGGGAGCTAATGATTAAGCACATCTACAATAGATAAAAAAAACTGTGATCTAGTTTAAGCTTTTTCTATTTCTATCCCCTTTCCTTTACAATTTTAGTAAGTTTTTTCTAAATTTTTTCTTACTTTTGGTAATCTCTTAGTCATAAGCAATAATCGTTCCAAAATGGATTGAGATTTAACACACAGCTGAAAGGAACTCCAAAACTCTGTAATGTACTGCGAATGAACTGATTGTAACATGATTATTCACTAATAAAACCGAATTGAATTGAATTGAATTCTGATCACCTTCCAGTAACATTTTCACTTTCTCATGAAGCAGTTACCAGACCCAATAGTTCTGTGTTTAATTACCACAAAGCTAACTGGGACAGGTATCAGCATCATATTGAGAATAATTTAAATCATGATTTTGTTTTAGACACCAAAGCTGATATTGATTCAGCCTTGGAATCTTTAACTAATGCAATTTTGGATGCTAGGAATATTGCTATTCCTAAAGTCCAAGTCAAATTTGATTCTCCCATTATTGATGACGATCTTCAGCTTCTGATTCGTCTGAAAAATGTTCGCCGAAGACAGTATCAACGTTCTCGTGATCCTGCACTGAAGCGAATTCAAAAAGATTTGCAAAAGGTTATTGACCACAGATTCACTCTCCTGCGAAATGAAAAGTTCGCAAGAGATGTCGAAAAAATTAAACCATATTCCAAACCTTTTTGGAAACTTTCAAAGGTTCTTAAGAAACCTCAAAAACCAATCCCTTCTTTAAAAGATGGTGATAATATTCTATTAACTAATGGGGAGAAAGCTCAAAAACTTGCTCAGCAGTTTGAGAGGGCTCATAATTTCAACTTAAATGTTTTGAGTCCTATTGAAGATCAAATTTCAATAGAATTTCAGAATATTGTTGAACAAGAATTTTCATCAGATGAAGTTTTGAATACGGATCTGAATGAAATAAAATCTATTATCAAAAAATTTAAAAATATGAAAGCCCCTGGTGAGGATGGCATTTTTTACATTTTAATTAAAAAATTACCTGAAGCAACTTTAAGTAGCTTGGTCAAAATTTGCAACAAATGTTTTGATTTGGCATATTTTCCCAGTAGTTGGAAAAATGCCAAAGTAGTTCCGATTTTGAAACCGGATAAAAATCCTACTGAAGCCTCAAGCTATCGGCCCATTAGTTTGCTTTCATCTATTAGTAAATTATTCGAAAGAATAATTCTTAATAGAATGATGACGCATATTAATGAAAATTCAATTTTCGCTGATGAGCAGTTTGGATTTCGCCTTGGGCATTCAACTACTCATCAGTTGTTGAGAGTTTCAAATTTGATTCGAAGCAACAAATCTGAGGGCTATTCTACTGGCGCTGCTCTTCTAGATATAGAAAAAGCATTTGACAGTGTTTGGCATAAAGGTTTGATTGCGAAATTGATAAGGTTTAATTTTCCGATTTATATCGTGAAAATTATCCAAAATTATTTGACGGATCGTACTCTGCAACTACCTGTACGTGCTGGCGTCCCTCAAGGAAGCATTTTGGGTCCAATTTTATACAATATTTTTACTTCTGACTTGCCTGATTTGCCCCCAGGATGTCAGAAATCACTTTTTGCTGATGATACAAGCATCTCCGCCAAAGGTAGAAGCCTTCGTGTCATCACAAGAAGGTTACAAAAAAGCTTGGATATTTTCAATTCTTATTTGAAAGAATGGAAAATTACTCCAAATGCTGCAACAACTCAACTTATTATTTTCCCTCACAAACCAAGGGCTGATTTTCTTAAACCAAAAAGTCATCACATTATAAAGATGAATGAGGTAAATTTAAAGTGGGAGGATCAAGTGAAATATCTTGGACTTGCTTTTGACAAAAACCTTACTTACAAGGATCACATTGAAAGTATCCAGGTTAAATGTAACAAATATATTAAATGTTTGTATCCACTTATAAACAGGAATTCTAGACTTTGTCTCAAGAATAAACTGTTAATTTATAAACAAATTTTCAGACCTGCCATGCTTTATGCTGTGCCGATCTGGACAAGCTGTTGCTTAACCAGGAAGAAAAAACTTCAGAGGATTCAGAACAAAATTCTGAAAATGATTCTGAAACTTCCTCCCTGGTTCAGCACCAGTGAACTTCATCAATTAGCCGAAGTTGACACTTTGGATGTTATGTCCAATAAGATAATTGATGCATTTCGACAAAAATCATTGCAGTCTTCAGCTGCATTGATCCGCTCATTATATAGTTAATAAGTTAGTTTTAAGGTATCCCTTTTCCCTTTTGTACATGTAGGACCTCCTACATTTGAAATCACTGAATAGCGAAAGCTACAATATTTCATGAATAAATGAAAGTTGCTAGTATTTAAAATTGAGGTGAAAAGTCATCGATTGTGATTGGGCACTCAATAATATTTTAACTGAATGAATGTACATGGAAAAGAAAATCTAAATAAACATAAATTAAAAAAAAAAAAAATCAACCAGAGCTTTTGCATCCGTTACAGATATTTTAGTATCTTCAAAACTACGGGAATTATCGACACAATTTTTTATCCATCCCCTAATGTACTGTGTACAAAACAATTTCCAAGAACATTTCACTATTTTGCAATCAAATTGTTGCAGGATTGGGTCCGTAAGTTTGACAATTTTGGAATAAGAAGACAACAACTTCTTTGGTTGCTGTGCACCCTTAAGGGATCAATCATAAATTATGAAAACATTGAAGGAGGGTTGGGGAAGAGGTATTGCCTTTTTTTGTATGAACAATTGTCAAGGGGGATAGGAGACCATCGTGGACACTTTTTTTTTGAATCCTCAGCCCACCCCCCACCCCATCGACAATTGACAAATCTTTTTTTGGAGTATGGATCACCGCCAAACCCCCGCACCCCCCAATGTTTCCTCTTGATTCATGGATGGGTTGGTTGCTCATTATATACTATTACAATAAACAAGTTCTTCAGTACCATTGATTATCACTCAGAAAAAAAAGATTTTCAAATGTTTCCGGAAACTTTGTTTACCAAAAAACTCATCAAACTTCTCATATCACAAATGGTATCCACAAAATGTAAATTTTACAATTTACAAATATATATAGAATAAAAAGATAAATTATTAAAGTTGAGTCAGTTTGTATTCATTTCTGAAAAAATATTCACCTATTTGTTTAAATCATATGTTCAAAAATTTATTCACATGTTTTTTTAACATTGTTGATCAGATTTATGGTTGCTGAAGTATGTGACGTAAAATACTTCCTATTGCATTTGTATTGTTATCATAATTGCAGGATGTGTCAAGATAATCTCAATCTCAGTCAAAGGTGAATGGCACTAAAAGCAACACAAAAGGGCATCCTTAATTCCTTCTGAAATTTTGAATGAAGTGTCCACGTTGTTAATGGATGTTCATTGAGGACCTTATTAAAGTCGATAGTATTAGAAATTCTTGAAATCACAGTTCATAAGACTCCGGTTGATGTGTACCGGTTATTTCCGTGCATTTCATTCCAACACTGCATTCCACTACTGCTCTAAATGGCATAATGGAATTCATTGAACAGAATACATAAATTTTCCAATTTACAATGCAATTTACCGTTCTCTCGCGACACCCAGGCCATCCTGCCAGCCAGTGGTGCTGTCTCATACTCCATCTCAATCGGGAACTTTAGCTCGGTCCCCATAACTCACCCGGGAACTTTGTCGTCGTCGACGACGCGATAAACTATGCACGCGGATTTCTTCCCATTTGGTGAAATCTTTAACCTGGAGCTCAATAGAGTAGTTGGTGGTGGTGGTGATGGTGGTAAGGACCCTCCGAAACCACACACAACCTCACACGCACCACCACATACATTATTCGATTTCGCATTTCCACAGACGTATTTGCAGGGAGAAAGGCATTATTTCGATCAAGATAACGATGCGAGAGAAGACGTCTTCGGATGCGACCTACACAACTATAGCACATGTAAAAGAGGGAAATTTCCACATCCTTCTCACTTCCTTCCACACACACACACGCTCACACAACCACAGACGACACAATGGAAGCTGCCAAACCAGCAAATGGAATCGACAATAGGCCCCGCAGACTCCGGAGTGAGTATGTGTGAATATAATGGAAATTGCACACAAAAAGTCCCATACACACCTCATTAAACTTTACGAAATTCGTTATAACTTCTACACTTTGCAGTAATGATTTTTTTCCATTCGGTTTCCAACTCAGTGCCTTCTGCTGTTGGAGCTTTTTTGGGTCCCTCGGAGAGCTTTTGCAAGGGTGTGAAAAACTTGGAGCCAATTGACAACTAAGGAAAGTTGGGTAACTTTTTGAACGGCTATTCCGTATTGCAGAGTTTGCGTGATATTTACGTTTACTTGTTGGTTACACCAGAACTAAAAAGTAAAAACAAACAAAACCTGATTCAAAAATATATCCAAGATTTCACATTTCATTTCAGGATGATCTTTTCACGGATGGATCCACAACGCTTTTACATCAGTAACGACGCTGTCGTGCTATCTTGTCGCTTGTAGCTTTTTGACGTTCCGAGAAAACGCGTTTTAATGTTTGACCTTGGATAAACAAAAAATAGAGCACGCAATGTAAACAATAACAAACACGTTTTGTTTTGTTGACCATTTTGAGCACCTGTCCCGAAGTTTGGTTGAATTTGGTTGCCGGAGTCTCGAGATATAATTACAAATATTTACGGTAGTCGGGCAAGTACGTGTGTCAAGCGCGTCCTGACCTGAAATTCTTTTGGTCAGTTGTCGCACTTACATCAATGTTCAGGGTTTGTTCAAAAATCTGACACGCATGCAGTTTCCTGAAGTCCCCGTCAGAGGCGCTGTCAATATTGTTTACGCGTGGTTTTGGAAAAGGTCGTTAAAAATAAATACATAAATTTTGTTCCCAAATTATTTTTTTGCCAGTTTTTTTTTATATTTTTTGCATATATCTTCGAGATAATTTCAATTATTACGTTAATTTTTCCACATTTTATATTTATTAGGTCAATAAAACAAAATTCTACTTGACGATACAATACAACCAAACTCACTAAACTAAATTAAAAATCTTAATATCTTCAGTTATCTTGAAATAAAACTAAATTAGTTTGATTCTTCCTGACCGTTGGTTTAAAATGAATGGAATACTTATTAAATTTCAGTCAAAAAAACTTTAAACTAGCTGTCACTGAACACCACAGTGCGGATATGCCAACATTAGGAGCTTGAGGGAATTAAATGCAGTTACCCTAGTTGTCTCCTGAGATGAAATTAAAAAAAAACTTATATTAAACTTTAAAAAGTTTTTATTTTTGTTATTTATGTTCGATGCGCATACGACATTTTCAAAAGCAACGCACCAAAAACTTGGTTCGATTTTGACTTCACTCGCTTTACATGTGGATGACAGTCGTGACGTAGCCGTGGGTGTGTTAAGATAGCACGACCAGATTGAAACTTCTTTCCTTTTGTTTTTAGGATTGAAATCGATTTTTTGGGATCTGTGGAGGTCAAAAGGTGGCATTGTGAGCTGCACAAAATGGCGTTCTTATATCAAATTTGGCCTAAAATGCAAGTGCGACAAGACAGCAGGACAACGACGAATTGTAGCTGTTAAAGGATACGCCCGAAAGGCGTTGTGGTCGCGAGATTTGTAGTGTCTTAAAAGACGTCCTAAAGGTAACGTCAATTTGCCTTGGAGTGAAGTGTTAAGATAACCCTTAGTTTAAATTATAGTACAATTCTCAAAACAAAGTTGCAAGCATTTGGACACATTGTGATGCTTTGTTTACATTGTTAACCTTTTGTGATACGCCATGAATGACTGCTGGCACTATACATTGTAAGCAGCTTGCTCTGCGTGAACGATTCTCTCAATTGGGATTGTTCTATTCCCGGTTTTATATCCATCTGCAAGCGCCTCCAATCGATTGTCTGACGGCCATTGCCGGTCATAAATAAATTTCAAGACACCGAAGAATTTCGATTATTTATCGGATTGCGGGTATTTATTGAACTGCTTTTCCGGCGGATTATTAGCTACAATAAATCGCAATCGCGTGGAGGGTCTTCGCTTGTTGCGAGCGGGATTTTGCGGGATTTCCCTGCCGGCTTTCGAGGGCTCCAAATTGGCCCAGAACTGTAGGGTCGTGTGCTCTGGGACCAGTAGCCAGCAACCAAGCGGCAAGCTTATTCGGAAATGCGGGAAAAGCAATCATCGCGAAAAGAGTAATAATTTTCGTTCTGCTTCAATCGAGTTGGACCGGGGCAAGCGAAAAAAAAAAGGTCAGAAGGGCTTTCCTGCGATTGCGAACCGGAAGAAGAGGGCGCATTTGGACAAGCACTGTGGCAATCGTTGAAATATAAATGTTCGAGAGATTTCATGTACCAGCGGGCAGCAATTATTCGAATTATTCACTTGCCAAGCCTCAGGCAGGCAGATATGCTCTTATATGCATTTTTTGGAGCAATCAAAGTCCCAGGAGAGTTCGTCAGTTTTCGGGACTATTATGATGGCTATTTCGAGTGTGAAATTCTATTTTTGAATTTTGGTTAAATTTTGTTTAGCAGGCAAATTTAAAATATTATTCTTAACTAGTTAGGCCGTTGCAAATATTTTTGACGTAGACTACGTCTTTGTCGAAGGTACTGGGGTGCCATTTCAAAAAACCCGGGCCGAAGGCCCTGGATTACTGCGTCATCCGTCAAACGCTTATATCTTCCTTCCCTCTAATCGAATCGACACGATTTATGTTCCATTCGATTCGAAAATTATTCAGCAATAGAGTTATTTACGTGCGCATGTATTGCGTATACGTACACGAAAATAAAGTGAGGTTAAATTTTGTCCGGCCAGCAAAATCAAATGGTGAGCTAGTGTGTGTACGCGAAACGTCATAAAGCTCTATTTGCTATAAAACTTTCATTGTTGGCAAAATAGTTTAACTATTGAAACAATTGAATGTTTTAAAATGTTTTCAAAACGCAGAGATTTTGCAAGCAAAATGAGCGCTTCCCACTCACGGACGGGAATGTCAAGTACCTATTTTGAGGGGAAAATCATCCGAGCAACGCAACCGAGTGTCGGTCGCGAAAAAGGAGGGGAAGTTGCGGGCCGAAATCATATATAAGAACGCGCGCCAGAGCCCATTCTATCATTCACGTCTCAGACGTCGGACCGGCAGCAGGAAAGCTCAGCCCAGAGCAGCAGCAGCAGCAGGAGAGAGACCAGAACTGGAGAAGAAGCGCGCATCGCCTTCTCGTCGTCACCGTCAGTCAGTTGCCTCTCGATGGCCGGACCGTTTGGATCTTTCGTGGTAGGGGGTGAAGACTTCCCAACTCTTCGGAGTTGCCTCACTCCCCGTCCCTCGTCCCACCCGGGACGAGGCATCAACAAGATGAGGCGCGCGCCTGCTGCCTTTCGCCGAAAAGTCTCTCGTGGGTCAAGCCGTGGTTGTGAAACAATCAGGACATCCAACTAGCTCGTCGCATTCGCAGCGAGCGCTTCTGAAAGAGTTACGTCGTATCCAATTCCAAACTGTTGAAAGAGTTGCCCTCATCCCTCGTCCCACCCGGGATGCGGAAGCGAGCTGCAATAATTTCAATTTCAATTTCAGGAACAAATTTTGGTCTTCGGGGGACAGCTTTCTGAGGATGCTCTCGCCCCCAACCTCTCTGCCCTCCCCCCATTCTGCTCTTAGCATTATTGCCAAAATTCATCCAATGCTCTCGTTTATCTTCAAAATCAATAATTATGTATTGATTCATGCCTAGAAATGCTAAAAGTTTATTAATCTTTTTAATCTAATTGAAAATTTCAAAGAATTTATTTTTTTCGAAAGTGTCGAAAGTTAAACAATTTGCTACCCGATTTGATTCTCACCAAACGCACACATCTAAACTTTACGTAGTCTACGCCATTCCGGTTATGTTTGTGACATAACTACTTTGACTTTTTTGAAGTTGAGCAACTCTCTACGAAATCGGCCGATTTCGACCATTTTTATTTTTTGTATTTTTTTATTTGGGTCAAACTTTGTGGGGGCCTTCCCTATGACTAAATAAGCTATTTCGTGTCATTGGTTCACCCATACAAGTCTCCATACAATTTTGGCTGCTGTCCATACAAAAATGGTATGTAAATATTCAAACAGCTGTAACTTTTGAGTGAATTTTCTGATCAATTTGGTGTCTTGGGCAAAGTTGTAGGTATTGTTGAGGACATTTGAGAAAAAAATAGGTCACGGAAAAAAAGAATTGCCGATTTTTTTATTAACTTTTTTTCACAAAAACTCAATTTCCCAAAATACGTATTTTTTGATTTTCGAGATTTTTTGATATTGTTTAGGGGACAAAAATCCGCAACTTTTGAGCCATAGAGAAACATGGTCAAACAATCTGCCGCCGAGTTATGAATTTTTGAAAAAATAGTGATTTTTGGAAAAAATCGGAATTTCATGCAAAAACAAATCGTTGTTTTTTAATGCAAAATTGAATTTGCAATCGAAAACTACTTTACAGATTTTTTGATAAAGAGCTCCGTTTTCAAGATATAGCCACCGAAAGTTTGATTTTAGCGAAATATTTGCAGTTTTTCGGTTTTTAAAAATAATGACCATGAGCGACCATTTCTAAAAATATTTTTTTTGAAAAGTTCAGAAAATTTGCTGTAAAATTGTCTAAGAGACATTAAATTGGACCTCGGAGTTGCTGAGATACAGCCGCTTTAAGAAAAAGAAACACGAAAATTGAAGTTTTCTAAGTCTCACCAAAACAACCCACCATTTTCTAATGTCGATATCTCAGTAACTAAAGGACCGATTTTCAATGTTGAATTATGAAACATTCATGAAATTTTCCGATCTCTTCGAAAAAAATATTTTGAAAAAAATTAAATCAAGACTAGTTTTTTAAATGGGTGTAATATTCAATGTTTGGCCCTTTTAAAATGTTAGTCTTGATTTAAAATTTTAAAAAATATTTTTTTCGAAAAGATCGGAAAATTTTACGAATGTTTCATGTTTTAACATTGAAAATCGGACCATAAGTTGCTGAGATATCGACATTAGAAAACTTCAATTTTCGTGTTTCTTTTTCTTAAAGCGGCTGTATCTCAGCCACCCGAGGTCCAATCTTCAATGTCTCTTAGACAATTTTATAGCCAATTTTCAAAACAGAAAATATAGCAGAACTTTTCAAAAAAAATATTTTTAGAAATGGTCGCTCATGGTTACTATTTTCAAAAATCTAAAAACTGCAAATATTTCGCTAAAATCAAACTTTCGGTGGCTATATCTTGAAAACGGAGCTCTTTATCAAAAAATCTGTAAAGTAGTTTTCGATTGCAAATTCAATTTTGCTTCAAAAAATAACGTCAAATTTGTTTTTGAATGAAATTTCAATTTTTTTTCCAAAAATCACTTTTTTTTCAAAAATTCATAACTCGGCGGCAGATTTTTGACAAAGGACTTTGTCTTAAAGCTCTATCTGCGGTGTCAATGCAAAATTTTTCGAAAATGTAGCGTTACCGTCGCAAGCCCTCGGCGTGACATTTTGTTTCTGTTGCGTAGATGCCGTGAAAACTATTTAAGCTAAAAGTTAGCCTCTGGAGGATTTAGTGTCCATCAGACTTTCATCAAAGACGGACCTTACGTTGGGAATTTTATTGCTCACACACACACACGCAGGTGGTGCACGAACTTGAGAGGAGGTCCAAGAAGTTATTGACGGTAGCCAGAACGGTCACCGGAATACCGAAATTATTGGGAACAATTTGGTAGGATATCGGCCACACCCGGTGTGGCCAGTGCCCTGAGGGAAGGTTCTACCGGGAGGACATTTACGGAACCATACAAATTTGGACAATATGGGTATCAAAATTCATGGTTTTTGATACTGGTAATGAAAATGGCCATTTTGGCAGGATTGGCCACACCCGGAGTGGCCATTGCCCTGAGGGAAGGTTCTACCGGGAGGACATTTACGGAACCATACAAATTTGGGCAATATGGGTATCAAAATTCATAGTTTTTGATACTGGTGATGAAAATGATCATTTTGGCAGGATTGGCCACACCCGGAGTGGCCATTGCCCTGAGGGAAGGTTCTACCGGGAGGACATTTACGGAACCATACAAATTTGGGCAATATGGGTATCAAAATTCATGGTTTTTGACTGGTAATGAAAATGACCATTTTGGCAGGATTGGCCACACCCGGAGTGGCCATTGCCCTGAGGGAAGGTTCTACCGGGAGGACATTTACGGAACCATACAAATTTGGGCAATATGGATATCAAAATTCATGGTTTTTGATACTGGTAATGAAAATGGCCATTTTGGCAGGATTGGCCACACCCGGAGTGGCCATTGCCCTGAGGGAAGGTTCTACCGGGAGGACATTTACGGAACCATACAAATTTGGGCAATATGGGTATCAAAATTCATGGTTTTTGATACTGGTAATGAAAATGACCATTTTGGCAGGATTGGCCACACCCGGAGTGGCCATTGCCCTGAGGGAAGGTTCTATTGAGAGGACATTTACGGAACCATACAAATTTGGGCAATATGGGTATCAAAATTCATGGTTTTTGATACTGGTAATGAAAATGGCCATTTTGGCAGGATTGGCCACACCCGGAGTGGCCATTGCCCTGAGGGAAGGTTCTACCGGGAGGACATTTACGGAACCATACAAATTTGGGCAATATGGGTATCAAAATTCATGGTTTTTGATACTGGTAATGAAAATGACCATTTTGGCAGGATTGGCCACACCCGGAGTGGCCATTGCCCTAAGGGAAGGTTCTACCAGGAGGACATTTACGGAACCATACAAATTTGGGCAATATGGGTATCAAAATTCATTGTTTTTGATACTGGTGATGAAAATGGCCATTTTGGCAGAATTGGCCACACCCGGAGCGGCCAGTGCCCTGAAGGAAGGTTCTACCGGGAGGACATTTACGGAACCATACGTCTTGGGGCAATATGCGTATCAAAATTCATGGTTTTTGACTGGTGATGAAAATGGCCATTTTGGCAGAATTGGCCACACCCGGAGTGGCCAGTGCCCTGAGGGAAGGTTCTACCGGGAGGACATTTACGGAACCATACGACTTGTGGCAATATGCGTATCAAAATTCATGGTTTTTGATACTGGTGATGAAAATGGCCATTTTGGCAGAATTGGCCACACACGGAGTGGCCATTGCCCTGAGGGAAGGTTCTACCGGGAGGACATTTACGGAACCATACAAATTTGGGCAATATGGATATCAAAATTCATGGTTTTTGATACTGGTAATGAAAATGGCCATTTTGGCAGGATTGGCCACACCCGGAGTGGCCATTGCCCTGAGGGAAGGTTCTACCGGGAGGACATTTACGGAACCATACAAATTTGGGCAATATGGGTATCAAAATTCATGGTTTTTGATACTGGTAATGAAAATGACCATTTTGGCAGGATTGGCCACACCCGGAGTGGCCATTGCCCTGAGGGAAGGTTCTATTGGGAGGACATTTACGGAACCATACAAATTTGGGCAATATGGGTATCAAAATTCATGGTTTTTGATACTGGTAATGAAAATGGCCATTTTGGCAGGATTGGCCACACCCGGAGTGGCCATTGCCCTGAGGGAAGGTTCTACCGGGAGGACATTTACGGAACCATACAAATTTGGGCAATATGGGTATCAAAATTCATGGTTTTTGATACTGGTGATGAAAATGACCATTTTGGCAGGATTGGCCACACCCGGAGTGGCCATTGCCCTGAGGGAAGGTTCTACCGGGAGGACATTTACGGAACCATACAAATTTGGGCAATATGGGTATCAAAATTCATGGTTTTTGATACTGGTAATGAAAATGACCATTTTGGCAGGATTGGCCACACCCGGAGTGGCCATTGCCCTAAGGGAAGGTTCTACCAGGAGGACATTTACGGAACCATACAAATTTGGGCAATATGGGTATCAAAATTCATGGTTATTGAAACTGGTAATAAAAATGGCCATTATGACTGGATTGGCCACACCCGGAGTGGCCAGTGCCCTCGGGAAGGTTCTACCGGGGGGACATTAATCGAACCATACGACTTGGGGCAATATGGGTAGGGACCATCCATAAACCACGTGGACTCTTTAGGTGGGGGGGGGGGGGTTATGGCGATAGTCCACATCCATACAGCTTTCTTTTTTTGTATGGACAATTGTCCACGAAGGGAGGGGGGGGGGGTTTAAATGATTCCCAAAAAAGTGTCCACGTGGTTTATGGATGGTCCCGTATCGAAATTCATGGTTTTTGAAACTGGTAATGAAAATGGCCATTTTGACCGGATTGGCCACACCCGGAGTGGTCAGTGCCCTCGGGAAGATTCTACCGTGGGGACATTAATCGAACCATACGACTTGGGGCAATATGGGTATCAAAATTCATGGTTTGGCCACTACGGGTGTGGCCAATCCGGGTGTGGCCAAACTGGTCAAAATTGTCATTTTCATTAGCAGTTTCAAAAACCATGAATTTGGATTCCCATATTGCCCCAAGTCGTATGGTTCGATTAATCTCCCCCCCGGTAGAACCTTCCCCAGGGCAATTGCCACTCCAGGTGTGGCCAATCCGGTCAAAATGGCCATTTTCATTACCAGTTTCAATAACCATGAATTTTGATACCCATAATGCCCCAAGTCGTATGGTTCGATTAATGTCCCCCCGGTAGAACCTTCCCGAGGGCACTGGCCACTCCGGGTGTGGCCAATCCAGTCAAAATGCCCATTTTTATTACCAGTTTCAATAACCATGAATTTTGATACCCATAATGCCCCAAGTCGTATGGTTCGAATAATGTCCCCCCGGTAGAACCTTCCCGAGGGCACTGGCCACTCCGGGTGTGGCCAATCCAGTCAAAATGGCCATTTTCATTATCAGTTTCAAAAACCATGAATTTTGATACCCATATTGCCCCAAGTCGTATGGTTCGATTAATGTCCCCCCGGTAGAACCTTCCCGAGGGCACTGGCCACTCCGGGTGTGGCCAATCCAGTCAAAATGCCCATTTTTATTACCAGTTTCAATAACCATGAATTTTGATACCCATATTGGCCCAAGTCGTATGGTTCGAATAATGTCCCCCCGGTAGAACCTTCCCGAGGGCACTGGCCACTCCGGGTGTGGCCAATCCAGTCAAAATGGCCATTTTCATTATCAGTTTCAAAAACCATGAATTTTGATACCTATATTGCCCCAAGTCGTATGGTTCGATTAATGTCCCCCCGGTAGAACCTTCCCGAGGGCACTGACCACTCCGGGTGTGGCCAATCCGGTCAAAATGGCCATTTTCATTACCAGTTTCAATAACCATGAATTTTGATACCCATATTGGCCCAAGTCGTATGGTTCGAATTATGTCCCCCCGGTAGAACCTTCCCGAGGGCACTGGCCACTCCGGGTGTGGCCAATCCAGTCAAAATGCCCATTTTTATTACCAGTTTCAATAACCATGAATTTTGATACCCATATTGGCCCAAGTCGTATGGTTCGAATAATGTCCCCCCGGTAGAACCTTCCCGAGGGCACTGGCCACTCCGGGTGTGGCCAATCCAGTCAAAATGGCCATTTTCATTATCAGTTTCAAAAACCATGAATTTTGATACCTATATTGCCCCAAGTCGTATGGTTCGATTAATGTCCCCCCGGTAGAACCTTCCCGAGGGCACTGACCACTCCGGGTGTGGCCAATCCGGTCAAAATGGCCATTTTCATTACCAGTTTAAAAAACCATGAATTTTGATACCCATATTGCCCCAAGTCGTATGGTTCGATTAATGTCCCCCCGGTAGAACCTTCCCGAGGGCACTGGCCACTCCGGGTGTGGCCAATCCAGTCAAAATGGCCATTTTCATTACCAGTTTCAATAACCATGAATTTTGATACCCATATTGCCCCAAGTCGTATGGTTCGAATAATGTCCCCCCGGTAGAACCTTCCCGAGGGCACTGGCCACTCCGGGTGTGGCCAATCTAGTCAAAATGGCCATTTTCATTACCAGTTTCAATAACCATGAATTTTGATACCCATATTGGCCCAAGTCGTATGGTTCGAATAATGTCCCCCCGGTAGAACCTTCCCGAGGGCACTGGCCACTCCGGGTGTGGCCAATCCAGTCAAAATGGCCATTTTCATTATCAGTTTCAAAAACCATGAATTTTGATACCTATATTGCCCCAAGTCGTATGGTTCGATTAATGTCCCCCCGGTAGAACCTTCCCGAGGGCACTGACCACTCCGGGTGTGGCCAATCCAGTCAAAATGGCCATTTTCATTACCAGTTTAAAAAACCATGAATTTTGATACCCATATTGCCCCAAGTCGTATGGTTCGATTAATGTCCCCCCGGTAGAACCTTCCCGAGGGCACTGGCCACTCCGGGTGTGGCCAATCCAGTCAAAATGGCCATTTTCATTACCAGTTTCAATAACCATGAATTTTGATACCCATATTGCCCCAAGTCGTATGGTTCGAATAATGTCCCCCCGGTAGAACCTTCCCGAGGGCACTGGCCACTCCGGGTGTGGCCAATATCCTATAAATGTGGTCCCAAGCCCATTGCCCCAAATCATTCTGGTCCGGTGACCGTCCTTACAATCTTCATAAGAACAGAATTCCTCCCAATTTAGTGCACAAACTGTGTCTTTCAATGTGTGCGTGTGTGTGTGTGAGCAATAAAATTACCACCGTGGATCCGCTTTTGTCGAGACCTCGTAAGGTACTGAATTTTTCTGAGGCTATCTGTTAGCTTAAATAGTTCGCATGAAATGTGGCAACAGTGGTGCAACATTCTCGCGTGACAGTTCCACGTAAACAGGAGAGGAGGCAAAATTTGCACCATGTTGCCAAATTTCATGCGAACTATTTAAGCTAACAGATAGCCTCAGAAAAATTCAGTGCCTTACGAGGTTTCGACAAAAGCGGATCCACGGTGGTAATTTTATTGCTCACACACACACACGCACACATTGAAAGACACAGTTTGTGCACTAAATTGGGAGGAATTCTGTTCTTATGAAGATTGTAAGGACGGTCACCGGACCAGAATGATTTGGGGCAATGGGCTTGGGACCACATTTATAGGATATTGGCCACACCCGGAGTGGCCAGTGCCCTCGGGAAGGTTCTACCGGGGGGACATTAATCGTACCATACGACATGGGGCAATATGGGTATCAAAATTCATGATTTTTGAAACTGGTAATGAAAATGGCCATTTTGACCGGATTGGCCACACCCGGAGTGGTCAGTGCCCTCGGGAAGGTTCTACCGGGGGGACATTAATCGAACTATTCGACTTGGGGCAATATGGGTACCAAAATTCATGGTTTTTGATACTGGACATGAAAATTACCATTTTGATTGGACATTTTCCGAACCATACTTGTTTTGGCAATTTATTTCCACAGAGGTGCCAAAGATTGAAAACATTTTATAGGAATAAATTATTTAGGATTAAATACATAGGCAATGTTTTAAAAATATAAAATAAAATAGAATATTTTTTAGGAGTTTTGTACAAAGTTCTTTGTCATATTGGTCATGTAGAACATAACCACCTGCACCTTTTTGACCATGTTTCTCCACGGCTCAAAAGTTGCTGATTTTTGTCCCCTAAAACATATCAAAAAATCTCGAAAATCAAAAAATACGTATTTTGGGAAATTGAGTTTTTGTGAAAAAAAAGTTAATAAAAAAATCGGCAATTTTTTTTCCGTGTACCTATTTTTTCCTCAAATGTCCTCAACAATACCTACAACTTTGCCCAAGACACCAAATTGATCAGAAAATTCACTCAAAAGTTACAGCTGTTTGAATATTTACATACCATTTTTGTATGGACAGCAGCCAAAATTGTATGGAGACTTGTATGGGTGAACCAATGACACAAAATAGCTTATTTGGTCATAGGGAAGGCCCCCACAAAGTTTGACCCAAATCAAAATATACAAATAAAATCCATTTCCGGTTTTGGTAGAGAATTGCTCAGTTTGTGTTTTCATATTATTTATATTAGTTTTCAAAATATATAAGCATTGCAGAATTTTTTTTTCGTCGAAAAAAACACCTTATGCTGTACTGTACAACGAAATTTCACAAAAAATCAAAATATTTTTGATCGATCCCATACATGCTAAATATGATTTTGAATGCAGGAAAATGCATTTCAAATTGTTTTCAGTTGATTGAATTACTTTTATAAAAAAAAAATGTTGACATATGCTTATTGAGAAATGAAGCAACAAGTCGTCGTTTTTATTATTATTTTTTTGTCCCGCCCGTGTGGATCAATCGGACCGCGCACTGGACTCACAATCCAGAGGTCGCCGGTTCGAATCCCGCGGCGGGTGCTCTAAAATTCTTAGTGTAAATATGGGTATTCGGCGCCGTCGCTCCGTGCCATACTTTCATACACTTAGGAGCCCAGGGCGGCGAAGTTCTTGTAGATAAAAAGGAAGACACTAGTGGTTGGTACTAGCAATGGTGGCCGACAGCTATAAAGTCGTTTTTTTAGTCGTTTAACCAAAGGTCGTCAGTTCGAATCTCGGGGTGGATGGGAGCTTGAAGCAAAATTTCAAACCATCGGACACATAGTTTTGAGTAGGAATCTTGCAATAGAGGACGCCAAGGCCATGCTGTAGTGCGAACAAATTTATTTTGCCTTCCTAACTGAGGTAAGGCTATAATCCTGCTCTAAAAAGGTGCAGGTGGTTATGTTCTACATGACCAATATGACAAAGAACTTTGTACAAAACTCCTAAAAAATATTCTATTTTATTTTATATTTTTAAAACATTGCCTATGTATTTAATCCTAAATAATTTATTCCTATAAAATGTTTTCAATCTTTGGCACCTCTGTGGAAATAAATTGCCAAAACAAGTATGGTTCGGAAAATGTCCAATCAAAATGGTAATTTTCATGTCCAGTATCAAAAACCATGAATTTTGGTACCCATATTGCCCCAAGTCGAATAGTTCGATTAATGTCCCCCCGGTAGAACCTTCCCGAGGGCACTGACCACTCCGGGTGTGGCCAATCCGGTCAAAATGGCCATTTTCATTACCAGTTTCAAAAATCATGAATTTTGATACCCATATTGCCCCATGTCGTATGGTACGATTAATGTCCCCCCGGTAGAACCTTCCCGAGGGCACTGGCCACTCCGGGTGTGGCCAATATCCTATAAATGTGGTCCCAAGCCCATTGCCCCAAATCATTCTGGTCCGGTGACCGTCCTTACAATCTTCATAAGAACAGAATTCCTCCCAATTTAGTGCACAAACTGTGTCTTTCAATGTGTGCGTGTGTGTGTGTGAGCAATAAAATTACCACCGTGGATCCGCTTTTGTCGAAACCTCGTAAGGCACTGAATTTTTCTGAGGCTATCTGTTAGCTTAAATAGTTCGCATGAAATTTGGCAACATGGTGCAAATTTTGCCTCCTCTCCTGTTTACGTGGAACTGTCACGCGAGAATGTTGCACCACTGTTGCCACATTTCATGCGAACTATTTAAGCTAACAGATAGCCTCAGAAAAATTCAGTACCTTACGAGGTCTCGACAAAAGCGGATCCACGGTGGTAATTTTATTGCTCACACACACACACGCACACATTGAAAGACACAGTTTGTGCACTAAATTGGGAGGAATTCTGTTCTTATGAAGATTGTAAGGACGGTCACCGGACCAGAATGATTTGGGGCAATGGGCTTGGGACCACATTTATAGGATATTGGCCACACCCGGAGTGGCCAGTGCCCTCGGGAAGGTTCTACCGGGGGGACATTATTCGAACCATACGACTTGGGGCAATATGGGTATCAAAATTCATGGTTATTGAAACTGGTAATGAAAATGGCCATTTTGACTGGATTGGCCACACCCGGAGTGGCCAGTGCCCTCGGGAAGGTTCTACCGGGGGGACATTAATCGAACCATACGACTTGGGGCAATATGGGTATCAAAATTCATGGTTTTTTAAACTGGTAATGAAAATGGCCATTTTGACTGGATTGGCCACACCCGGAGTGGTCAGTGCCCTCGGGAAGGTTCTACCGGGGGGACATTAATCGAACCATACGACTTGGGGCAATATAGGTATCAAAATTCATGGTTTTTGAAACTGATAATGAAAATGGCCATTTTGACTGGATTGGCCACACCCGGAGTGGCCAGTGCCCTCGGGAAGGTTCTACCGGGGGGACATTATTCGAACCATACGACTTGGGCCAATATGGGTATCAAAATTCATGGTTATTGAAACTGGTAATGAAAATGGCCATTTTGACTAGATTGGCCACACCCGGAGTGGCCAGTGCCCTCGGGAAGGTTCTACCGGGGGGACATTATTCGAACCATACGACTTGGGGCAATATGGGTATCAAAATTCATGGTTATTGAAACTGGTAATGAAAATGGCCATTTTGACTGGATTGGCCACACCCGGAGTGGCCAGTGCCCTCGGGAAGGTTCTACCGGGGGGACATTAATCGAACCATACGACTTGGGGCAATATGGGTATCAAAATTCATGGTTTTTTAAACTGGTAATGAAAATGGCCATTTTGACCGGATTGGCCACACCCGGAGTGGTCAGTGCCCTCGGGAAGGTTCTACCGGGGGGACATTAATCGAACCATACGACTTGGGGCAATATAGGTATCAAAATTCATGGTTTTTGAAACTGATAATGAAAATGGCCATTTTGACTGGATTGGCCACACCCGGAGTGGCCAGTGCCCTCGGGAAGGTTCTACCGGGGGGACATTATTCGAACCATACGACTTGGGCCAATATGGGTATCAAAATTCATGGTTATTGAAACTGGTAATAAAAATGGGCATTTTGACTGGATTGGCCACACCCGGAGTGGCCAGTGCCCTCGGGAAGGTTCTACCGGGGGGACATAATTCGAACCATACGACTTGGGCCAATATGGGTATCAAAATTCATGGTTATTGAAACTGGTAATGAAAATGGCCATTTTGACCGGATTGGCCACACCCGGAGTGGTCAGTGCCCTCGGGAAGGTTCTACCGGGGGGACATTAATCGAACCATACGACTTGGGGCAATATAGGTATCAAAATTCATGGTTTTTGAAACTGATAATGAAAATGGCCATTTTGACTGGATTGGCCACACCCGGAGTGGCCAGTGCCCTCGGGAAGGTTCTACCGGGGGGACATTATTCGAACCATACGACTTGGGCCAATATGGGTATCAAAATTCATGGTTATTGAAACTGGTAATAAAAATGGGCATTTTGACTGGATTGGCCACACCCGGAGTGGCCAGTGCCCTCGGGAAGGTTCTACCGGGGGGACATTAATCGAACCATACGACTTGGGGCAATATGGGTATCAAAATTCATGGTTTTTGAAACTGATAATGAAAATGGCCATTTTGACTGGATTGGCCACACCCGGAGTGGCCAGTGCCCTCGGGAAGGTTCTACCGGGGGGACATTATTCGAACCATACGACTTGGGGCATTATGGGTATCAAAATTCATGGTTATTGAAACTGGTAATAAAAATGGGCATTTTGACTGGATTGGCCACACCCGGAGTGGCCAGTGCCCTCGGGAAGGTTCTACCGGGGGGACATTAATCGAACCATACGACTTGGGGCATTATGGGTATCAAAATTCATGGTTATTGAAACTGGTAATGAAAATGGCCATTTTGACCGGATTGGCCACACCTGGAGTGGCAATTGCCCTGGGGAAGGTTCTACCGGGGGGAGATTAATCGAACCATACGACTTGGGGCAATATGGGAATCCAAATTCATGGTTTTTGAAACTGCTAATGAAAATGACAATTTTGACCAGTTTGGCCACACCCGGATTGGCCACACCCGTAGTGGCCAAACCATGAATTTTGATACCCATATTGCCCCAAGTCGTATGGTTCGATTAATGTCCCCACGGTAGAATCTTCCCGAGGGCACTGACCACTCCGGGTGTGGCCAATCCGGTCAAAATGGCCATTTTCATTACCAGTTTCAAAAACCATGAATTTCGATACGGGACCATCCATAAACCACGTGGACACTTTTTTGGGAATCATTTAAACCCCCCCCCCCTCCCTTCGTGGACAATTGTCCATACAAAAAAAGAAAGCTGTATGGATGTGGACTATCGCCATAACCCCCCCCCCCCCCCACCTAAAGAGTCCACGTGGTTTATGGATGGTCCCTACCCATATTGCCCCAAGTCGTATGGTTCGATTAATGTCCCCCCGGTAGAACCTTCCCGAGGGCACTGGCCACTCCGGGTGTGGCCAATCCAGTCATAATGGCCATTTTTATTACCAGTTTCAATAACCATGAATTTTGATACCCATATTGCCCAAATTTGTATGGTTCCGTAAATGTCCTCCTGGTAGAACCTTCCCTTAGGGCAATGGCCACTCCGGGTGTGGCCAATCCTGCCAAAATGGTCATTTTCATTACCAGTATCAAAAACCATGAATTTTGATACCCATATTGCCCAAATTTGTATGGTTCCGTAAATGTCCTCCCGGTAGAACCTTCCCTCAGGGCAATGGCCACTCCGGGTGTGGCCAATCCTGCCAAAATGGTCATTTTCATCACCAGTATCAAAAACCATGAATTTTGATACCCATATTGCCCAAATTTGTATGGTTCCGTAAATGTCCTCCCGGTAGAACCTTCCCTCAGGGCAATGGCCACTCCGGGTGTGGCCAATCCTGCCAAAATGGCCATTTTCATTACCAGTATCAAAAACCATGAATTTTGATACCCATATTGCCCAAATTTGTATGGTTCCGTAAATGTCCTCCCAATAGAACCTTCCCTCAGGGCAATGGCCACTCCGGGTGTGGCCAATCCTGCCAAAATGGTCATTTTCATTACCAGTATCAAAAACCATGAATTTTGATACCCATATTGCCCAAATTTGTATGGTTCCGTAAATGTCCTCCCGGTAGAACCTTCCCTCAGGGCAATGGCCACTCCGGGTGTGGCCAATCCTGCCAAAATGGCCATTTTCATTACCAGTATCAAAAACCATGAATTTTGATATCCATATTGCCCAAATTTGTATGGTTCCGTAAATGTCCTCCCGGTAGAACCTTCCCTCAGGGCAATGGCCACTCCGTGTGTGGCCAATTCTGCCAAAATGGCCATTTTCATCACCAGTATCAAAAACCATGAATTTTGATACGCATATTGCCACAAGTCGTATGGTTCCGTAAATGTCCTCCCGGTAGAACCTTCCCTCAGGGCACTGGCCACTCCGGGTGTGGCCAATTCTGCCAAAATGGCCATTTTCATCACCAGTCAAAAACCATGAATTTTGATACGCATATTGCCCCAAGACGTATGGTTCCGTAAATGTCCTCCCGGTAGAACCTTCCTTCAGGGCACTGGCCGCTCCGGGTGTGGCCAATTCTGCCAAAATGGCCATTTTCATCACCAGTATCAAAAACAATGAATTTTGATACCCATATTGCCCAAATTTGTATGGTTCCGTAAATGTCCTCCTGGTAGAACCTTCCCTTAGGGCAATGGCCACTCCGGGTGTGGCCAATCCTGCCAAAATGGTCATTTTCATTACCAGTATCAAAAACCATGAATTTTGATACCCATATTGCCCAAATTTGTATGGTTCCGTAAATGTCCTCCCGGTAGAACCTTCCCTCAGGGCAATGGCCACTCCGGGTGTGGCCAATCCTGCCAAAATGGCCATTTTCATTACCAGTATCAAAAACCATGAATTTTGATACCCATATTGCCCAAATTTGTATGGTTCCGTAAATGTCCTCTCAATAGAACCTTCCCTCAGGGCAATGGCCACTCCGGGTGTGGCCAATCCTGCCAAAATGGTCATTTTCATTACCAGTATCAAAAACCATGAATTTTGATACCCATATTGCCCAAATTTGTATGGTTCCGTAAATGTCCTCCCGGTAGAACCTTCCCTCAGGGCAATGGCCACTCCGGGTGTGGCCAATCCTGCCAAAATGGCCATTTTCATTACCAGTATCAAAAACCATGAATTTTGATATCCATATTGCCCAAATTTGTATGGTTCCGTAAATGTCCTCCCGGTAGAACCTTCCCTCAGGGCAATGGCCACTCCGGGTGTGGCCAATCCTGCCAAAATGGTCATTTTCATTACCAGTCAAAAACCATGAATTTTGATACCCATATTGCCCAAATTTGTATGGTTCCGTAAATGTCCTCCCGGTAGAACCTTCCCTCAGGGCAATGGCCACTCCGGGTGTGGCCAATCCTGCCAAAATGATCATTTTCATCACCAGTATCAAAAACTATGAATTTTGATACCCATATTGCCCAAATTTGTATGGTTCCGTAAATGTCCTCCCGGTAGAACCTTCCCTCAGGGCAATGGCCACTCCGGGTGTGGCCAATCCTGCCAAAATGGCCATTTTCATTACCAGTATCAAAAACCATGAATTTTGATACCCATATTGTCCAAATTTGTATGGTTCCGTAAATGTCCTCCCGGTAGAACCTTCCCTCAGGGCACTGGCCACACCGGGTGTGGCCGATATCCTACCAAATTGTTCCCAATAATTTCGGTATTCCGGTGACCGTTCTGGCTACCGTCAATAACTTCTTGGACCTCCTCTCAAGTTCGTGCACCACCTGCGTGTGTGTGTGTGAGCAATAAAATTCCCAACGTAAGGTCCGTCTTTGATGAAAGTCTGATGGACACTAAATCCTCCAGAGGCTAACTTTTAGCTTAAATAGTTTTCACGGCATCTACGCAACAGAAACAAAATGTCACGCCGAGGGCTTGCGACGGTAACGCTACATTTTCGAAAAATTTTGCATTGACACCGCAGATAGAGCTTTAAGACAAAGTCCTTTGTCAAAATGAACTTTTTACAGAGAGCTCGCAGACCCACGTATACCTATCGACTCAGCATCGAAAACTGAACAAATGTCTGTCCGTCTGTTCGTCAGCATTGGTTGAACTGATTTTGATCAACCCAGTCACCAGTTTGAATAAAATGTCAAAAGTTATGTATAAAAATGTATTTTCATATATCCGGATGTTAGATAAATTACCTGTAATCGTACCAAATGTCACTATGTTATATATCGTTGAAGAGGTATTTGAAAGACCCCTCCAGCGAGTCTAAAACATTGATGATCTTTTTTGAGGCCGGATCTCATTTAAATGTATGTAAACTATGTCCGGATCCATCGACCCATAGTTGGTTAGGTAAAAGAATGGCCCAAAACATTGAAGATCTGGCAATAGCGACGCGGTCATCTTAAGACACATCACGAACCCATCGAAGCTTGCTGTCGCCGAAAGTTTGGAAATCTTCAAGGCAGGCAACAAACATTTACTCAACAAGGATTCAGGTAACGGCTCAACGTGGCTGTTTAAGCTGTTACCTATACAGGCACCAAAGAAGAACACGGAGGTAGTACCTACAGTAACTACAAATACGGATACACCAACGATGAACCTTCAGTCGAAGGAATTAAAAGGAACAACTCATGTCTTTGTATTCATACGTTTGAATTCCCTCGAAAACATTTTAAATTTTCATGAAATACCATTTTCATGAAGTACTCTCCCACGAAAAGTTTTTTTTTTCGCGAAAAATAATTTCTGTGAATACAGAAACAACTGGACGCATGTAAAATGCATTTTAAAGCACTTCTTTTATCCAAATGTTGATACCTAAACTTATATGTAGTTCAGTTTTTGATGTTTTTTAATTTTTTGCCCCCTCCCCCCACTTTGGTCAGAGCCGAGGGACATAAACTGCAACGGCCTTATTAAGTACTCACTTTAGGATTCATTGCTGTGTTGTTATGAAAATTTTGTTTCCAAAAAACAAGACATTTTAAGGAAGTCTTGGGGGAATATGTTTCATTCCATCAATCTATGAACTATTGCCGAAGAGAGACTGAAAGCGATATTTTAAATTTGCTTGTTGAAATGGTTAAATTTTATTTGTCATGACAATCTTAAACAAACAACCGATGCTCTACCCAAAAAGCAACGGAAAGTAAAACAAGTTGACACAGGAGAAAAAGGTTTTTCCTCGTTTTCACAGCCAGAAGTCAGTGATGATGACATTGGTATTGGACGATTCCGATATCATCAATTTCTTCCTTTGTCGATGAGCTAGCTGAGGGGAATGGAAAGGGAGGGAAAATAGGTTAAAAGGCAGCCAAGCTTGGGAAAGGGTTCAAAACGCTGTTAGTTCGAATGGTGACAAAGGAAACTGTATTGATCTGTCTTCCTGACGAGTTGGAAGAGTGGAAATTCGACGGAAAAAGGCTCTCGCCGAAGGGGATGCGAACAAATGACCGGGTTAGATTTGTCCTTTTTGGCTTTTATCGGGGCGGTCGAATATTGTGATATTTTCATATATGTAAAAGGAAAATCTGTCGCAGACCTGCGACAGCGGAATCGGAACTTTATGAAAAGCATATTTTTCTTGAAACCGAAGGTCCTGCGAACCTTTTCCGCTCACGAAAAAAGGGTTTGATGTGTGTTTGTGATTGGTTGAATAGTTAAGCGACGGCTAGAGTGGTTATTGGACATAGGAAGTATGGGAACACATTAAGCTGATTGAGTGAGATGAATTGAGCAGGCAGGAAAATCCATTAACTTTAACTCTTCTGGTTAGGATTGTGTCTTGTTAAAGCATGCGTGGAGAACAATAAGAACGATGTTGGACCAAATCATCACTTAACTTGACAAATTTCCTTGATCGTGATAATATCTTTCGAAGAGTGTTAATTTCCTTGAACCATTTGTATGATTTCAGAGTAGCGTGTCTCCTGTCGTAGATTCTTTGTTCTTCACGCCATCACGCATCGTAGGAAAGTTTTAATTGCTGCTTCAGGGGAAGTAGCAAAACGCTCCGCAAGGACTAATTAAATTGATGATTACGTAGGTGCCACTCGATACATTTTCCTCTCTTTCTTCCGAGTCAGGAAAAAGTCAGAGGAAGCGGGGTGAGTGAAGAGAAGCCTGGCTGAGGGGTGTATTAATTTAATTGAGGCTTTGATTTAGTGTTCTTTGATCGACCGCAAAAAAAAAGTTCATGAAAATTTTATTTCAGTCGCGATAATATAAAACATGTGTTACATTTCCCTCAGCTAAGTGTTTGGATATACTATGTGGTTTTGGTGATGAAGTTGGTTGTTGTAATTAAAAGTCACGCTAACACTTTTGTTGTCTTATATTTCAAGTATTTTCTCTGGATAGCGGACTTGACGATAAGGCTGGTTCAAATTTTATTTAAAGTGTTAGTTTTCCCCCCTTTACAGTTGGCCCGAAAAATCAGGTGGCATTTTTTTTAAACATCAAAATTTCAACGGAAATTCAAGTGCAAATAGGTGTAATCAATTTAAAATGCATTCCCCTGCGTTCAGAATCATTTTAACATGTTTTGTTTGATTTAAAAATCTCTAGATTGTTTGAAAATTTTCGATGTTTATTATCGCAAAAAGTTCTTTTGCTAACATTTTTGTTTTTGTCAAATCATAAATTTTTTGAAAACTGATAATTGCAAAACAACTGAACTAGAGTAAAATGTATTTTAAAACACTTTTTCCGTCCAAATATTGAAACTGTGGCTTGTTATTTCAATATTTATATTTTTTATTTATTCGGAGTGCTATTAGTTAATTTAACTTCTTACATATTCGAGTCCCATAAGAAAACCAAAAAAGGACCGAGGGAACTTCCTCCCGAACAAGTCAACAGATAATATTTAATTAATCTTCAGAAGCTTGAGTGGAAAGACACAACGACCGCACGAAAGCTCCAATCCTGAAAGCTCCCATGTGAGAACAGAAAGAGCTGTGTAGGTGGATGTGTTGCGTCGTACTGTACATGGACGATAATGGCCGTTTATAGCAATTTTCTGCCTTTCGGCTTTCAGCGGACATTATTTTTTGGCCCAATTCCCACAACACGTTCGGACATTTGAGCAGGATAGAAGAGGAGGTGTTTTCGAATTTGGAAGCATCCTTCTGCTGTACATAGGGGAGAGTGGGGAGACTTGATCCCCTTTTTTTGAATCGCACATAACTCTGTCAATTTCTCACAAAACTATGATCTTTTTGCACGAATTGAAAGCTTAAACATTCAACTATGTTTGGCTGATAAGGGTATTTCATCAGATAAACTCTTCGAATAATGCCAAGCTCTTTAAAAAAATATTTTAAACCGGCATTTTCAAAATGTTGGGGGTAATTTGATCCCCCTTTCAACATTTTGAAGAAATCTTAAGCAAAATGTTTCTTATTCATCCAAACTTTTAATTTTCTATAAGATACAGCAATTTCACATTAAACCTGTACGTTTGTGTTCAAAATATAACAAGTTTAGCATGTAAAATATTTAAAAACTTAAAATTTTCTTTTTTAGACCAAAATTGAGCATGTTTACAAAAGCTGGTAATTTTTGTTTACAAAACTTTTGAAAAATGGTTCAAACTGCAGTTAGTTATGTACAACTATAATAAAGGAAACTATGTACGAAAACCCAGCCAAATTATTTAATCTTGAGGCTGATTCCAGTGACTGTAAAAATGCAGGGATCAAGTCTCCCTAAACGCACTTTTTTAAACAATTGATTGTAACAATAGTATGACGATAAATTTAACGTCAAATGCGTAAGGGTTTTGGAGTTGAAATGTTTATCAAACAATTCATGTATAAAAAAATTTTTTTTTGAATAATTTTTGAGTGTTTTCTATACTTATCAAAACAAAGAAAAAAGATCTCTTGGAAGTTTTTTGCAGCACTTCTTAGAATAATGTGTGTAACTCAATCCAAACATTTTTTAATTTTTTTCTTTGTTTTCTACATTGAGTTTTAGTCAATTTCGCACAACTTTCTAGAACAAAGCTAATTGTTTTACCCACATGCTGACGAGATACAGGCTTGGGATCAAGTCTCCCCGGGGATCAAGTCTCCCCACTCTCCCCTACGTGTTGGAGCTTTGTTGAATTTGAACGAAGCATTCTCCAAATTGGTCTAGGACGAGTGTTATAGAAGTCAGCTGGGAATGCTAGCCTTTTTCAACTCTAAATGAGAATGGCCATATAAATTTCGCATCTCAAACCCAACATAATCATCATTAATTCAGGATGAGTGGAAACTTTATTAAGCTTTAAAATTATTTTAAATGCTCTCGGTTTGAGGAGATACTCGGCAGGTTTAACTTCCACACGTTATTAATTTTCAAGGAGCCCCTCTCATAGTTAACCCTATATTTTCGTTGGATGTGTAACCGTGCTATGTAGCGTAGTGGTACCGCTTATGCCTTGTATGTGGTAGAATCCCCGGTTCGGGCCAACAAAATTGGTAATACGAACCGCTCAATGCTGGACTTCATCTGGACATCTAAGGGAAGTCCAAAAAAATGTTGCTTTGTAACTATGGTCCCCATCCTCTTCAAGGTTTTCAATACACTTTTAGAAACTGTGATAAATTTTCTAATTTTGTTCAACCTTTTCTCTTTACAGAAATGGATGTTGCGGTATAAATGTAATAATTTGTTTGCAAATATGTTGATCATGAGCTTATCCTTCAAAATATTGCCTTAATGCGCTCTGTACTCATAAAACGGCATTGCTCTGTGTCATCAGGATGGTCAATACGTCAATACCGCAAAACGACTCGGTCACGGAACAACATTTGCGAAAGCTTAACAGTGCACTGAGTTGCATCTAAACATAGTTTTTCTCACTCGGTCTGGTGTAGCCAGAATGCAACGAGTGCATTGGCAATAAGCTTTTTTTTTTTGAAAGCGATAGCCAATCGGTTCCGAATGCTGCTCTGTTAGCATTCGAATCGGGCTTTGCATGAGAAAGTTTAAGGGGTGACCAGAGAGGGGGACTCCCATCGATATCGAGGAAAATGACCACCAACGGCGAGTGGTGCAGCAAACGGTCAACTTCCGCGGGAGCCATGTTTGAGTGTTCAATATTTAGATGTTTGCACGGTGTTTAAAAGTTTTTTTTCACTTTTCTATTCTAATTCATGGCAGCGTTTTCCTGTTTGGCCACTCAAAAGCACTTGAACTCTCTGAATTGCTATAGGACCTGCTGTCGGGCTTTTGTTTGCACATGGCAAATATTATTTTTTTCGATCGTAGTGATATTACTGACTATTATCGCTAATTGGTCCCATGACACGGTTCACAGATTCCTAATGTTTATATAATCAGCTAATTGGTGGGAGTGCATTAACCGGCTGGTGGAATCATTAGAATGCGTATTTCTCCCACAGACAACAATTTAGTTATGCAGCTCTGATTTTTTTTTATTAGGTGTGCATTTATTGATGAGGCGTCAATATATTCGGTGTGATGTCGATACTTTGAGTCCAAACGCATTCTATGTCCTGTACTGTCCTTTATTTCATAGAAACTTTCCCTGTTATTTCATGCACCTACATGAAAACAATGTATCAAAATCTGTCATAGTGGATTTGCTTTAAAAAATGTATTTTTATAACAGATTTTGCAGCAAGCTCGAATATCATTTTTGCCCGTGTGTGTCATTGCAGTCCTCAGTCCTGCAGTACTCGTATCTTCTGACCTGTCCTCAATCAACCGGTCAGAAAGCAGAATACATAAGTTTGTGCTCTGTCCTTCTTATGCCATCAAGCGCTCCAAGGCACGGTGGTAGCGCGTCGGATTAACAACTAAGAAGTTGGTGGTTTCAATTCTCGTCTGATAAGATTTTTTTTTAAGCAATACAATCAAACAGCCGTCGGTTATGTCGATAATTGCCGGTAACGGGTAAAATTGTTACACCCCCCCATCTCGCAAAAAAACTTTTATGCAGATTTGTATTAAAATGATGCGATCACCGTACGTTTTTTGAAAAATGAAATTTTTTCCCTCTTGTTCCGAAAGCTGTTTTAGTTAAAATCAGTAGTCAGTTAAAACTGGGTTATTTTTCCTGGAGAACATATTTTCAATAATTTAAGGAACCAAGAAATAAAAAAAAATTGGGTAGGCAAAACCAACACAAAAAAAATCAACCACTTCCAAGCTCTCACCAATTACTGGGAAAAAAACCCATAAAAGCTGAACTGAATCGCACGTACACCGTTCAGGCAAATTACGGACAAAATTGAGTAATTGAAATGCTGTAAAGCCTGTTGAAGTGGCCTATAAAATGGGTGTTTTTAATGGACCAATCAATGCAATAAAAAGCAAATTAATTGATGGAGGCGCAAGGTTGAGTGTTTCGAGATTTATTAGGTGAGTGATTCGAAGAATTTGCATGCACTTTAGTTTAACCATTCGTTTGGCAGATATTTGTTTTACCGAATGAATGAATTACATAAATGAAAAAGTTTTTGTTTTGATAATGTTAAAGTTACATTCTTTATTTCTGGCAGCAATAATTGTTGCCCCTACTCAAATAGTTTGTTTTGTTTTCCCATCCCAAACACTTAAAGATCTTTATAGATATTGTAATTTTGTTTTATGATTTTATTCAGAAACCACAATTTTTAAGCATACCCTGACTGAAAAAGGATCTCCTGAATATATTTTTAAAATGTTTTAAATAAGTCTTTTAAATTTATCCAGCGATAACTTAATTTTCAGCAAAACTTACCACTTTGCATCTCCTGATCCAAAGAACCAATAACGTGGATCGTAGGGAAAAGCGAAGAGAATCAGCAGAACCAAGTGGGAATGGTTATCGTTGCGATTTATTTATATCTTATCAGTGGGAATAAATTTATATTTTCATGTTTATTTCAGCTCACTTTATTTTTATTGCTCACCGGTTCATTGAAAAGTGTATATCTATAGCCGGGAGAAATGTCGTCCGTAAGATGCTGCTGCTGGCGAATGAAAAAAATGTAAAAGACGATGGGACATAAAAAAAAGGAAACAGCTGTTGTGACAAGGTAAGAAAATTGGATTTTCCACGGTACACTTAAAAACGAAAATGTATGGCAGTTGTTATGTTGCCAAATGCATCAAACCTTTATATTTGATTTTATTGCCACCTCGTTTAGGCGGTGCTGCGCCGTCCCTGTCGGCAATAATGGATGGGAAAATAATTTCTCGATACTGGTGATATTGTCTTCTGGGCGTTTCCTTTGAGTTGGAATGATGAAGTTTACGACAGTGGGATCATAACAGAGAAATGTTTGCTGGAATTATTGTGAGATTGCTTTTTTCAGAAAGTATCAAACAATAATTTTCAATTATGGTCTGGCAAGATAACATTTTTCACGAATACAATCCAATAACTGTAGACATAAACAGTCTGATCGAAAGAATTTTTGAGGATATCATATTTTTAAACCATTTTTCATGATGGGTAATTGCAGTTTTTGGCATTTAATTTAGTTTATTTACATCGTATCACAATAAGTTTGACCAGCCTTGAAAAGTTATTGGAAGACTTGGGATTTTATAACAATTCCCATTTTTTAGTAGTAATTAACTTGATTCATTGTATGGTGGATTAGATTTATGACCTTCAAGTCGTTATAGAAAACAACAATAGACATTGCTTTTAAAATCAGGTCCACTTAATCCGTTTAGCTTATGATCCCGATACTGCTATGTAACAGGAATGGGTCAAATATTCTTCGAAAACCCCTGGCACTGATGGACCATGGTCGTTCAGTTCCGTACAACCATTAACTAGCTGGGTGCTTTGGCTGAAGTGTGCCGCGTAAGATGATCTCTTTTTATGCCGCCTCCATCTCTTCGCCGTTGTTGTCAGCAGAAACAAGCAAAGGTTCGTTCCCTTTTTTCTTTTTCCACATGGCGTTGCTATCGCTTTGAGGCGTGAGTCGTTACGCGTTGCCGTAAATGCTGTCCTGGGGTAATTGAAAGTCATGAGCCAGGTAATAAATATGTACGCAGCTTCCGTAGCTTTTCGGCATCGGTAGGTATCAGTAGGAAATCGAAACTGAACTACCGTCATGGCCATGAATGAACCAACTAACACCATTCTACGCATGAAGAAAGTGCGGGGGTGTGCGTATTTGCAGCGTGATTCGTGTTATTTTCAACTCGAAATCGATACCGAAGGTCTCTAATAATGGCATAGTTTGCATGCAGCAAATAAGTGGCGCAAGATCGCCTCTGATGGGGGGAAGACACACGGCACAGGAGAAAAAACAAGACGATTAGCATTCCTTAGGCGGCCGTTTAATGGGATTCCCTCGATTTAGTTGCATTAACTTTCGATCTGAATATAGCGAAAGCGGATTATGTTACAATGAGGACGGGATAATGGTAGATTAATTTAACTTAAGTGGGAGTGCAATTAAAATGAATTTGAGCAGTTTGAATGGTTGGGTCTCAATTTAAAAGTCTACATAAATCTACCTATCCAAAGGATTTCCTTTAAGTTTACACTAACAGATCACCATAGTGAGATGGCACTAACTTTTTGTTCCAAATCGTCTGTTGTGTGCTATCTTGTGACAACGACCATTTAGTACTATTCGGAAAAATCGATTTTTAAAGTTTGATGATAAATATTTTCAAAACTATGAATGATAGAGCCAAACTTTTTGAAGCAATCGGTTCGTATACTATCGCTTAACAAACGCTCCTAGTTTCAACTAATTTGGTTACACCAGTTAAAAGATACAGTAAATTATGTAAACTAAAATCTGAAAAGCACGTGTCACAAGTGTGTTTCGAAAGTAAAATTGTACTACGTGTCACAAGTGTGCACAGAATTCCCATACAAACTAAAATACGTTTAAATCAATAGTTAAACCGACTTAATCAGAATATTTTCAATAACAAAAGATTACATTGCCTTTAGAAAGTGTGTATCAACATAAATTTGTGAAAAACAAGAAAAATTTTCCACATTTTCCAACAACATGTATGACGTGTCACAAGTATGCACGATCATTTTGATGATAAATTGGTCTATGTCACAAGTGTGTATTGCGATATCCGGGAAACGGAAGCGAGTTCCCAAAATCGGGTTGATGCATCTTGTAGTGTTTGTTAAGTTTAGCTAAACGTAATCATTAACTCATTTTCGCCAAAATGGTCTATGTCACAAGATAGCACACAGCAGATGAAATATTGAAGAGGCAGTATCTCTGCAACAATTTGTCCTATTATCACTGTCAGCTTTTAAAATTTATTAGGTCCATGCTCCATACAAAATAGTAGTTTATGCAACATGTTGCAAAAAGAAGGTGTCCGATGGAAATACATGCTTTTCCCCTAGATGATACATTTAAAGTAATTACGACAAAAGTTTATTTGTGTAAGAACAACTGTTTTAAGTGGTAAGAGGGGAGGTGTTTCATCCATTCATCCGCAATTAAATTCTGAAACAATGCTTTCTTTATACAATTTTGCTTATATGGTTTGACTCAGATACATCATTATCTCATTGCTTGTTGGATTTGCTTTAGGCAGTTTCTCCATGTACACGCTGATGAATTACTACTTCTTTAGGCTGTGTATTGTTTTGAAACGAACCATAACGTAGGTTTGCTAGGCCATTTTTAGGGAAGCTGTTATCGTTTTAATAGGAATTCATCATGACTTAAATTTATTTCAAAGCAAAAAAGGAAGAGGTGATCAGTTTGGAGCAAATCAAACTGCTTGCATAACTTTTAACAATTGTCAATTATTTTTGTAGATTAAAAAATGTGACCTAAGAAGAAGATCAGGTAAAAATGATTCAAATTAAATAGCTGCCTATTCAAAAATGCGTTGAAAGTATTTGTAAATTTGTTACTTCTAAACAAAAGTTTTTTGATTGATTATTCAAAATGAAATAAAATGACAGAAACCAAACTTTGTACCTAGAGTGCCTTAACCACACTACTTCTTTATACAATTCTGTACATTGCTGGTTCTTGTCTAATTTTTTTCGAAACATTCCAAAGAAGGTGTTTCTGGTGACTTCAATCTCCTCGATTTCACATATCTTGTTGTAAAAAGCATATAAGTGTTAAAATGTGTTTTTTTATTTTGTATCAAAAATATATATGAAGGATTAAGTTATCTAAAATAAACAAATCATTCCAACACAGCATCAAAAATCTAAATTTCCAAAGTTTAAATATGTTTTTGTCTGGCATGGTTTTCCCCACTGTTCAACCATAACTAGTCACAATTTGACATAAATGTGATACACCACACATTTCGGCACAAATAGTGATCCGGATCATCTCCCGCGGAGAACGTGCCACTCAAAATCACAGCAGCGGTTGCATATCTTACGCCCCGTGTGCATCGGAAACAGCTGGCCGACCAAAGACACATGAAACGCGATGGTGGCGGCGGCACATCGTCCCTTACCCTAATTTTGATATTTTCCAAAACCTTTGAACACGGCTGACAACACCATCGATGACAATATGGGCGTTGTTGAGGGCCGCTGTGTGGCGTCAAGGTTTTTGTTCCAAATTAATTAGAACGAAAACGACATCTGTTAATTAAACGCTAATTAGTACACGCATGCACGCCATGCACATCTCACGTTCATATTTTGTGTCTGCTGTACGACTTTTTGTATCTAGTCATTTGGAATTCTAAAATGACTGAACAAGCGAGAAGGGAAGGTTACGTTCGATATCTGAACATCACGAATTAATGGGGACGTATAGGATACCATTTAGAATTTTCACGAGCCACTAGCCAAAAGTTCTGTGAAATATAATACATTTTCCAACTCAATTAGAACTGTTCGGAGAGTCAAACAAAAAACTTTTCTAGCTCTGTTGAAATTTATGAACGCTCTGAAATGAAAATAAGCAGTCGATGTTGTCGGCACATTGTCACATCATTTTAATAAATCAACACACTACACTAGATACACCTCGGCCTAATTTATTCACACCATTTCACAGATTTATCTACCGACATCAAAGTGTGGACAAATGGCTGCACAGAAAATAATTTACTAACGCAGTCCGAACTTCACCAACGTTGTAAACAAGGCAGGCTTTTCGATCTTCTCGCCCATCGAAAACGCGATCATCAAAAAGTTGAGATGCTGACCACGTCTCGTGTTGGTCCGTATCGGGAGGAGAAAGCATAAACTCTAAAGAAAGCGCCGCCAGTCAAAAAGCTATTAATTTGAGCGCGATTCCGGAAGAAATATGGGCTCACACGTATAGGTGTGGTGATGGTGAATGCAGTTTTTTGATTTTTTTTTCAGTTTTATAGAGGTTTTAGCAGGGATGCCACATGGTTTGTTGAAAATGTCTGTTAAAAAGTGAAACTAATGACTTTGGTCAGTTATCAAGGACGGCTAGCTCAGTCCTTTCCAGGACAAAAGACCATCAACTCAAAAGTAGTCGTAGACCTAAGCTACTGACTACTCATCACTCAGGGTCGGCACGAACTACTAAGCGGATTCAGGTAGATACGGATAGGGCATTAAAAATCAAAGAACCACACTTTTCAAATAAAACGTGTATTTCTGTGTAAAGTGTGTGTGTGTGTGTGTGTGTGTGTGTGTGTGTGTGTGTGTGTGTGTGTGTGTGTGTGTGTGTGTGTGTGTGTGAAGTGTAGTGTGAAGGCAACTCGGGAACCAACGTACCAATCTGCTGCAGCTGGTCCTCTTGGATGAACGCCGTCGCGTAATCCTCTCACGATGGCCGGTCACAGGAGCGCCCTCGACTGTGCCGCCGTACTCCCATGGGGGGGGGGGGGGTTCGTTGCAGCCAAATGACGGTTGATGGCTGGTGCTGCTGAACCGGAACTCTTGAGCTGCTGGGCTGGATTACGCAGAGGTAGGCCAAGCGGGCGTTGCTGGTCCTACTTACGTCAGACGTCTTCCCTCAGTGGCGTATTCGGCGGACCCGGCACCTGGCCGATCTGGTCCCACCGAGAGGGGAAATCTCCTTGGTGGTTATGGCGGCCCGCGCCAGAGATGCTGATGGTCCTATTACTGTTAGGTGCAGGCAACGGCTCCTCCGCGCTTATAGGCCTGGACCGACCGGAACCCGTACGTCGTCGAGTCGAGCGGACTGTTAACTTCCGCCAAGCACTTCCACTTCCGGAAGGCCAAGGGGTGAACAGCGCAAGGAACGGCACTGTCACTTATCGACCTTGACTGATCGCACGGACGTCTGTCTAAGAAAAGAGGCCGATCTTCGGGATCGGCGAGTCAGGTAGACTTCTCCCTCCTGTTTTCCCTGGAGGGAAAACCACCATTTTCCATCCCACCCATTGTGTGCCGTCTCGACGCGACGCCGCCAAGAACGGTCTTATTCGCAGCGGTACGAAAATCCCTTCGCTGCTTTGTAGGGTGTGATGTTGTATGTTGGGGAATTAAATTAAAAAGTGAAGGTTCGTTCAAGAACTGTGACCAACGGTTACACTATCCACCACCCCGGTGAAAAAAATGTGAAAGCACGACGAGGTTTCGCATTTTTTTACATTAATGCTTTCCATAACCGCCGTCGACTTCTACTAGATTCGTGGGTGTGGACAAATAAACCTACAATTCTCAGGTACACTATCTTTAAGACGCGCGAGATCATGAACCTCCACAAAACATCCCAAAATACATTATAAACAATCAAAACATTACTGCATGCAACAAATTAAAATAATAAATTAACGAAAAAACATTTAAAATAAATTAAAACAAAACTTTAAAATCATCCCGAAATATGGGGTAGACAACTCTATTCTAATGTTGGCCAACATAACAAATTCTACAATATTTACATTTTTAGATCACTTTCGATCCGTGAGGGGTGATTCAACAACAAGTTGACCCCTGCAGCAAACTGTCTCTGCAGTTGACAGAAGCTAAAACGTCACCGACATGTCATGCAACAGTGTCTTGCGAACCTTCGTGGTGAACGGACACTAGAGCTGCGGTATTTTTTACTACCTAAGCTCAGAGTTATTTCAAACAAAATTCACAGTCTTTTTAAAGACTATCTGAGTTATTTTCCAAAATTCTAAACAGTCTTTTCAAGACTAACCCCACCTGAAATTTTGTTGTATTTTACAAACGAAGCCATCTTTTTAAGAGAACTTTGCTTGCAAAATGCGTCAAAACAAAGGTAAACGCAAATCTTCTGAAGATTTGGTCGTTACGTCGGTGAAGCGTTTGAACGCTAAACCGGCTAACGGAAACAGAAAAAGAAAACAGCCTCTTCTGAGGTCTGATTCTGATTCTGAAAGTGAGGTCAATCCTCCAATTCCATTGGCAAACAGTTTTGGTGTTTTATCCGAAACTGTGGACAAGGATCCTTCTCCTCGTACTGAGCCTTCTGCCGTCGAGAAACGAGTAAAGGCTCCGCCAATTGTAGTGACTTCCGTCTCCGATTTGGCCAGCTTTCGAACGCAACTGAAGAATTGCAAGGAAACTTGCAATTTGAAGGTTTCGTTCCAGCTTGGTCGAAGAGGAGAATGTCGCTTGTTGACGGAATCTTTACAAGATCACCAAACTTTTGTTGATTATTTGAAAAACCACAAACACAATTTCTACACGTATGAGACCAAGAATGCTCGTCCATTCAAGGCGGTCCTGAAAGGTCTCTCCAACGACTTGTCGGTGGATGAGATCAAAAACGAACTTAAGGTGTTGCTTGGCTTTGCCCCATCCCAAGTAATACCAATGAAGAAAAAATCAAACGGGAATATTTCTCGCTTTGGTTTGACTTCACAATTTTATCTGATTCATTTCAACAGAAATGAAATCAACAATTTGAAACTTTTGGACAAAGTACAGTTTTTGTTCCATGTACGGGTAAAGTGGGAGCATTTTAAGAAACATGGCGGTAATGGCCAGAATCTGACCCAGTGCCGGCGTTGCCAGGCATTCGGTCACGGTACTGATCATTGCGCCATGGTTCCAAAATGCATGGTTTGCGGGGATTCTTCTCACGACAAGGACAATTGTCCCGTGAAAGAAGTCACCCAATTTAAATGTGCAAATTGTGGTGGAAATCACAAATCAAATTTCTGGGATTGCCCCATCAGAAAAAAGGTTTTGGATTCTCGTGCTAAGCATCAGCCGAAATCCAAACCGAAATTTTCTCAAAGTCAGGTTGTACCTGCATCTTTAAATCAAACGTTCGTGCTGTCTCACTCGAACAATGCTAGAAATACCCCTACCGTGGAAAAGTTAGGTAACAGCAATGGTATTTCTTATGCCAACGTCGTTTCGGGTTCGGGTTCATCCACGAATTTTAAATCCTCTACCAATCTTCCTGAAATTGGTCAGGTACCTCAAATTTCATTTGAAAATGTTTCTGCTAGCAACGCTTTGGGATCTTCTGATCTCGGCGATGTTACGTTTGAAAAAATGACTTTTTTGCAAAACTCACTGTTTGGTTTGATTCAAACAATGAGTAATGCTACATCCATGATGGAAGCTATCCAGATTGGATTAAAATTTGCGAATGATGTTGTTCTTACCCTGAAGTTTAATCATGGATCTAAGTAATTCCATCAATATTATGAATTTTAATGCTCGCTCTTTAAAAGCGAAAGAAAATGAATTTTTCAACTTTTTACGAGTTCATAACGTGCATGTTGCTGTTATAACCGAAACATTTTTAAAAACTGGCACTTATTTGAAAAGTGATCCAGATTATAAAGTTATAACCAATATCAGAATGAATCGAAATGGCGGTGGAGTTGCAATAGTTATCCACCGTAGTATGACTTATAGCACGTTACGTGACTTTAAGTTAAAAGTTATTGAAAGTTTGGGCATTGAACTTGAAACTTCTTTTGGGAAAATTATGATTGCAGCTGCATATTTGCCTTTCCAATGCACTGGGGAAAATAAAAATTATTTCAAAGGGGATTTGAATAAACTTACTCGGCACAGATCTCGATTTTTGATAATCGGTGATTTTAATGCCAAACACCAATCTTGGAATAATTCAAAAGTAAATTCCAATGGTAAAATTCTATTCAGAGATTGTACTTCTGGTCTTTATTCGGTTTTATATCCGAATGGGCCAACTTGCTTTTCTTCTGTTAGAAATCCATCAACAATTGATTTGGTTTTGACAAATCAAAGTCAGTATTGTGGTCCTTTAGTGACTCATGCTGATTTTGATTCTGATCACCTTCCAGTAACTTTTTCACTTTCTCATGAAGCAGTTACCAGACCCAATAGTTCTGTGTTTAATTACCACAAAGCTAATTGGGACAGGTATCGGCATCATATTGAGAATAATTTAAATCATGATTTTGTTTTAGAAACCAAAGCTGATATTGATTCAGCCTTGGAATCTTTAACTAATGCAATTTTGGATGCTAGGAATATTGCTATTCCTAAAGTCCAAGTCAAATTTGATTCTCCCATTATTGATGACGATCTTCAGCTTCTGATTCGTCTGAAAAATGTTCGCCGAAGACAGTATCAACGTTCCCGTGATCCTGCACTGAAGCGAATTCAAAAATATTTGCAAAAGGTTATTGACCACAGATTCACTCTCCTGCGAAATGAAAAGTTCGCAAGAGATGTCGAACAAATTAAACCTTATTCCAAACCTTTTTGGAAACTTTCAAAGGTTCTTAAGAAACCTCAAAAACTAATCCCTTCTTTAAAAGATGGTGATAATATTCTATTAACTAATGGGGAGAAAGCTCAAAAACTTGCTCAGCAGTTTGAGAGTGCTCATAATTTCAACTTAAATGTTTTGAGTCCTATTGAAGATCAAATTTCAATTGAATTTCAGAATATTGTTGATCAAGAATTTTCATCAGATGAAGTTTTTAAAACGGATCTGAATGAAATAAAATCTATTATCAAAAAATTTAAAAATATGAAAGCCCCTGGTGAGGATGGCATTTTTTACATTTTAATTAAAAAATTACCTGAAGCAACTTTAAGTAGCTTGGTCAAAATTTGCAACAAATGTTTTGATTTGGCATACTTTCCCAGTAGTTGGAAAAATGCCAAAGTAGTTCCGATTTTGAAACCGGATAAAAATCCTGCTGAAGCCTCAAGCTATCGGCCCATTAGTTTGCTTTCATCTGTTAGTAAATTATTCGAAAGAATAATTCTTAATAGAATGATGACGCACATTAATGAAAATTCAATTTTCGCTGATGAGCAGTTTGGATTTCGCCTTGGGCATTCAACTACTCATCAGTTGTTGAGAGTTTCAAATTTGATTCGAAGCAACAAATCTGAGGGCTATTCTACTGGCGCTGCTCTTCTAGACATAGAAAAAGCATTTGACAGTGTTTGGCATAAAGGTTTGATTGCGAAATTAAAAAGGTTTAATTTTCCGATTTATATCGTGAAAATTATCCAAAATTATTTGACGGATCGTACTCTGCAGGTATGTTATCAGAATAGCAAATCTGATCAACTACCTGTACGTGCCGGCGTCCCTCAAGGAAGCATTTTGGGTCCAATTTTATACAATATTTTTACTTCTGACTTACCTGATTTGCCCCCAGGATGTCAGAAATCACTTTTTGCTGATGATACAAGCATCTCTGCCAAAGGTAGAAGCCTTCGTGTCATCACAAGAAGATTACAAAAAAGCTTGGATATTTTCAATTCTTATTTGAAAGAATGGAAAATTACTCCAAATGCTGCAAAAACTCAACTGATTATTTTCCCTCATAAACCAAGGGCTGATTTTCTGAAACCAAAAAGTCATCACATTATAAAGATGAATGAGGTAAATTTAAAGTGGGAGGATCAAGTGAAATATCTTGGACTTGATTTTGACAAAAACCTTACTTACAAGGATCACATTGAAAGTATCCAGGTTAAATGTAACAAATATATTAAATGTTTGTATCCACTTATAAACAGGAATTCTAGACTTTGTCTCAAGAATAAACTGTTAATTTATAAACAAATTTTCAGACCTGCCATGCTTTATGCTGTGCCGATCTGGACAAGCTGTTGCTTAACCAGGAAGAAAAAACTTCAGAGGATTCAGAACAAAATTCTGAAAATGATTCTGAAACTTCCTCCCTGGTTCAGCACCAGTGAACTTCATCAATTAGCCGAAGTTGACACTTTGGATGTTATGTCCAATAAAATAATTGATGCATTTCGACAAAAATCATTGCAGTCTTCAGCTGCATTGATCCGCTCTTTATATAGTTTATAAGTTAGTTTTAAGGTATCCCTTTTCCCTTTTGTACATGTAGGACCTCCTACATTTGAAATCACTGAATAGCGAAAGCTACAATATTTCATGAATAAATGAAAGTTGCTAGTATTTAAAATTGAGGTGAAAAGTCATCGATTGTGATTGGACACTCAATAATATTTGAACTGAATGAATGTACATGGAAAAGAAAATCTGAATAAATATAAATTAAAAAAAAAAAAAAAGACATGTCATGCAACCGAACTGTCAAAGCATGTTTACAAATGCTTGATTATCAGTTCGATCGGCATGTTTTATTATATCCGCGCGAGTGTTTCGGCGTGTTTATGCGGTTTTTGGACAAAATTTACGGTAAGTACCATGGTATTGGTGAACTAATCTTGACGAAGAACATCTTCGTTCAATTTCATTCAATTTTTCAGCTCATTCAAGGCTGTGGCGGGTGATGTTTTGCTGCCAGTTCGCAGTCTTCGCGCGGAAGACTGGACTGCAGAAAAATCCCCTGAAATCCCGGGATTGACCGTGTTCTCCATCTTGGCGAGCAAGAGGAAACAGGTAAGCTAGTGTACACATTAAAAATCGATTTTAAAACGATCACAGCGGATCGTAAATTAGTGGTGATTTAGAAAATCGTAACCACTTTTCCTTTTCAGGTTTGGCACTTTGGCCGTCGGTCAGCCCCCTCACTGCCGCTCTACGGACTCGGCGCTCGGACGAAGGACATTACAGATGACTCCTTCGTCGTCCACCGAACCGCCAGCGCAGCTATGGACTGCCAACATAGAAGGTATGCTTTCAAACATAAGCGACACCAACTACTTATGCTCTTTTTACGACTGGGAACTTAATCCATCAGTCTTCGAGCAACACTTTCACAATTTCACAACATAAAAATAAATAAATTTTCACAACACATAACATTCATAGTACGGTTTTAATTCATTTATTTCATTTTCTTCATTTTTGCAGGTTCACATTGCCAACAAACTTCTTCCGCGGATGTGCGCCGGGTCATCAGGTTGGACCAGCAGGATGTTCCGAGGGTAACGATATCATCCCTCACCAACACCTGTGGCCAATCAACCATCAGTCGACGACACCACCTAGAATTAGAATGTGGCGAATGTTACCTGGGAAAACTTAAATAAACTTTTTCAAATTTTCCTCCACGATTTCCATCAGCGGGAAATCCGGATCTTTCTCCAGCAAGTCCGAAATCAACTTCTGGGTTTCCACAAGATTCGGGTCAGACTCATCCGACACCTTTCCGTTCATCATTTTCCTGAATAATTTCCTAATTTTCTTAAATTCCTTTCTCAGTTCCTTGTTGGGTTTCGTAGGTTCAAATTTCATAATTTCTGTGGGTTCTTTTTCCTCTTCCTTTTTATGTTTCGATTTATGTTTGACTTCCGACGAGTTCTGGGGTTTGGGTTGACTCTTCGGAGAACTTTCGTAGTCCGAATCCAACAACCTCCGAGAATCGTCTTCAGTACGTTTCCGAATTCTCGTGCCGCCGATCCTCCTAGAGGACGTGCGAACACAAAAGGTCACCGCCTTGGGACGGGTTTTCCTCCCTCGGGATTTGTACCCGGAATCCAAACTGGACTGGTCAGGTTCCGCAGTCGCAGCACTCGGAACCACCAACTTTTCGGTGTGTTGCCGTTCTGCGACTGGGTCTGCGGCAGTTTCAGCCGGAGTGTGCCGAGAGGACACGGCCTCTAGCACCGAGTTCAACTCCCGCCGGAACGTCTGCATTACCCGGTTGATCTGGACAACGTCCACCGGTAGCAAACTTCCGTCCTGGCGAAGTTGCTGGAATAATTCCAGACTGAAATTAACGTCATCAATCGCCGAGTTAATCGGGTAGTTCTGGTGGCCGGGAGCGACGGGACAAGGCATCGCAGACAGTCCTTCGACGTCCGAGCAATCCGCGTCGTACTCCACTTCTTGCCATTCCACTTTGTTCGTTATTTTTGTCTGTTATTTCTTTGTCGTCATTGTGTGTGATTTATTCGACCAGCGCGCAGCTTAGGAGTCGTAAATGTTCAATTATCATTAGGGTTAGTGAAATTTCACGATTTCGCGGACAGCGTGAAATACGCGAAATTTGTCTTTTTCCGCGAAATCCCGTGAAATTTTATGTTTGTATGAAAATGTAACGATTTTTCTTAAAATAACTTATCAAACTCAAAAAGGAATACAAATAATGTCATGAACTACTGTAGAATTAAGCGAGTGAATACCCTGGTTTTATTACTAATATAAGGTTAATGATTTTTGACGGTTTCGTAGACGGCGTGAAATTCGTTAAATTTATCAATTTTCTCGAATCATTGAATGCAAATATGGGCAAAAAAAATAAAAAATAAAAATGTTGAAATAACAAGCCATAGTTTCAACATTTGCATGGAAAAAGGGTTTTAAAATGCATTTTACACTAGTTCAGTAGTTTTGCAATCATTAGTTTTCAAAAAATGTAAGATCTGACGAAAACAAAAATTTTAGCAAAAAAAAAAAACATTTTGCGATAACAAACATCGAAAATTTTCAAAAATTCGAAAGATTTTTAAATCAACCCAAACATTCTTAAAATGATCCCAAACATTCTAAAAATGGAATGAAAAACGCAGGGGAATGAATTAAAAATTTATTTTAGCTGATCCATTGAAATGTTTAAGTTTTTCGAAAAAATATTTTTTTGTCCCCTGATTTTTCGGGCCAACTTAGAAGGGATGGGGAGGGGGGGGGGGGGAGACAAAAACTTTTAATAAAATTTGTACTAGCCTAACAACTTAATAAATATTTCACCCAAAAAGAAAAGAAATTTTATTAGTTTTCAATTAAAAAGCTTGATTATATATGTGTGTCAAGTTGATATGAACCAATTGAAGAAATGTTGAGATTTTCTAGTTTTTTAGAAACTAGCAAAATTTAGTAATATTTTCATTCGCTGTACTAAAAATTTTAGTGCTATTTTATTTGAAAGGTATAGTTTTGAAAGAAATAAAAAAAATCAAGGTTTGTTTTATTCAAAATAAAATTAAGAGTATTTTTAGATTTTTGGAATCATATTTTAAAAACATAACAATTTTTTTGGGCCTGTTAAATTTTAACGATACTTGTTTATTTGCGTAGATGATTTCCTTGAAAGTTAAAAAATACTCCTTTTTTGTTTTCTCTTCTCATTTAGAATAAAAATTAAGATTTTGTTAAAAATTATATTATTTTTTCAAAATGTTTATAAATTTAGTTTTTGAAAAATGAGCTAAAACCCTTAAAAAATATGTTTAATGGGCTAAATGACGCAGAAAATTCTATTTATTTTACTCATTTTGACTGAACAAATCTAGCTTTGATATGAAATTCAATAAAATGTAGAATGATATAACAGAAGCAAATTAGCGAAAACATTTGAGCTTTGTTAGTCGAATATTAAAAGAGCAGTTCAGTAAATGAGAATACGCGTGCCCTACTCATTTTGTTTCAAAAAATATATAGAGCCCATCCAATAACCAGGAGGTTTTTTTTTTAATTGGAAGAATTTTTTTGTCGCATTCAAATTTAGTATTTTTTTTTACATAATAATACATAATGAAGCATAAAAAGTAGTTTCTGTGATTTAAACATAGGATTTTCAGAGTTATTTTAACATTTTTCAAGTTCCGCGAAATTTGCGTGAAATTTGGTGTTTTGAAATGGAGGTCCCCGTGAAATTTGCAATTTTCGAGCGTGAAAAATCACTAAGCCTAATTATCATGTATCGTCAATCCGGGGATGGGTAATCGTGCATTGTGCTGTCTTGTTATTGTGTTCAGGTGTATGTGAGGGTTCACGATCTTTATGTTTTATGTTTAAAATATTTCAATCGGCTCGCGACAAACACAAATTGCCCAAAACCACGAATTTTTCGTTGCTTTCAACGGTTATGGAAAGTATTGCGTAGGGGCAATAACTCTCAATCGTTTTAAGCCCTTTTGGGGGGCACTAACACCATTTTTCCACAGGGGAGGGATAGTGTGCAGATGGAGAAAGCCGTACTGAAAGTACGGATCCCTGCCACCTCCCGAAGGAAAAATCCTTAGATTTTTAACCCGCCGGTAAACCTGAATCGCTTTTCGCTGAACTTTCCGCTAGGAAGCCAATTGAAACTAATGACTTTGGTCAGTTATCAAGGACGGCTAGCTCAGTCCTTTCCAGGACAAAAGACCATCAACTCAAAAGTAGTCGTAGACCTAAGCTACTGACTACTCATCACTCAGGGTCGGCACGAACTACTAAGCGGATTCAGGTAGATACGGATAGGGCATTAAAAATCAAAGAACCACACTTTTCAAATAAAACGTGTATTTCTGTGTAAAGTGTGTGTGTGTGTGTGTGTGTGTGTGTGTGTGTGTGTGTGTGTGTGTGTGTGTGTGAAGTGTAGTGTGAAGGCAACTCGGGAACCAACGTACCAATCTGCTGCAGCTGGTCCTCTTGGATGAACGCCGTCGCGTAATCCTCTCACGATGGCCGGTCACAGGAGCGCCCTCGACTGTGCCGCCGTACTCCCATGGGGGGGGGGGGGGTTCGTTGCAGCCAAATGACGGTTGATGGCTGGTGCTGCTGAACCGGAACTCTTGAGCTGCTGGGCTGGATTACGCAGAGGTAGGCCAAGCGGGCGTTGCTGGTCCTACTTACGTCAGACGTCTTCCCTCAGTGGCGTATTCGGCGGACCCGGCACCTGGCCGATCTGGTCCCACCGAGAGGGGAAATCTCCTTGGTGGTTATGGCGGCCCGCGCCAGAGATGCTGATGGTCCTATTACTGTTAGGTGCAGGCAACGGCTCCTCCGCGCTTATAGGCCTGGACCGACCGGAACCCGTACGTCGTCGAGTCGAGCGGACTGTTAACTTCCGCCAAGCACTTCCACTTCCGGAAGGCCAAGGGGTGAACAGCGCAAGGAACGGCACTGTCACTTATCGACCTTGACTGATCGCACGGACGTCTGTCTAAGAAAAGAGGCCGATCTTCGGGATCGGCGAGTCAGGTAGACTTCTCCCTCCTGTTTTCCCTGGAGGGAAAACCACCATTTTCCATCCCACCCATTGTGTGCCGTCTCGACGCGACGCCGCCAAGAACGGTCTTATTCGCAGCGGTACGAAAATCCCTTCGCTGCTTTGTAGGGTGTGATGTTGTATGTTGGGGAATTAAATTAAAAAGTGAAGGTTCGTTCAAGAACTGTGACCAACGGTTACAAAAGTCTGTGTTTGTCTGTGCCTTTGTCTAACATTCAAATATATCAATTTAGAGTTATAGAAAAACATCAAAAATTGCCTTTTTAAGCATTTGAAGACTAACGAAATAAGTTTCGGTTGATATTTTTACAAAATATTAATTAAAAGAAGTTTTTAAAAAGTCTGTGCACCTCAAAAAAAGTCTGACGCAAGATCAAATGTCTATGAAACACAAACAAATCTGTGTATCTGGCATCCTTGGGTTGTAGTAACAAGAAAGTAAGTATATGTTAGTACCGTAAACAGGGGTGACTTTGATAGCCAGGAGTGACTTTGATAGGATTTTCAAATGCCCGTCAAATTAATATCTAAACATTTTTGAGAATTTTGAGTATGTAAGCATTAAGGGATAGCTTATTATCGAACATATATGCAAAAATGTGACTATTACATTGGATGTATCAAAATTAGTGGCCAAATCAAATTTCTATCAATGTCACCCCGGGCTATCAAAGTCACCCCAGTTTACGGTATATTGTTTCTTCAATATTGCATAAAATCTATGTGAGAATACATCATTTTATCTAATTTTCATCACAATTTCGATTACATACATTTGAACATCACTGTCCCAACAGATTCAGACAAATATCTAATTTTGAACATTAAAAAACATTCAAACCCCAAACCCAACATCAAAATAACTTTGCATATGGTTTGCCCAATGAGTGTCTCACATCATTCGGTAAACGTGTTAAAATTTAAATCAAATTACCACCTGCCACACAGTCACATCGCACAATCTGCGACTGGGAATTTCCGTGTCTAATGCATTGGTAATTTCTTAAAATGAGCTGACAAATCTGGCGATAACCGACGCATTAAATTGTCATACGGTATCGCATTTTATCATCTCAGTCTAAAACGCAACATATTGTATGTCGTCGACTCGTGCAACTCTCAGAATGCGGCTGCTGTCCAAAGCACACACGGTTGGAAATTCGAATGCCGATGATAATTTCGTTATCACTTTCCCTAATTTAATTAATTTGTGATGCATCGACTGCGTTTTCAGCATTATTATTAGCTCTATTGCGCATATCGGCCCAACCGCAGCCAGCAGTGACTGTGGGGACGACGACGAAGACCCCAGCGGACGAATGGCTCACCAGTTGGCCGCCTGACTATGGCTCGAATATTTAGAGAACGTTGGGGCGTTGGGAGGATTGCTTTAAAATATGGCTGCCATAAATAAATACGTCCAGAACGCCATTGCCTGCTACGATTATCAATTCGTTTCGTCGTTCTCACACGTTTTCGAAAGCAGAGTGTCAATAAACCTAATGAATTTATAAACAAAGCAGCCCATGAATAGTTGAAGCGAATCCGAGCAAGTGATGAGAGTGCTATCCAGATGATGCAGTAAAACAGATACAGCTCATTTAGATGAATGAGATGCTGACTGGAATCGGTAGAACAACTTCAGTACAACATCCAGCGGGAATGTGTTGGATGGTCAAGTTTTGATGAATGTTCGTCTCAGTTCAACCGCGACTCGGTATCACAAACATAGCGCAAACAAACGAATGATAAACTCCAAGGTAATTTTACCGTGAAATGTTCATGAAGCCAAACATTTATTTATTAGCATCGTATTCTTGTATCGTTTAACAGTCCAGATGGGCAATGTGATGACGCATGATCCCAGAAGGTGTAACTTTTTAGATGAACGTTGCCTAAGAGAGGTTATCTAGTAGGTGTGTTGGGCCTCTTTCGAATTGTCGTGTAATTTCTGTTTTTTTTAATACTTGCTAAAATTTTTAGAAAATTTTCTAAAATTGTTGTTCTCGCATTAAAATTCACATTGTGGGTACAAAAAACTGAACTTTAAAGGCACTTTTAACATAAAATTTGGAAATGTTCGTACGATTTTTTTGTAGTGTGTCTGTTTTTATCAAGTCCTATTAAAAAATTAAATAATCTTTCCCAACGGCTCAATTTTTTTTGATATTATTAACTTAACTTATTAATTATATTATTAACTTTTGGTAAGAACAGATTTAGAACTGCATAATGAATGCTTCGATTTCTACATTTGAAGCATTTAAGTGATTTTAAAAATATACTGTAGATGTTGTTAAACCTGGATCCCTTCCACCCGACTGATGACGTCCACAGGATGGCAAAGATGGAGCTGATCGACGATTGGCTTCTACGAGTGCTTCCGAAGTTTTGGATGGAGTGTGCCACCTCAGCTAGCCCTCTGCTGCAGCGGATGTCCCCTTGATGTGATATTAGAATAAGAAATACCTCCTTTCCTCTAACTATCCCCTATCTATTAGTAATTTCGAAGGTTATTTTGTAACGTTTTTCCTTCCCCTGCTCAATTTGTTCTCCCGTGTACCAGTAAACTGTGTTACCGTTTGAATTAGTCATCTGTTGAAAGGTACCCCTATCTCAGCTTAGGTTAATTACTGCACTGATGTTTGTGCCCAAACAATCCAATAAATGCAATGAAAATGAAAATATACTGTAAAACCTTTTTGAAGGTACTTACTTTTAGGATTTTTTTTTCTGAGTATACTCATCATCAAATCAGGAAAAATCGCTGAAGTTAAAAAAAATCAGTATCAATTTTGAACAGCAACTCAAGCTGTCCAATTATTGACAATATCATCATATATAAAAGAGTGCACAAAATACTGATCAAGTTGGTCACTCACCCCTATAAACTGCGTTTCGCCGATGAAGAGTAACTTTTTGATATGATATCCGTGAATTATGATGAAAGTTTCGCGCACAGTGCTGAGCTAGTAAAATAAAACAAATATTTTACGGGTTCCTCGCGGAATCTACGACCATTTGCAGCTGGACTCTAACGGGAATGAGTGTTTTTGGAAACATAAACTTCCTGTGAGTTTGCAGACCTCATCGAGGTTGGTATGACGAGGACGTACCGGGTTCACCCACATTGCAAACGCGTAGCATCGGAAGAGTCATAAATTCAGTGTCTTGCGAACCTTCGAGGTGAACGGACACTAGAGCTGCGGTATTTTTACTACCTAAGCTCAGAGTTATTTCAAACAAAATTCACAGTCTTTTTAAAGACTACCTGAGTAATTTTCCAAAATTCTAAACTGTCTTTTCAAGACTAACCCCACCTGAAATTTTGTTGTATTTTACAAACGAAGCCATCTTTTTAAGAGAACTTTGCTTGCAAAATGCGTCAAAACAAAGGTAAACGCAAATCTTCTGAAGATTTGGTCGTTACGTCGGTGAAGCGTTTGAACGCTAAATCGGCTAACGGAAACAGAAAAAGAAAACAGCCTCTTCTGAGGTCTGATTCTGATTCTGAATGTGAGGTCAATCCTCCAATTCCATTGGCAAACAGTTTCGGTGTTTTATCCGAAACTGTTGACAAGGATCCTTCTCCTCGTACTGTGCCTTCTGCCGTCGAGAAACGAGTAAAGGCTCCGCCAATTGTAGTGACTTCCGTCTCCGATTTGGCCAGCTTTCGAACGCAACTGAAGAATTGCAAGGAAACTTGCAATTTGAAGGTTTCGTTCCAGCTTGGTCCAAGAGGAGAATGTCGCTTGTTGACGGAATCTTTACAAGATCACCAAACTTTTGTTGGTTATTTGAAAAACCACAAACACAATTTTTACACGTATGAGACCAAGAATGCTCGTCCATTCAAGGCGGTCCTGAAAAGTCTCTCCAACGACTTGTCGGTGGATGAGATCAAAAACGAACTTAAGGTGTTGCTTGGCTTTGCCCCATCCCAAGTAATACCAATGAAGAAAAAATCAAACGGGAATATTTCTCGCTTTGGTTTGACTTCACAGTTTTATCTGATTCATTTCAACAGAAATGAAATCAACAATTTGAAACTTTTGGACAAAGTTCAGTTTTTGTTCCACGTACGGGTAAAGTGGGAGCATTTTAAGAAACTTGGCGGTGATGGCCAGAATCTGACCCAGTGCCGGCGTTGCCAGGCATTCGGTTACGGTACTGATCATTGCGCCATGGTTCCAAAATGCATGGTTTGCGGGGATTCTTCTCACGACAAGGACAATTGTCCCGTGAAAGAAGTCACCCAATTTAAATGTGCAAATTGTGGTGGAAATCACAAATCAAATTTCTGGGATTGCCCCATCAGAAAAAAGGTTTTGGATTCTCGTGCTAAGCATCAGCCGAACTCCAAACCGAAATTTTCTCAAAGTCAGGTTGTACCTGCATCTTTAAATCAAACGTTCGTGCTGTCTCACTCGAACAATGCTAGAAATACCCCTACCGTGGAAAAGTTAGGTAACATCAATGGTATTTCTTATGCCAACGTCGTTTCGGGTTCGGGTTCATCCACGAATTTTAAATCATCTACCAATCTTCCTAAAATTGGGATCTTCTGATCTCGGCGATGTTACGTTTGAAAAAATGACTTTTTTTGCAAAACTCACTGTTTGGTTTGATTCAAACAATGAGTAATGCTACATCCATGATGGAAGCCATCCAGATTGGATTAAAATTTGCGAATGATGTTGTTCTTACCCTGAAGCTTAATCATGGATCTAAGTAATTCCATCAATATTATGAATTTTAATGCTCGCTCTTTAAAAGCGAAAGAAAATGAATTTTTCAACTTTTTACGAGTTCATAACGTGCATGTTGCTGTTATAACCGAAACATTTTTAAAAACTGGCACTTATTTAAAAAGTGATCAGGATTATAAAGTTATAACCAATGACAGAATGAATCGAAATGGCGGTGGAGTTTCAATAGTTATCCACCGTAGTATGACTTATTGCACTTTACGTGACTTTAAGTTAAAAGTTATTGAAAGTTTGGGCATTGAACTTGAAACTTCTTTTGGAAAAATTATGATTGCAGCTGCATATTTGCCTTTCCAATGCACTGGGGAAAATAAAAATTATTTCAAAGGGGATTTGAATAAACTTACTCGGCATAGATCTCGATTTTTGATCATCGGTGATTTTAATGCCAAACACCAATCTTGGAATAATTCAAAAGTAAATTCCAATGGTAAAATTCTATTCAGAGATTGCACTTCTGGTCTTTATTCGGCTTTATACCCGAATGGGCCAACTTGCTTTTCTTCTGTTAGAAATCCATCAACAATTGATTTGGTTTTGACAAATCAAAGTCAGTATTGTGGTCCTTTAGTGACTCATGCTGATTTTGATTCTGATCACCTTCCAGTAACTTTTTCACTTTCTCATGAAGCAGTTACCAGACCCAATAGTTCTGTGTTTAATTACCACAAAGCTAATTGGGACAGGTATCAGCATCATATTGAGAATAATTTAAATCATGATTTTGTTTTAGAAACCAAAGCTGATATTGATTCAGCCTTGGAATCTTTAACTAATGCAATTTTGGATGCTAGGAATATTGCTATTCCTAAAGTCCAAGTCAAATTTGATTCTCCCATTATTGATGACGATCTTCAGCTTTTGATTCGTCTGAAAAATGTTCGCCGAAGACAGTGTCAACGTTCTCGTGATCCTGCACTGAAGCGAATTCAAAAAGATTTGCAAAAGGTTATTGACCACAGATTCACTCTCCTGCGAAATGAAAAGTTCGCAAGAGATGTCGAACAAATTAAACCTTATTCCAAACCTTTTTGGAAACCTTCAAAGTTTCTTAAGAAACCTCAAAAACCAATCCCTTCTTTAAAAGATGGTGATAATATTCTATTAACTAATGGGGAGAAAGCTCAAAAACTTGCTCAGCAGTTTGAGAGTGCTCATAATTTCAACTTAAATGTTTTGAGTCCTATTGAAGATCAAATTTCAGTAGAATTTCAGAATATTGTTGAACAAGAATTTTCATCAGATGAAGTTATGAATACGGATCTGAATGAAATAAAATCTATTATCAAAAAATTTAAAAAGCAACCTGAAGCAACTTTAAGTAGCTTGGTCAAAATTTGCAACAAATGTTTTGATTTGGCATATTTTCCCAGTAGTTGGAAAAATGCCAAAGTAGTTCCGATTTTGAAACCGGATAAAAATCCTGCTGAAGCCTCAAGCTATCGGCCCATTAGTTTGCTTTCATCTATTAGTAAATTATTCGAAAGAATAATTCTTAATAGAATGATGACGCACATTAATGAAAATTCAATATTCGCTGATGAGCAGTTTGGATTTCGCCTTGGGCATTCAACTACTCATCAGTTGTTGAGAGTTTCAAATTTAATTCGAAGCAACAAATCTGAGAGCTATTCTACTGGCGCTGCTCTTCTAGACATAGAAAAAGCATTTGACAGTGTTTGGCATAAAGGTTTGATTGCGAAATTGAAAAGGTTTAATTTTCCGATTTATATCGTGAAAATTATCCAAAATTATTTGACGGATCGTACTCTACAGGTATGTTATCAGAACAGCAAATCTGATCAACTACCTGTACGTGCCGGCGTCCCTCAAGGAAGCATTTTGGGTCCAATTTTATACAATATTTTTACTTCTGACTTACCTGATTTGCCCCCAGGATGTCAGAAATCACTTTTTGCTGATGATACAAGCATCTCTGCCAAAGGTAGAAGCCTTCGTGTCATCACAAGAAGATTACAAAAAAGCTTGGATATTTTCAATTCTAATTTGAAAAAATGGAAAATTACTCCAAATGCTGCAAAAACTCAACTTATTATTTTCCCTCACAAACCAAGGGCTGATTTTCTTAAACCAAAAAGTCATCACATTATAAAGATGAATGAGGTAAATTTAAAGTGGGAGGATAAAGTGAAATATCTTGGACTTGCTTTTGACAAAAACCTTACTTACAAGGATCACATTGAAAGTATCCAGGTTAAATGTAACAAATATATTAAATGTTTGTATCCACTTATAAACAGGAATTCTAGACTTTGTCTCAAGAATAAACTGTTAATTTATAAACAAATTTTCAGACCTGCCATGCTTTATGCTGTGCCGATCTGGACAAGCTGTTGCTTAACCAGGAAGAAAAAACTTCAGAGGATTCAGAACAAAATTCTGAAAATGATTCTGAAACTTCCTCCCTGGTTCAGCACCAGTGAACTTCATCAATTAGCCGAAGTTGACACTTTGGATGTTATGTCCAATAAAATAATTGATGCATTTCGACAAAAATCATTGCAGTCTTCAGCTGCATTGATCCGCTCTTTATATAGTTTATAAGTTAGTTTTAAGGTATCCCTTTTCCCTTTTGTACATGTAGGACCTCCTACATTTGAAATCACTGAATAGCGAAAGCTACAATATTTCATGAATAAATGAAAGTTGCTAGTATTTAAAATTGAGGTGAAAAGTCATCGATTGTGATTGGACACTCAATAATATTTTAACTGAATGAATGTACATGGAAAAGAAAATCTGAATAAATATAAATTAAAAAAAAAGAGTCATAAATAAATGAAAAATTGTTTGACTTACCTACATACTTGCTGCTTTTTTTTTAGCAGCTCGGCAGCTCTAGTAGCTCGGTGACTGAAATTGCACCTCGGAAATTCATCGAAAATAAAATTGGATGAGTTATTTTGACGTACAGAGCTATCCCAACATTTCTAAAATCTAAACCTAAATTATTCGCTCTACAGCATTGCCTTGGCGTTCTCCGATTGCGAGATTCCTACTCGAAACTAGGTGTCCGAAGGCTTGATTGTTGAGGCAATTGCAAACCTCTTTTTACACCTAAGCTTCCATCCACCCCGGGATTCGAACTGACGACCTTTGGATTGTGAGTCCACCCAGTTATTATTTTTTGAAATGCTTAGTTCAGGTTTTTTAAATCACTTCAAGCAATGGTTGAGCAGTATTCTAGAGGTTTGTTGATAGATCGTTACCAATCGTCAATAAGCAAACATCAGCCTTTTTATTCGATAAGCTTTGATTGTTCAATTAACAGCTATACCTCTCACTACCAACCTCCTAGCTGCATTTGATCTACATATTGACCGTTATTGGAAACCGGGCATTCCCGCCTCAAAGCATTATTAAATAATGGTCCAACACGGACCGTCCGAAAAGGGAAGACTCGGTCCAGTTTCCAATCCAGTTATTGTCTTACAATCCCACGTCCATCAGCTGCAGTTCCTAACATCGAGCGTGCTTCCTATGTCGAAGAGATTTTCCCCGTGGTTAACCCACATCCGATCTTGTGCCCCCTAGAAGTGTATATTATTTATTTATTTAAATAATTTAATCCGATGGAGGCCCACTATCTCCGGTGGTGCTTCTCCGGTCAGCCAGAGCCATTCAAGCCCACCGGCTGCAATCATTTGCTTGAATGATTTATTACATTTGATGTTTTCCCTCACCATCTGACAGCCGTCAGCCGACGCCGGTTCGGGCTAAGCTAGGTCGGTTCAGTCTCTTCATTGCAGTGTGGCCGATGGAAATATCTTCCGTCAGTATACCAAATATGTATAATACTAGAAACATAGCTCTCGACCTCAGGCTCAGCTTCCATGATGCATCTATATCTCATAAATTAATCAAAATGCTTCTTAGTCCATGGACCTCGGGGGGATACGAAGACGGGAGCTGCACCAGATCCAGAGGGGACCATAGAAATCCTCATAACTCATTGTTATTTATTTATCGAAATCTTGTAAACAAGACAAGAAAGGCTTGTGATACCATTTTTCGAATATTTTGCTTTGTCGCACTCTCAACCATATGGAACACATGGTGCATGCCCGAGTAAAGAATGCTAATGCTCACTGAGCCATGAGATGATCTTAATGGATTAACGTAATGTTATGATATGTATTTACATTGTATTGTGTGTTGAGTGCAAGTTGAGTGTCTAAACGAAACTTACCCTACGAAAGGAAAAGAATTGTTGATTCAATGGAATCAATTATTATTGTAGTACAGTCATCCCACATATTCGGAACGGTTTACAGATAGGCCAATGCTCAAAAAATCATAGCAAATCGATAATTGAACTTAATGATTCGCTTTTACCTTCATTTGAAAGCTTTTCTTGCGATCTTTCGAATGATGTATCGAACAAATGCAAATTTAAACTTTTATATCAAGTTTTTGTAAAAAAAACTTTGACCCTCGAAATCCACAAATTCGGAACATTTTTTTCTTACGGATGTAAACAAACTTTGGTTCTCTCCATGAGTACATATTTTTTACAAAATAATGACTTGACGCACTGAAACCAAAGAAACTAAAGCATAGTTATGTTTTATGAATGGTCTGATATTTTTTGACAAAGAACTTTGTCCTAAGGGCTCTATTCTGGTGAGGTGTCAATCCAGAAAAACGAAAAATGTCGCGCGTTACGAAAATGTTGCATGCTTGGTACTGCGGAAGGGGTCAGCAACGAATGAAGTGTGGCAACAATGGTGCAACATTCTCGCGTGACAGTTCCAAGAAAGCAGGAGACGAGGCAAAATTTGCACCATGTTGCCACATTTCATGCGGACTATATAAGCTAACAGATAGCCTCTGAACAGTTAGTTTTGACCGAAAATCCGTCAGAGACGGATCGACGGTGGTAATTTTATTGCTCACACACACATACACACATTGAAAGACACAGGTTGTGCACCAACTTGGGAGGAATAGAACGGTCACTCGGAAACCAGAATGATTCAAGGCAATGGGGTTGGGACCAAACTGGTAGGATATTGGCCACACCCGGAGTGGCCATGGCCCTGAGGGAAGGTTCTACCGGGGGGACATTTATCGAACCATACGACTTGGGGCAATATGGGTATCAAAATTCATGGTTTTTGATACTGGTAATGAAAATGGTTATTTTGACAGGATTGGCCACACCCGGAGTGGCCATGGCCTTGAGGGAAGGTTCTACCGGGGGACATTTATCGAACCATACGACTTGGGGCAATATGGGTGTCAAAATTCATGGTTTTTGATACTGGTGATGAAAATGGCCATTTTGATAGGATTGGCCACACCCGGAGTGGCCATGGCCCTGAGGGAAGGTTCTACCGGGGGGACATTTATCGAACCATACGACATGGGGCAATATGGGTATCAAAATTCATGGTTTTTGATACTGGTGATGAAAATGGCCATTTTGACAGGATTGGCCACACCCAGAGTGGCCATGGCCCTGAGGGAAGGTTCTACCGGGGGGACATTTATCGAACCATACGATTTGGGGCAATATGGGTATCAAAATTCATGGTTTTTGATACTGGTAATTAAAAGGGTTATTTTGACAGGATTGGCCACACCCGGAGTGGCCATGGCCTTGAGGGAAGGTTCTACCGGGGGACATTTATCGAACCATACGACTTGGGGCAATATGGGTGTCAAAATTCATGGTTTTTGATACTGGTGATGAAAATGGCCATTTTGATAGGATTGGCCACACCCGGAGTGGCCATGGCCCTGAGGGAAGGTTCTACCGGGGGGACATTTATTGATCCATACGACTTGGGGCAATATGGGTATCAAAATTCATGGTTTTTGAGGGAAGGTTCTACCGGGGGGACATTTATCGAACCATACGACATGGGGCAATATGGGTATCAAAATTCATGGCTTTAGATACTGGTGATGAAAATGGCCATTTTGACAGGATTGGCCACACCCAGAGTGGCCATGGCCCTGAGGGAAGGTTCTACCGGGGGGACATTTATCGAACCATACGATTTGGGGCAATATGGGTATCAAAATTCATGGTTTTTGATACTGGTGATGAAAATGGCCATTTTGACAGGATTGGCCACACCCGGAGTGGCCATGGCCCTGAGGGAAGGTTCTACCGGGGGGACATTTATCAATATGGGTATCAAAATTCATGGTTTTTGATACTGGTGATGAAAATGGCCATTTTGACAGGATTGGCCACACCCAGAGTGGCCATGGCCCTGAGGGAAGGTTCTACCGGGGGGACATTTATCGAACCATACGATTTGGGGCAATATGGGTATCAAAATTCATGGTTTTTGATACTGGTGATGAAAATGGCCATTTTGACAGGATTGGCCACACCCGGAGTGGCCATGGCCCTGAGGGAAGGTTCTACCGGGGGGACATTTATCAATATGGGTATCAAAATTCATGGTTTTTGATACTGGTGATGAAAATGGCCATTTTGACAGGATTGGCCACACCCGGAGTGGCCATGGCCCTGAGGGAAGGTTCTACCGGGGGACATTTATCGAACCATACGACTTGGGGCAATATGGGTATCAAAATTCATGGTTTTTGATACTGGTAATGAAAATGGCCATTTTGACAGGATTTGCCACACCCGGAGTGGCCATGGCCCTGAGGGAAGGTTCTACCGGGGGACATTTATCGAACCATACGACTTGGGGCAATATGGGTATCAAAATTCATGGTTTTTGATACTGGTAATGAAAATGGCCATTTTGACAGGATTTGCCACACCCGGAGTGGCCATGGCCCTGAGGGAAGGTTCTACCGGGGGACATTTATCGAACCATACGACTTGGGGCAATATGGGTATCAAAATTCATGGTTTTTGATACTGGTGATGAAAATGGCCATTTTGACAGGATTGGCCACACCCGGAGTGGCCATGGCCCTGAGGGAAGGTTCTACCGGGGGACATTTATCGAACCATACGACTTGGGGCAATATGGGTATCAAAATTCATGATTTTTGATACTGGTGATTAAAATGGCAATTTTGACAGGATTGGCCACACTCGGAGTGGCCATGGCCCTGAGGGAAGGTTCTACCGGGGGACATTTATCGAACCATACGACTTGGGGCAATATGGGTATCAAAATTCATGGTTTTTGATACTGGTAATGAAAATGGCCATTTTGACAGGATTTGCCACACCCGGAGTGGCCATGGCCCTGAGGGAAGGTTCTACCGGGGGGACATTTATCGAACCATACGACTTGGGGCAATATGGGTATCAAAATTCATGATTTTTGATACTGGTGATTAAAATGGCAATTTTGACAGGATTGGCCACACTCGGAGTGGCCATGGCCCTGAGGGAAGGTTCTACCGGGGGACATTTATCGAACCATACGACTTGGGGCAATATGGGTATCAAAATTCATGGTTTTTGATACTGGTAATGAAAATGGCCATTTTGACAGGATTTGCCACACCCGGAGTGGCCATGGCCCTGAGGGAAGGTTCTACCGGGGGGACATTTATCGAACCATACGACTTGGGACAGTATGGGTATCAAAATTCATGGTTTTTGATACTGGTGATGAAAATGGCCATTTTGACAGGATTGGCCACACCCAGAGTGGCCATGGCCCTGAGGGAAGGTTCTACCGGGGGGACATTTATCGAACCATACGACTTGGGGCAATATGGGTATCAAAATTCATGATTTTTGATACTGGTGATTAAAATGGCAATTTTGACAGGATTGGCCACACTCGGAGTGGCCATGGCCCTGAGGGAAGGTTCTACCGGGGGACATTTATCGAACCATACGACTTGGGGCAATATGGGTATCAAAATTCATGGTTTTTGATACTGGTAATGAAAATGGCCATTTTGACAGGATTTGCCACACCCGGAGTGGCCATGGCCCTGAGGGAAGGTTCTACCGGGGGGACATTTATCGAACCATACGACTTGGGACAATATGGGTATCAAAATTCATGGTTTTTGGTACCGTCCCAGTATCAAAAACCATGAATTTTGATACCCATATTGCCCCAATTTATATGGTTCGATAAATATCCCCCCGGTAAAACCTTCCCTCTGGGCATTTGAATAAATTGATTACTCCTTTATTTGACCTCCTAGCCAAATGGTGTCTTCGGAAGAGTTGTTGTACTTGATAAGGGCTATCTTTTAAAGTTATTGACATACAGGGTGACGACCTTCCAGGGTGTCAACCAAAAACTAACTCTGTTGGATGACGTTGTAGGGCTTTGGTGTATTGCGCAAAGTTGTAGAGGAGAAAATTTCATGAAAGTTTGTCAAAGGCGCCAAATTTGTAGCTCTTAATCTACTACGTCATTTTTGCAAAAATGCTAAAAAAAGCACTTTTTTGTGATAACTTAAAATGTTAGCATTTTAGCGGCCTACTATGTTCTGAAGAGTTGTTTATGACATAAAATTACACATCTTTGCCCATGACAGCAAAATGTTGTGAGCCTTTATTGAGGAGTTATAACTAATTGTAAGTGATTTTGAGCATATTTTTAAGTTGCAATGTTTTCGAAATGGCAAATTTTGGCGCAAAACCGAACAATGCACATGAAAGTACACACTTTCAACTACATTTTCTGAAAATATCTCCGTGTCTATCGGTGTCGATTTAGAGATACAGTGGACTCTCTCGTTGTCGATCTTCTCGATATCAATATTACTCCAGCTGTCAATAAATTTTTCAGTCCCTTCAAATAGATTGCTTTGATGTTTTGTTCTATAATTTCATAACTCCTGCTCTCGACGGTCCCTTCAATATCGACAACGAGAGAGTCCACTGTATCTCAATTTGAATTTGACGGTATTTAATCAATTTATTTATAATTTTTAAGCGGAATCTTATTGAAACGTGGTAATAATCGGTAAATTGAAAGGGTAAATTGATCGATTTTAATATTGCTTATTGCGAGATAAAATCACGTTTCTCCTTCGCTGTGAGTGACAGGAGATTATTGCCGCCTTATTACCGCAGTGTAAAAATCAGCAAGTTGAACTGAAATTCTGGTTGATTTGGCTGTCAACTTGGTTTGTTTTCAATCTTTTCCAAAAAGTCAGCTCAAAACTCCAGGCAACCTTTGACAACAGCCAAAAATTTGTTCTGCGGTTGTCTTGCGGCTGTCATGCGACCATTATCTTGCGGTCGTATCACCGCACGTGAACTCTAATTATTGACGCCCGCAGTAAAACATTGTTCATGCTTAAAATTATGATACACTTTTTAAAATTATGAATAAATACATGTTTTTCCCAAAAATAATGTAAGTGAAAATTTTAAATAATTGTTCGTATTTAAAATTAAGTATTTCCTTTTATATGTGGTCACTCTGGAAAGGTTGTCGTATTTTTTCATAGACAATGTAATTTCCATAAAAATCGATCAATTTACCCTTCAATTTACCGATTTTCACCATGTATTCATTATGATTTCGAATAACATTTATAAATAAATTGATTAAAAATCGGCAAATTCAAATTGAGATATCTAAAAATATATACACGGAGATATTTTCAGGAAATGTAGTTGAAAGTGTGTACTTTCAGGTGCATTGTTCGGTTTTGCGCCAAAATGCGCCATTTTGAAAACATTGCAACTTGAAAATAGGCTCAAAATCACTTAAAAATGGTTATAACTCCTCAATAAAGGCTCAAAACATTTTGCTGTTTTCGGCAAAGATATGTAATTTTATGTCATAAACAACTCTTCAGAACATAGTAGGCCGCTAAAACGCAAACATTTTAAGTTATCACAAAAAAGTGCTTTTTGGACCATTTTTGCAAAACTGGCGTATATCACGAGTAGATTAAGAGCTACAAATTTGGCGCCTTCGACCAACCTTCATGAATTTTTCTCCTCTACAACTTTGCCCAAGACACCAAAGCCCTACAACGTCATCCAACAAAGTTAATTATGGTTGACACCCTGGCAGGTCGTCACCCTGTATGTCAATAACTTCAAAACATAGCCCTTATCAAGTACAACAACTCTTCCGAAGACACCATTTGGCTAGGACGTCAATTTATTCCACTTAATTTTGCCATTCCGAACATTGTGCAATGGCCACTCCGGGTGTGGCCAATCCTGTCAAAATGGCCATTTTCATTACCAGTATCAAAAACCATGAATTTTGATACCCATATTGTCCCAAGTCGTATGGTTCGATAAATGTCCCCCCGGTAGAACCTTCCCTCAGGGCCATGGCCACTCCGGGTGTGGCCAATATCCTACCAGTTTGGTCCCAACCCCATTGCCTTGAATCATTCTGGTTTCCGAGTGACCGTTCTATTCCTCCCAAGTTGGTGCACAACCTGTGTCTTTCAATGTGTGTATGTGTGTGTGAGCAATAAAATTACCACCGTCGATCCGTCTCTGACGGATTTTCGGTCAAAACTAACTGTTCAGAGGCTATCTGTTAGCTTATATAGTCCGCATGAAATGTGGCAACATGGTGCAAATTTTGCCTCGTCTCCTGCTTTCTTGGAACTGTCATGCGAGAATGTTGCACCATTGTTGCCACATTTCATGCGAACTATATAAGCTAACAGATAGCCTCTGAACAGTTAGTTTTGACCGAAAATCCGTCAGAGACGGATCGACGGTGGTAATTTTATTGCTCACACACACATACACACATTGAAAGACACAGATTGTGCACCAACTTGGGAGGAATAGAACGGTCACTCGGAAACCAGAATGATTCAAGGCAATGGGGTTGGGACCAAACTGGTAGGATATTGGCCACACCCGGAGTGGCCATGGCCCTGAGGGAAGGTTCTACCGGGGGGACATTTATCGAACCATACGACTTGGGGCAATATGGGTATCAAAATTCATGGTTTTTGATACTGGTGATGAAAATGGCCATTTTGATAGGATTGGCCACACCCGGAGTGGCCATGGCCCTGAGGGAAGGTTCTACCGGGGTGACATTTATTGAACCATACGACTTGGGGCAATATGGGTATCAAAATTCATGGTTTTTGATACTGGTAATGAAAATGGCCATTTTGACAGGATTGGCCACACCCGGAGTGGCCATGGCCCTGAGGGAAGGTTCTACCAGGGGACATTTATCGAACCATACGACTTTGAGCAATATGGGTATCAAAATTCATGGTTTTTTATACTGGTGATGAAAATGGCAATTTTGACAGGATTGGCCACACCCGGAGTGGCCATGGCCCTGAGGGAAGGTTCTACCGGGGGGACATTTATCGAACCATACGACTTGGTATCAAAATGCATGGTTTTTGATACTGGTGATGAAAATGGCCATTTTGACAGGATTGGCCACACCCGGAGTGGCCATGGCCCTGAGGGAAGGTTCTACCGGGGGGACATTTATTGAACCATTCGACTTGGTATCAAAATTCATGGTTTTTGATACTGGTGATGAAAATTTTGATAGGATTGGCCACACCCGGAGTGGCCATGGCCCTGAGGGAAGGTTCTACCGGGGTGACATTTATTGAACCATACGACTTGGGGCAATATGGGTATCAAAATTCATGGTTTTTGATACTGGTAATGAAAATGGCCATTTTGACAGGATTGGTCACACCCGGAGTGGCCATGGCCCTGAGGGAAGATTCTACCAGGGGACATTTATCGAACCATACGACTTTGAGCAATATGGGTATCAAAATTCATGGTTTTTTATACTGGTGATGAAAATGGCCATTTTGACAGGATTGGCCACACCCGGAGTGGCCATGGCCCTGAGGGAAGGTTCTACCGGGGGGACATTTATCGAACCATACGACTTGGGGCAATATGGGTATCAAAATTCATGGTTTTTGATACTGGTGATGAAAATGGCCATTTTGACAGGATAGGCCACACCCGGAGTGGCCATGGCCCTGATGGAAGGTTTTACCGGGGGACATTTATTGAACCATTCGACTTGGGGCAATATGGGTATCAAAATTCATGGTTTTTGATACTGGTGATGAAAATGGCCATTTTGATAGGATTGGCCACACCCGGAGTGGCCATGGCCCTGAGGGAAGGTTCTACCGGGGTGACATTTATTGAACCATACGACTTGGGGCAATATGGGTATCAAAATTCATGGTTTTTGATACTGGTAATGAAAATGGCCATTTTGACAGGATTGGCCACACCCGGAGTGGCCATGGCCCTGAGGGAAGGTTCTACCAGGGGACATTTATCGAACCATACGACTTTGAGCAATATGGGTATCAAAATTCATGGTTTTTTATACTGGTGATGAAAATGGCCATTTTGACAGGATTGGCCACACCCGGAGTGGCCATGGCCCTGAGGGAAGGTTCTACCGGGGGGACATTTATCGAACCATACGACTTGGGGCAATATGGGTATCAAAATTCATGGTTTTTGATACTGGTGATGAAAATTGCCATTTTGACAGGATAGGCCACACCCGGAGTGGCCATGGCCCTGATGGAAGGTTTTACCGGGGGACATTTATTGAACCATTCGACTTGGGGCAATATGGGTATCAAAATTCATGGTTTTTGATACTGGTGATGAAAATGGCCATTTTGATAGGATTGGCCACACCCGGAGTGGCCATGGCCCTGAGGGAAGGTTCTACCGGGGTGACATTTATTGAACCATACGACTTGGGGCAATATGGGTATCAAAATTCATGGTTTTTGATACTGGTGATGAAAATGGCCATTTTGACAGGATTGGCCACACCCGGAGTGGCCATGGCCCTGAGGGAAGGTTCTACCAGGGGACATTTATCGAATCATACGACTTTGAGCAATATGGGTATCAAAATTCATGGTTTTTTATACTGGTGATGAAAATGGCCATTTTGACAGGATTGGCCACACCCGGAGTGGCCATGGCCCTGAGGGAAGGTTCTACCGGGGGGACATTTATCGAACCATACGACTTGGGGCAATATGGGTATCAAAATTCATGGTTTTTGATACTGGTGATGAAAATGGCCATTTTGATAGGATTGGCCACTCCCGGAGTGGCCATGGCCCTGAGGGAAGGTTCTACCGGGGTGACATTTATTGAACCATACTACTTGGGGCAATATGGGTATCAAAATTCATGGTTTTTTATACTGGTGATGAAAATGGCCATTTTGACAGGATTGGCCACACCCGGAGTGGCCATGGCCCTGAGGGAAGGTTCTACCGGGGGGACATTTATCGAACCATACGACTTGGGGCAATATGGGTATCAAAATTCATGGTTTTTGATACTGGTGATGAAAATGGCCATTTTGACAGGATTGGCCAAACCCGGAGTGGCCAGTGTCTTGGGGAAGGATTTACCGGGGGGACATTTATCGAACCATACGACTTGGGGCAATATGGGTATCAAAATTCATGGTTTTTGATACTGGTGATAAAAATGGCCATTTTGACAGGATTGGCCACACCCGGAGTGGCCATGGCCCTGAGGGAAGGTTCTACCGGGGGGACATTTATTGAACCATACGACTTTGGGCAATATGGGTATCAAAATTCATGGTTTTTGATACTGGTGATGAAAATGGCCATTTTGACAGGATTGGCCACACCCGGAGTGGCCATGGCCCTGAGGAAAGGATTTACCGGGGGGACATTTATCGAACCATACGACTTGGGGCAATATGGGTATCAAAATTCATGGTTTTTGATACTGGTGATGAAAATGGCCATTTTGACAGGATTGGCCAAACCCGGAGTGGCCAGTGTCTTGGGGAAGGTTCTACCGGGGATACATTTATCGAACCATACGACTTTGGGCAATATGGGTATCAAAATTCATGGTTTTTGATACTGGTGATGAAAATGGCCATTTTGACAGGATAGGCCACACCCGGAGTGGCCATGGCCCTGAGGAAAGGTTTTACCGGGGGGACATTTATCGAACCATACGACTTGGGGCAATATGGGTATCAAAATTCATGGTTTTTGATACTGGTGATGAAAATGGCCATTTTGACAGGATTGGCCAAACCCGGAGTGGCCAGTGTCTTGGGGAAGGTTCTACCGGGGATACATTTATCGAACCATACGACTTTGGGCAATATGGGTATCAAAATTCATGGTTTTTGATACTGGTGATGAAAATGGCCATTTTGACAGGATAGGCCACACCCGGAGTGGCCATGGCCCTGAGGAAAGGATTTACCTGGGGGACATTTATCGAACCATACGACTTGGGGCAATATGGGTATCAAAATTCATGGTTTTTGATACTGGTGATGAAAATGGCCATTTTGACAGGATTGGCCACACCCGGAGTGGCCATGGCCCTGAGGGAAGGTTCTACCGGGGGGACATTTATCGAACCATACGACTTGGGGCAATATGGGTATCAAAATTCATGGTTTTTGATACTGGTGATGAAAATGGCCATTTTGACAGGATTGGCCACACCCGGAGTGGCCATGGCCCTGAGGGAAGGTTCTACCGGGGGGACATTTATCGAACCATACGACTTGGGGCAATATGGGTATCAAAATTCCTGGTTTTTGATACTGGTGATGAAAATGGCCATTTTGACAGGATTGGCCACACCCGGAGTGGCCATGGCCCTGAGGGAAGGTTCTACCGGGGGGACATTTATCGAACCATACGACTTGGGGCAATATGGGTATCAAAATTCATGGTGTTTGATACTGGTGATAAAAATGGCCATTTTGACAGGATTGACCGGGGGACATTTATTGAACCATTCGACTTGGGGCAATATGGGTATCAAAATTCATGGTTTTTTATACTGGTGATGAAAATGGCCATTTTGACAGGATTTGCCACACCCGGAGTAGCCATGGCCCTGAGGGAAGGTTCTACCGGTGCCATTGTTTGAATGAATTTAATTAGAATTAATTATTCAGGATTAAATAAATTGGCAAAGAATTAAAAAATATAAATAAAAATAGCATGATTTTTAGAGTTTTGTACAAAGTTCTTTGTCATATTGGTCATGTAGAACATAATCACCTGCACCTTTTTTGTGAAGATATCGGTTAAATTCAGGTGTTCCACAATTGTGGGAGGCACAATAACATCCCACAATTATGGAACTGGCAATTTGGAGGCAGTGTTTTTCTGCTCTGGATAAAATAGTCTTGAAATTAGGTTTTTTTGTTCACAAAGTATTAATTTTAGTAGTGAATTTGCAAGAGAATGTCCAAATGAAGGTCCTTAAAAATAGTAGGATCGCCAGAAAAGATGCATTTGGCATGTTATTGAAAAATTATCACAAAAGTGTTCCGAATATGTGGGATGCCTGTACCAGCTTAAGTCAATTACACAACCTGTTTTTGATGGAATAACTCGGCGTAGGCGATTTATAAAACAACTCTTGCAAGAAGGGGTGAGTAGAGAAATTTGACCTCATTTTTTATATTGCTCATAGTTCCCTCAATTTATGACATAATTATAATGTTATAAAATATAATCAAACAGTTCTTTGAATGAGCATGAGCATGAGAGATCACCCATGATTGCCCCTCCGTTGCTGAACAGAACCGTAATATCCTTTCAGCACTACTGATTATAGGCTTCGACGATCTAGTGGTGTTTCTCTTATCAACAGCATGTATGAATGCGCTGAAAAGATAAAACACCATGATTGCTAAAGCTAGATCAGTTGCGAATAGGTAACGGTCATTGGCCACCAACGGCGCCCGCCATGTCAGTTTGTAGACCTCGATTTTAAGGGACGGGAATGTTAGTTAGCGCAGGTTGCTACTAGGGCAGCTGATTTACTCTGTGCTTACACCCCACAAGCGCCAGGAACCTGAAAATGTGTTAGTAGGATAGGGTGCTTGGTCAGGATTCATCATAGAAGACGATGATGCGACCCAAAATCATAGTGTTTGTTGAAAGGTTTTATATATTATTCTCAAGGTAAACAATCGGATGCTGCGGATGAGACATTTCCCGTTTAACTGTTGTTAAATTTTAAATGAAATGGTTTCATCTTAGACAGCCGGCTGTGGAAAGATAAAGCTAAATAATGTTTATTTATAGAATGAGGTGTTAAACGCCTTGCTGCAATGATAGCGTAGTCTCATTTTTAATTATATAACCATTTAATTCATAAATTTGTTACGGAAACGACGCGACGAACTCAACCATCAAGTGCCTTCCGATCTTCTTTCTGTTAGCTAGATGAGGTATTGATTATCGTTGCCCCTCTCGAGCTACGATGCTATGGAGAGGGCTTACCACACAAACAACCGACGTCGAGCCCTCCGAGCTACGGAGCTATGGGAAGGTCTTTTCAACACAAAAAAAAGACTCGCGCACCACACAACGTTTTTGATGAATCAAAATATGTTTTACGCGATAAAACTAACGAACTCAACCGTCAAATTGCCTTCCAACTAGCGATGATGAAGAAAGGGCACTTTGCACACAAACACAACCACCCGCTTGCACTGACGGAACATTACACACAAACAGCCACACAAAAGAGACGAAATTATCGCGAAAAAACAGGACTGCGCGTCCCCAGAAGCACTGAACTTATCTATAATCAAACAGTTCTTTGAATCAAGTCAAACGTTTTGAAAAATAAAAAATAAAAACGTTTTCAAACGACATTTCAAAATGTTTGGGGGGACTTGATCCGTATTAAAAATTCCGAAGACAAATGTTCATTGCAATAACTGCAATAATTTTAATAACTGCACACAAAATCTAATGGATCTAAAATAATTAAGTTTTAAGTGAGATTTTCAAGACACTCAAAATATTCATATTTGAACAAAACCAGGAAGGTAATATTTTCTGTAGGACGATTAATTCAAGAGTATCGTAGTTAAAAAGATAACCAATTATTTTTTCATAAAAAAAAGTTCTTTGCTACCCAATTGATTTGTGTGGATAAAAAGACTTTCTGTATGCTTTATAGAGCACTTCTGTTTGTCGTCAATAACGGAGTAGCAGCTCATTGGCAGTCAACCATGCTCATGCTCATGCTTTATAGAGCACTTCTGTTTGTCAGTCTGCGATTAGCAGAGCAGCGAGTCAGACGTGCGTCCCTCAAACACCAAATAAGCGCTAAAAAGAGCAAAAAATGCCTCACGGCAAGAAAAAGAAGCGGTCCTCACCAGCAGGATCGGCAGATTTGAAGAAGTTAAAGAATACGATGCGCTACCTGCAAAGCCAGATAGTTTGAGCAAAAAACAGCAATCCACTTTAACGACCCCGGGTCTTTTGTGGTCTCTGTTGCAAGTTTCTGCTCATTTTTAGGCGTCCGAAGGTTATGTGTGGTGAGTCACCCAAAACCTCTTTTACGCAAATGGAACGACGTTTTACTTCCCCATCCGATAGAAGGCCGTCTGGGACTGAACCTAGGCCTGCTAGGGTAAGAGGCTACCCGGGCAAAGACGCTCAAAATTCGTTTGGAAACCAGTTCGCTACCCTCCCAGTGAACGTGAGCGAGAAGAAAGAATTTGAACGACGGGAAAAGTTGCCACCCATTTTTGTGAAAACATCGTCATCGGATTCAGTGCGAAAGTGGCTGACCGGGTTTATCAAATCTGGTGCTTTACGAGCTTCCATTCACTTGTGTGCTGATGGACTAAAAATTCTGCTACTTACCAGAAAGGATTACAACTACGTTCCGGATTTCCTGAACAACACAAAGATTGAATACTACAGCCATGACGATCCAGGTAAACGCCCCATGAAACAGGTCCTCCGAGGCCTGTACGACATGGATGTGAGTGCGCTGAAAGAAGAGCTCAAAACTCTTAAGTTGAACGTGATCGACGTCTTCAAGATGACGAGACACAACAAGGACATCAAGTATCGTGATCAGCTGTACCTGGTTCATCTTGAGAAAGGATCGACAACGCCGTCTGGGCTGAAAGCATTTCGGGCAATTTTCAACATCATCGTGACTTGGGAACGTTATCGTCCAGTGCACCGTGACGTGACACAATGCTCGAACTGCTTGCAGTTTGAACATGGTGGAAGGAATTGTTTCATCAAGAGTCGTTGCGCAACCTGCGGAGGTGAGCACAAAACTCAAGCTTGCGAAACAATCAACGAGAACATTGAAGCCAAATGCTTCAATTGCGGCGGCGACCATTCGACCAAGAATCGGAGCTGCCCAAAACGGGCTGAGTTTGTAAAAATTCGGCAGCAAGCGACGACAAGGCATCAACCAAATCGTCGTAAGCTTTCACAGACGTGGATTTTCCTGCTTTGGCGTCACCAGGAGCGGGATCTGTTCGAGTGGTTCCAAATCTGCAGCCATTGTCGTTGAATCAGCGGCAAAAAGTTGCAGAGAATACAACACCTCCTGGTTTCAGTCAGCAACCGAGGGAAAACCAACCAGCATCAACAGATGAAGGCAGAAGTGGCCTGTTATCACCACAAGAACTTCTGAACATTTTCATCGAGATGACAACAACACTGCGTGGTTGCAAAACTCGTGCGGAACAAGTAAGAACGCTTGAAGGATTTATCTTAAAATACAGTTCGTAGTTTACTCGTTTTAATGAATTATGTTCCATCAGTGCGAGCGGATAGTCGTGTTTGTTTATAAAGTGAAAAAAAAAACAGGATTGGGCAGAGTCCGAATTGCGATGCCTTTCCGTGGGGTCGCAAGATTTTTCGCGTCCGTCGCAGTGTGTTTTTCGTTTTTCCGCGTGCGTGTGTGTGTGTTAAGGTGCGGCTGGCTCTGGTGGTCCCGATGACAGCTAGCCGTAACTCGTCGTTCGCAAAGTTAATCAGTACCTCACTAAACATCAATCATTTAAAACTCATGAAATCATCTCAAGTTAAAAATTACGCTATTTAACCTTTCAGTTTTAATTACAAATGATTTTGGTTCTATCTTTCCACAGCCGGCTGTCTAAGACTAAACCATTTCATTTAAAATTTAACAACCGATAAACGGAAAATGTCTCATCCGCAGCATCCGATTGTTTGCCTTGAGAATAATATATAAAACCTTTCAACAAACTTTATGATTTTGGGTCGCATCATCATCTTCTATGATGAATCCTGACCAAACACCCTATCCTACTAACAAGTTTTCAGGTTCCTGGCGCTCGTGGGGTGTAAGCACAGAGTAAATCAGCTGCCCTAGTAGCAACCTGCGCTAACTAACATTCCCGTCCCTTAAAATCGAGGTCTACAAACTGACATGGCGGGCGCCGTTGGTGGCCAATGACTGTTACCTATTCGCAATCGATCTAGCTTTAGCAATCATGGTGTTTTATCTTTTCGGCGCATTCATACATGCTGTTGATAAGGGAAACACTACTAGATCGTCGAAGCCTATGATCAGTAGTGCTGAAAGGATATTACGGTTCTGTTCAGCAACGGAGGGGCAACCATGGGTGATCTCTCATGCTCATGCTCATGCTCATGCTCATGCTCAGTTCGTAGTTTACTCGTTTTAATGATTTAGAATATTTCAATGACTTTTTTTTTAGTTTTAAGTAAGGATTAGTTGTTAAAGTGATTTATTCTTTTTACCCAAATGTTTTCGATTCAATGCAAAAATGTAAAACAATTTGAAGTAAATAAATGAATGTGAACAGTTATTAATAAAACGAAAAATACAATAAAGATGAAGAGCATTAAGCCATACCACATAGCATGTAAAAGAAATGTAATTATTATGCGAAAGTTCAATAAACACATATTTAATTTAAGAAAAACCTCTGCTTGTTACTGAATCCGATAATATTTAATGTTTTTTATTTGTTTTCTTCAATAAAGTTTTGCGAATTTGTGACTACTACTTAATTATTCTTGTTTGCTTTTTGCTCAACAAAATTTAATATAATTATTATTTAAAATCATATTTATTATCGGAATAACAAGCAAGAAGTACGAACCAATTTTACAAATAAAAGTTGTTTACACACTAAGACAACACAAGCCGTGTTAGATAACAAAAAAAAAACAAAACGCTTCATGCTCAAATATTTTGTATGCTCCAAAAGTCAGCTCAAATCTCACCTGGCACAGAAAACTTCACCCAGCATCCATCTCACATTGTGCCCGCCAAAGAATTGAATTATTCCGAGATATTGTCCCGGCAAACGCTTTTCCAACTTTTCCTCAATACACACTGTACAAGTGAAAAGGGAAACCTCTTCTCGTAATTGGATCGAAAGTGTAGTAGCAGCGTGAAGAAAACGAACGAAAACTTAACGAACTCTTCGAACGTCTTCGAATGACCAACAACCACTTACCGGTCAAGTTAACTGCTCAACAAACCTCCTCTTTCTGCTTCGAGGAGGAGTTTGAACAGTTATTGGAATGTCCAAAGCCCGACGCTGTCTTTGTGTTCAAGCAAATTTCCTCCGATTTTCAGATAAAGGAAGAAAAAAAACTTTCTGTTGCTTGAGCACGTCCAGTTGCCGGATTACAGTACATCAGAAGCGCCTCAACTTTCACAATACTTGACATTTGTTAGGAAACCAGCAACCAATCCTTGCCGAAAGATAAAATTTGACCCGTGATTTGAATGACGGAAACAACGGACCGGAGAAAACTTGTGCATTGCCTGAGAGTGTCAACGCTATCATTTGATACGGATAATAATTACTTGCAATCGGAAACGAAAAAACTTCACAAAAATAAAAAAAAAGGATAATTGGGAATTAAAACTTTTGCATCCGGATTTCCGGGTGCTCAAATCGACCCAAAAGTCCCATCGAACTCGGTCATAAAAAGAAAGAAAAAATCCGCGCAAAATAATAATAGTAATGCTCATAAATCCTACCATTATAGCTCCTGCACCATTTCTCGTGCTAATAATGAAATGAGTGCCGGTTGACCACAAAACTCGCTCATTATAATCGGCTTAATGATTGGCGAATAGTTCATGCGGGAGAGAGTTTTATTCCTTTCCGGTTTCTATGAATTACCTCCTTTTCTGTTCGATTGAGCAGCGAAGCCAAGCATTGGACGTTATTATTGGAAACTTCCAAAGAGTTTGGTTGAATACGGGGTTTTAAAATTAAAAACAACTGTAAACTGAGGGTTTATAAATTGTCATTGAAGTTATTCTTGCATTCTTTCGCGAACATGTCGAGAAAATACTGCAACATATTTTTTTCTGAACAACTGAGCATGAAATATAACTACATGTTCAAGCAAGTGCATAGTGACAACACGAGAGAAGTCACATTGGTCAATCAACCCATATCTATTCAGGAAACAACGTCCATTGCAAATTCAAGCCCATCTACCCTTGATAAGGGATTAGTATATTTACAACGCAGTGCTAAAGTTCTCCAACTCTAAGCAGTCTTTTGCCACCATCTAGGATCTGAATCCACAACAGCATACAATTGATCAGATAAAAATCTCATTTAATCTTATCTCGTCCCTCTCTTTTGATCATTTCAATCAAACAGCTTCTGTCCCATTGGCTGAGACTATGCCCAGCTTATGGTGGTCCTTGGGTGGGAGGCATAGCTATCCGGACAGAACGAGAAGGTTGTTGAGCAAATAGTACATATGTGTAGAGTAGCCAACAGCCCCACCCACACAAATATACTTGGACAACGGCTTCGTATTTTTAAAATTAATGAAAGAAAATGAGAGATAAGCTGATACCTTGATGGGAAGGCAGAAAGTTGCATCCCTGCTGCGTACCGTTCCCATATATATGCACCTCATATGGAAAACATAGATAGAATATGAAACCATAACTGATGAGTAGCTTTCAGGAGCTTGCTGTCTTGTGTGGACGATAGGGATTATGTAGCGAGTGATATTTTTCGTTGCGTACGTTTGAGTTTGAAAGGATTGCCAACTGTCCTTATCACATCCCACATGTTACTAAAAAGGGACAGATCCCTTAGTATTTTTTTCGTATTCAAATCCGTTTGATTGGTACGATTTTAATTTAAAGATAAAACTACCATTGCTTTATTTGCATTTGGAAAGGACTGATGAGAGTGATTTTCTTTGGTGATGAGAAATCTGCTGCCATTCAATCTTCTTTTACACAGAAAAAAAAATTGATGGTAATATTCATCAGGAAATGGTGACAGATTTTGTGGCAAAAAAATGATTAATTTTACCCCAGAAAATGATGAATTTTCATCAGTTTTTGATGAATATTCATCAGGTTCACATTTTTACACATTTTTTATGTAATTTTACTCAAAAATAGAGTTAATGTTCAACCTACCAAATTTTCAACATTCCAAAATTCAACTTTTTTTTCTGTGTAGAATGATTGACTTTTGATCACCAGTTTGACCTTCATTTGCAACAGATATCTCCAAGGCGATCGATTGTTATTTTTCAATGGATCCCTAGAATTTTACCACAAGTTAGAAAAGTTTGTGTTCTTGCACGAGAAAAACTTTTTATCGTTGAACCTAATATTCAAGTTCCTGTGTTTATCCCAGCATTAGAAAAACTAAGACCACCTACAGTATACGGCTTCTACCAATGGGTACGGTTTCCCCAACAAACACTAATTTATTTTCTATGAAAATAAATTGCTAAAATTTTAGCTTCGACTGACCGCTAACCTCCCTCCTTCAACAATAACAGACTGCATCGTCCCTTCATCTGCCCTGTTTTTCTGCATTTTACTCACAGCTAATGAGTATACCACATGGCGATAAGTTATGAGTAAAACCACACACGTTCCGACGACCCAAACAAGAACTTTGCTCGGAACTGGGGGTACCGGGGTTGTCTGGCCGGGGCCCCTATTAACGAGTGCCACACTTTGAACCGGTTGTGAGTTCACTGTGAATAAATTAAATCACGCACAGTATGAAAACAAAACCGTTTGTTGATGCTCTGCTCTGCATTCTGGGTTGAGGAAACCTCAACCATCCCAGATGTGGCGCAAACCTTCACGCAACCAGACCAGAGACCAGTGAGGGCCTAGTACAGAAGAAGACCTTCCAATGATGAGGTTAGGGACTGGCTCTAGGAAAACGGATTGACTTCCAAAAACGCATTAATTTGTTTGGTCGGCCTGACTTGGTCTTTCAAAAAAGGGCACCTACCACACAGATCGGTCTAGGGTTATTCGGTGAAGGCAGCCACAGAGGACTGATGCTTCATCTATTGAACTAAAAGAGAGAAGTAGGTGAAAATGTTAATTTCATCTTTTACAACATCAATTTACCGTACCTGCCTGCCCGGTCAAACACACTCTCACACACATCGGGTGCACACGATGTGGTAGAACATATTTGGAAGCTGCGGTTGGCCCCAGTTTGGTTTTGCCATTGAGATAACCAGCTTGGACCTGGAAACGTTTAACCCATCACGAGACCTGGGATCGATTTTCATGCCTGGGACCTAACCAGACTGCTCCGGCTCCCCTATGTTGCTGGATATTCTTGTTATAGCTTGGTCCCCGGTAGAACCGAGTGCATGTGGTTTTCGTGGCTAGCATTAGACTATGCATGAAGACAATGTTGCGGTTATGTTTATATTAGAAGCAGCCACGTGTTAGCCATCTGGTTCACCATTGCCTTGTTCGAGCCTCCCAACCTCGCTCTTTGCTACACTTTATCGGCATTAGCCCACTCACTTCTATCGTTGCGAGATCATACCTACGACGAGGATGCGTCTTCATCGCAACCAACTAGCCAGTAGGGTGTAATATGGTCGAATGGCAAAAATAAGTTGTCCAAATGTAGTTAGCACACAGCATTTTATCAGTTCCTTTTGGGATCCTAAACAATTCTTCAAAGTTGGGAACGATTGATTCCTTTTTTTGTTGGGTAATTTGTAATGAAATATTTTTTTTTTGGGCACCTCTGGAAGGTGTTTTAAGAAAAGAATATAATTATAACTTGCTCCCAAAAAAATATACAGCAAGTTAGAAACATACTCTCTTCGGGAAAGTTGTAAAGCATCTTCCAGAGTGAAATCAAAATCAAATCAAAATAAAAAAAAAAAGTTTTCCCCATACAAAATTGAATCGCTTTGCGCAATGTGGGGACGTTTTGTTATTACACCCTACTGGCCAGTGTTGGTTTATCTCATTTGCTATTGCGCTTAATTGAGGGCAGTGGTGAGTATGTGAAGAAAGCTATTTAAAGTACTTTGCATAAAACGAATTGAAATCATGAATTTATCCCAAGAATCTGGTCTTCCGATTTGGAAGTTTTAATCTTATGCATCTGGTCACACTCTCAGGGAACAATGTTCAACCTAGTTTAAGGACGCTGAAGGAATTTATAACAAAAGGTCAAATGAACAAAAGGTTGAAAGTGGAAAAAAAGTAAAATAGACAAAAGGTCGATTAAAAGTTTCAAGTCCAAAGTTAGCCTTTTCTTTTAAATATTTCTTTAAGAACAAGGAAAAATTAAGGTGAAAGGGGGAGGCAGCACCAATACGATACGATTCGAAGTTACTTTTTTTTGCAGACGCTTAATATGTCAATGACAAGCAATTCGTCGAGTTCCGAAACTTATTTAAGTTGTACAGAATTTGTCCAAAAACTGGTCCCTGAATGCCAAAAAAAGCAATTTTTGTAGCAACCTTGAAACAATATTTTGAAATAAGCTCAAAATAAGCCTTTAAACATTTTTTTAAAAATGGAATTCCTCATATTTTGAAAGAATTGATAAGCTCACAGAAGTATAAACGAAGTTGACTTTATAGCTGTCGGCTACCATTGCTAGTACCAACCACTAGTGTCTTATCTGTCTTATGTCTTTTTATCTACAAGGACTTCGCCGCCCTGGGCTCCTAAGTGTATGAAAGTATGGCACGGAGCGACAGCGCCGAATACCCATATTTACACAAAGAATTTTAGAGCGCCCGCCGCGGGATTCGAACCGGCGACCTCTGGATTGTGAGTCCAGTGCGCGGTCCGATTGATCCACACGGGCGGGACAGAAGTATAACAGAACCAAAATTCATGAATTATTTTGAAACAAAAAATTATCAAAGATTAAAATGGTTTAAAAAAATACATACAGTACTGGTGGAAAGTATATGACATTGGGCAATTTGTTAAACCCAACTTCAAATTCGAATTTTGGAGGGTTGTGCGATATCATTCAAATAGTGAGTGTCGGTCAAAATCGCATTTTTTACTTAAGTGTCAGGAACTTTGAAATGATAATGGAAGTAGACATTTCGAAAAACTTATGCTGAACATTTTATGAGGTTTGGTTGAAACACGAGCGAACACCAGCAATTCGATTTTGTAGTTAGGTTTGACAATTCGGCCAATGTCATATACTTTTGACCAGTAGGGTAGGGTAGTCATCAATGAGACACTTTTGGTTTTATAACTTTTAACGATTTATGTATTTTTTTCATCAGCATGTTATAATCAGTTATTTGTTGCATTTTCTTTCTTTTAATGTTTTCTAACATTGACCATAATATGAGATCGATCCGATCTCTACAGCCAGAGTTATTCAACTGTCTCATTGTAGACGCACTTGGCAGGAACAATGAGACAGGTGGGAAACAATGAGACACTCTACTAAAATGAATTCTTTTCTAGTAAAACACGTAAGAAATTTGGCAAAATATTAGTTTTGGTGTTGATGACAGCCTACGAGCGAAAATTTAATTTCTGTTATAATTTACTTTTACATCCTAGAATTAAACATTTATGTATAATTTTGCAAGAGAGAATCCATAACCAAAGCCACTTTTATGGCAGATGTTTATCGATTAGACACACTTTTCCCCCAAATATGAGCCTAATTGGTTAAAACTATGACTTGTGCACAGCAAAAAATCCGATGGTAAAATCGCATGCAAAAGCATGCACATCACCTTCGTCAAAATAAACACTTAATATTACACACTGCATGTACATTTTTTGCAAAAACAAAAAAAAAGTTGCAACCGACGGGATTCAAACCCAGCACCAACAGTACGGACTGGCGCCTTAGCCCACTCGGCCATCTGACCGATGAAAAGCGGTAAGGATAAACGCATATATGAGCTTGACATTTCGGTCAAGTAGGTTTCCCATACTGATGGGCTACATATTTCAGGGTGTAAAATTACATAAAATTGCATAAAATAATGCAATATTTATTTTACACCCAGGCCTTTTACACGCAGCTGGATTACTACTTTTTTAGCTGTGTGAGAGCCATTTTATCATTGTTCCCCGTGCCTCATTGATGACTACTCTACCCTACTGGATGTATCGGTTATTGCATCCTGACGTTTTTTTTTTTTAAAAATGAAAGGGAGCAGACAAAAACCTAAAAAAATTGTTGACATAATATTTGTTTTGGATGCCACAATGTTAAAATTGCATGTTAAAATATAAACATCACCTTTGCGAGACAAGATAATTTTAATTTTAATAGCACAAATTTTAGCGTAGCCCACACTGCATTGATGTGTGAAGGATAACTTATTCACGGCTGGATTACTCATGTTTTGCAGTGCATGTTTATGAAGTTGAGAATTTTCTGTAAATTAAAGAAATCATTTTTTGTTTTTATTTAGAAGAACACAAAAATTTACACGATTTTAGACCAAACTGCAAACGTAATCCTGGACAGTATGGCAAAAAATTGAGAAGGTACCGTAAACTGAGGTGACTTTGATAGCCCGGGGTGACATTGATAGAAATTTGATTTGGCCATATATGTGCATATATGTTCGATAATAAGATATCCCTTAATGCTTACATACTCAAAATTCTCAAAAATGTTTAGACATTAATTTGACGGGCATTTGAAAAACCTATCAAAGTCACCCCGGGCAATCAAAGTCACCCCAGTTTACGGTATCTAGGTTTGGTTTCAAAACTTGCATTTAAATATAAAGTATGGGCCTACTGTCAAAGGATTATAATTTTAATGACCTGCTGACTGCGTGGGAATCTTCATGAAGCGTAAAATCAAAGACTCGTTAAAAATGGGAACATTTTTACACATTTCGAATGATGTCTAAGCAGTGATCATAAAACGCTCATCAGCGTACGTCCCATTTGTCACGGAGTTCTTTTCAAAAAAAGATATCATTTTGCACTGATTCCTGCTTTGATATCATATTATATAGCTATTACGCTCGTAAATCCCACTAATTCATCAACACTTCTTTGAGCGCAACCCATAAACTTACTTATTAGGCATCCGTAAACAACATCGGACTCGGGGTCTGGCTGGTTTGCCTCACGTGCCATTGATGTTAAGCTGGACTTGGGGGTGACGAGAGTTAGTTGTCGTCACTTTTTTGAACCGCGTTGAATAGCAAAAACAAACGCTGCGTCGAGTCCGTGTGTCATCGGAGGAATTAAGCCGGACTGGGTGGCGGGGTGGGACTCATCGTTTATGGCCGAGGGCGAGTCTGTTTAGCGTTATACGACACCAAAGGCGTATCGTTGACGTCTCCCATCTAGTGAGGAAAAAGGGGGGAGGGGAGGTCTTTCCAGCGACAGTATAAAAAAAAAGAAAGACCAAAGAAGAAACTCTTGTTTACTGTGGCGGCAAATGCAACTGGTTTGTATCCATCATGCCCCGTACGGCGTATGGCGTCTAGTGCGGAGGAAGTAAAGCCCTCAAAAACAGGAATCAGTCATCTCAACACACCAGTGCAGTGGCTGTCTAGACTGATCACAATCAACTGGAGGATGTTTCGGATTTTTGGGGGACAGTGGCCCAAAGTTGCATATTTTGAGTGTTCCATTGAATTTGCTCTTGGCTATAGTGACATGAAAAAATCATAGTTTAATTAAAAATTAGCAAGTTCTTGTCCACATTAAAAGGTCTAATGTTGTAGAAATTTCCAATGAAGGAATGTTCCTGCATTCCTAACTTGGGAAACCAATCTTAATTGGTGCTCTAGAAAAAAAATATATAAATTTTCTAGTTCAGGGGGCGTTACCCAATCAATTGTCTTTTCTCATAACTTTGCGTCCCTTCTGTCTATTTCAAAACCAAAGCGCTGCTCATGCTTGGCCTCGTTTCACAAGAATTATAATTAGGCGATGATTTATGCTCGGATAAGAACGTACAATTAATCAATGGAATTAGTTGCGGTTTGAGGAAAACCCCCGTTTTCCATTATTACGGTTTTGTTTGCCCTCCGCATTTTGTAGCACAGCGAAGGATTTCTTTGTGGTCGGTCTGTGAAGGACCATCAGCAAAGGGGGCGAGTTGGACGGATCCAGGGGTCGTGGGAGTGTACTTTCCTCTATAGATCACAAGGCTTCCGTCTACTACTTGTGGGTTGCAGGAGTTTGTTTGCACTACGCTTGATTGGTTGTGGAATGGATTGGATTATGGGATTTATGGTAGTATGTGGATGAGCTTTAATTGCTGATATTAGCGATTGAGGTTGATCGGTGATTATGCAAAGTTCAAGAAAATTATGCAAAATGCATTAGCTGTTTCCACACGGGTTTTCGCCATCTTACTTTAGTGTTTTCCATTTACAGCTTCAAATCACATGCCAACTTGAAGGCAAGAATGAACGAAGAGGAAGCGTTACCACTCCAAATTTTTATAGAGAATTAGTGTTGTTCGTTACTCCCACATATTGCATGCACTTTTTACTTGCATCCATACTCCATACAAACTTTGGAGAAAAATCATACCTGTGTAAATATCAAGTTGAGCCTGGCAGTATTTTTTTTTGATTATTTTTGTAGGTCAGTGTTATGATAAAATGTTTAAAACGTTTTATGAAAATTTGTGGAGATGCTTAATTGAGACTAGGTTAGACCTGTTCTGCATATCGAACCATCCTAACAACTGTAATCTGAACATGTTTTTTAACACCTATACCTTTTGTTTCCAATCATGTAACCATAACTGTAACGACTCGCAGTCAAAGTGTGTCAGGAATGCAAATGCTTAAGCCCCCTTTCCTGCCCGGCTAATGAACGCTCATCAAACACCGCGAACGATGCAATTCCGTCCCAGCTACGTCACAATTACCGATCCGGGGGCGCTGCTGTTTTCCTTGTTAACGACATTGACGACGCCTGACGTTGATTACGCCCGAGAAAAAGTCGTTTACCGTCAAGAGTCGCAATAATAATTTCATTGCTTCTGGGTAATGTTGTTAGCGCGCGCGCGTCGCAATTTGTAGCGATTAATTAGCATTAGTGTCGCTGCTTGACAGTCACGGAACATGGGACGATCGACTTGGCAGGATGCGTCGGTTAGGTGTTAGGTGTTGGCTGGAATTGCCGTTCTTTCTGTGCCCATCTAATCAGGATTGTAATTATTGAACCACGTGTGTGTGTACTGCAGGAAATTTTGTTATTTGCAGTTTCATATTACCTACGTTTAGTTGGAAATGCAGCCCGAATGCTACCTTTAGAAAACTGTTTGTACGTGTGGTGTTTCTAATTAGTTTTTAGTCGAGCTCATCAAACAGCAGAGGCCGAAGTATTGCTATTTAACTTAAAACAGAAACGGAAGCCGTTTGCTTATCGAAATTTTCTGTGTGCATATTTGCTACGGTTGCGATGCTTATGAATTCACAGGATTTATTTTCTATCGAAACAAATCCAATCACATTGCATGTTAATCATACAATAATATTCCCAGCCATGTCTGCGCAATTGGATCACGTCTCCCTGAGGGACTTTGATGGGGTTTCTGGATTCGGTCTCGCTTGACAGGGATAACATAGCATAGCAGAACATCAAAATAACACCTCGTAGAAAACAAAACGCGCGTAGTAAATCGATTTTAAACTTCAATAAAGATGTTAATGCATTCCAGCAAGTAAACGACGGTCGTGTGTAAAGGCAGTAAATCCATTTACATCTCGCTGCTGGCTACAGTCAAACATCCCCAGCTCCCAATATCCGAGGAAAAGGTTCATGTCAAAATCTTTGGCTCATCATTTGTCTATTTCGTTTGATGTGTTGCTGCTGATGTTGTTTTTGTTGTTTGGTTCCCTTCTTTTATGCTCCTTTGCCTTGGCCTCGGGCAAACACGACGATGTCTTTTCTCCGTCCCGCGCACTCGGGTTGACCTTTGAACAACTCTTTTCCCATTGTGTCTGGGTTTTGTCTGAACAAGATTTTGGGATTACGGCTAAAAGATGGGGCGACATTATTGGGTTTGTGTGATGCTAGTATGTGCCCCCACGGGAACACGAAACGACGAATTTGGGATCCGAAAGATAAACAAAAAAGGCAGAGCCAAAATAAATAAACATAAATATCGAAAAGTAAATCGACTACCAATCTTGGCCAAGATACTCTCTCGTCTGGCAGAAAGTGAAGGTGGTACCGACGAACAGCATCATCGCCATCACTCTTCGGAGGGTCCACGGGTCATGTCAACGGAGAGACATTGTCAGACAACGATGTGTGCCAGCAGAAACACGAGACAATATTACACCGAAGAAAGGGGGTACACGCGACTTCTGTACCGTATCGCTTTTGGGAATCCACCGTTTTGGTGTGACCTGGTTTGGTGTTTCGAAGCGATTTTAAAATTTATGATCAGTTTCTTCTTGCGAAGAAAACTGGGCTTAGCTCAAACTTTTGGTGTTTAATAAATCGATAGGATTTTAAGAAGTGAATACAAATGATTTTTCGAACGCTATCTAAATTGTTTATAATACCCTTTTGCATGTAATTTTTATCAACATTTAAAACAATGTGCAATCATTGAAGCAAGTTTCAACATATTATCTTAAGTGTACAGCTTAAAATTATTATCAATCAATTTTAAAATATTTTTTTTAATTTAAAATAAAAAAAATAAATTGGGCAAATTCGGTGGGGCTGTTTATAACAATAAAACAAGCAAGAATCATGATTTTCACCCAAATCGGTTTGGTTTGTTTAAAAATTCGGGTGATTTTGAAAATCTAACTTTTCTGGAATATTGTTGCGCCTGTTAGACTTGCCAATCCAAGCAACATTGTCGAAGTCACCAAAATTTTATCTCGCAATCTACGCCTTCTACGACCAAATTTAGAGAAAGTATCTGAGCAAACCTTCAAGAGTCAGTTTTTAAGCGTAACAATTCAGGGTTGAATTTTAGAGATGATCATGGGCACTATTAGAACTCTAAGAGCACCCGTGTTTTTGTTTTTTTTTTTGCTTTCTAAAAGTGTTCGTTCTTTCGAAATAATAAAATATACGTTCAAAAAGAGAAAATAACAAAGTTTGCTTTCAATTAAAATTTGAGGCACTTTATTACGAAAAAAAACCTAACACACACTACGTATCGTTTGCAGCGAAGGAAACATGCTTCTCTAGCAAAATTTCTCTGTGTTATGCAAGTCCTCAAACAGTAGTAAAAACCCGTTACAAATAGAGCTGTTCCAAGTGCAACCAAGTGCTGTGCACCACCGAGATACCATCTGATTGGATTCTTTTACATAAGTACTATGAAAAATGACTCTTTTCAACCCAGAGGAAACAGTATGTCCTCTGATAAAAGCCTTGTCACAGGGGAGGAAACTTCCCAGCAGTGCCGGAATGGATTTCCCTCGGCTTACCTCCAATTTTGCGCCTCGTCCTGAAGTGGAGAGGGCAATCGACGAGTGCAAAGTGACGAGAAAATTAGTATGCAAAGTGTGTAGTTCAGCCCCCCTGACTGGTGGAAAGGACCTGCCAGTAAAAAGGTGCGACGAGCTGCAATCCAGTGCATTACGAAAAAAAGTGCAATAAATAAAAATAAAGAAAAAAAACAGCCTTGTTGGAGAAAAAACGAACGGAAAAGGCGGCTCAATTGTTCACACCAAAGTTGCATGTTGCTCAGGCTGTCGGTGCCTTGTTTAACTCGATTTATTGGCTGTTAGCAGGAATGGACCTTTATTGATACGATGCATTCCTTGGAGCACGTTCGCTGGGGTAGAGTAGGACCCTGGTGATGATTGGATGATACTACAGATATGGCATCAGTGATGGTATGGTACTTGGCATCAGCATCACTTTATTCATCAGAAATTTTCTGGATATGTTTTACTTGAAACGGAATCAGTAAACGCAAAGTTTTTGGGTATTTTTTCAATTTATCGTCATTACGCAATATGCTTTGAAAATTGAGTTAATTTTAGTTATGTGGACACGATATCATTGTTTTTATCATTATTTTTTTAATTATAGTATTTTCCCATTTTGACAAAACACGGAGACAAATTCTAATCTTCATGATATGTTGCTGTTTGAACCAATCATGTTATATTAAATCGATGTTCGAAAACTCTTGTTTTATTTTTTTGCATTTTGACGATCCGAGGAAAACGTGTTTTGTTTGCCATGTAACAAAACGTCCTCTGGATAAATATCCTTTGACCAGTTATCGAACTTACAGGGTGTGTCAAGATAGCACGATCAGATCGCAACTGTTTTCTAATTTCAAGTGATATTATTGAACGGTTTTTTTTAAATGTTACTGTTCACAGATAAAAACGTATTAGAGGAAATATGCCCTTTCTAATCAAACACCTATCTTCGTCATATGGAGAGTTTGATGCTCGATTAAAGCTCCAAAAATACTATTTAGGTTATAAACTTACCAGCAACAGCATCGCCTCGAGTAAGCACGCAAATGTATGCCACTTACTGGCCAAAAAGATCAAATTTAATGCACTTTTGATCATGATTTCTATTTTGCGAGACCATTTCTCATCATTTTGGTGGCACACACATCGCAAGTTCAGAGGTTAACTGCTTAACGAAATTCACCATCAATATCTTTTCACTTGCGCTAACGATTTCAATGCGCTTAAGATATAAAATTGCTTCCAACTACCGGCACCATGTTCTTTTGCACATTAGTTAGTCGCTCATTTGAAAAATAATCCCGAAACATGTAAATAATTAGCAAGCGCTATCAAAAAAACAAACGCGCTAAGTCTTTTGACGTTTCAATTTTGACGATCCATTCCAATCGAAGGCTGAAGAAAACTGAGCGAGAAGCGAAGGCAAATAAAGAACAAAGGTAGGCCACCAGCACCACCAGCAGCGCCTGTTGGAGTGAGCCAGTAATGCCAGAAAATGTTCTCTATTGTAACGGCTCAGAGGTCTACCCAAGAGAATCCTCTCCAGCTCAACTCGCCGCTACGTCTGGAACATTGGACAGTTTGCTCAAATCGGACAGTCTCTTCGCGCAGGCTGTGTGATGCAGTACTCACTGCTAACCCTGCTACCTTTTCTTATAAATAAACCTAAATTGAATTGCTAATGAAAGCTACGTGTTTAAATTTGCCAAGGAAAGCTACCCCAAATCCCGGTTGACCGTTACACGATAAATGCTACTTTTCGTGAGTGTTCGCTTAAAATTTCATCAATTTTGGCAGCACTAAGCAGACCCAAATGAGCGCTGGAAGAAAAAAGAACTAAGCTGAAAATAGAAAAATGGGCGTGGCCCGCCCGTGTGGATCAATCGGACCGCGCACTGGACTCACAATCCGGAGGTCGCTGGTTCGAATCCCGCGGCGGGCGCTTTAAAATTCTTTGTGTAAATATGGGTATTCGGCGCCGTCGCTCCGTGCCATACTTTCATACACTTAGGAGCCCAGGGCGGCGAAGTCCTTGTAGATAAAAAGGAAGACACTAGTGGTTGGCAGGGTTGTTAAAATATCAAAATATCAGCTCTCAGCAACTACAATTATCCCGCCTGAATAATCACGCCTCAAATACAACTCCAGAGTTTTTTTTGAAAAGGTCCTATAAGCTATTGTGTTTCATATGTTTATAGGTCCTATTCAAAAAAAACTCCAGAACTGCTCTTCTCTCCACATAGAAACTCTCAGCGCCGAATATAGCCGAACACGTTTTCGTGTTTACCCACTCGCGTTTGACATTTTCCTTTTCTCTCTCATTCCCGCTTCCACGATCATCCTACCGCAACAGCGTTTAACCACAAAAGCCGCCACAAAAACAATTTCGCAAACGCAGTTTAACGGGACGTCATGCGTGGTCGGCTCCTAATCGCCATCTCGCGTTCTCTCATTGCAGTTTTCGGAGAGATTGAGAGACTCAACGGTGAGAGCGCATAGTCGAGGAAAAGGGGAGGAGTGATAGAGAGAGAATGACATCGCTGGGAATCACAAGACACAAGAAGAAATCTCACAAGCTATAGTGACGGCCGCTATACTCTCGGATATTTTTGGTGCAAAGATAATCTATTGATAGCATTTCTATCACTCATTTGCAACACTGGTGGTTGGTACTAGCAATGGTGGCCGACAGCTATAAAGTCAACTTTGTTTTCGCGTGGCCCAATGCACTCGACTGATTAGAATGCATTTGAGAAATATTTTTTTTAAATGCTTGTAAAAGGAATAGCATAACTTTTAATAAAATTGAAAATAAACAGAAATGTTCACAAAAAGTTGCTCTACTTGTTGGTGTACTAGGTTTTAGTGAATTTCAAGAAACACTCCAGATTATCCAGCATCATTCAAACACAACCGCTTATTAGGCATAAAATGGGTATATTTCCCCTACCTAATTGAGTAATTTTACCTTACAAAATGTGTAAAAATGTGAACCTGATGAATATTCTTCAGAAACTGATGAAAATTCGCTAGTATCTGATGTAATATTACACTTTTTTTTATACAAAATTTATCATCATTCACTGAAGAATATTACCATTTTTTTTTCTGTGTTTTTAAACAATTATATTAAATTATCTTAAGAATGAAATCTAATTTTGGGGATGAATTCTGGCCAAAGGTGAGGCATTGATATTTGCACAAAATGGCATTCGTAACTCAATTTGGCTCAATATCGACATGCGACAAGATAGCACGAGCACGACGATTTATTGTATCGACATGCGACAAGATAGCACGAGCACGACAATTTATGTTTTTTTAAATATTTAACCTATATAATCAAAAGGAAAAAATAGTTTTACTCCCAAATATATTATTTGAACACACCCTTTTTATTTAATATCATTTCTACAAGTTGTTAAAAACATAACAACGTCACAATATTCTCTATAATTTTTTTATGAACCCCTGCATTCTAGTCATTTCTTAGTAATTTCTCTTGTAATCTTATCGATCATCAATCGATCGATTCCGTTGCTCCTTCTCGATACGTCCACTCGGCTCAACATTGAAAGAGAAAAAAAAGTAAAGTTAAGAAATATGCACAACAAGATTGAGTGCATCATGCAAGTGCGCTCATGCACTGTTAATGCCCATCATTTTCACACCCCTCTGGCAAAAAAGACGCTGCCGCGGCATCGTCGGCTTCGGCGGTGGCGACGACATGACGTTCGACGACTATTTAATGAACGGGACTCTTGCTCTGGCTTGGCGGTTGTGTGTCGATCGCTGACAGAGCGCCCATCACGCGAGATGTTTGCACTTATCTAGGGTGACTAGGAAAATATCAAATTATGTTTTGTCATGTTTGAAGATTTCTTTGACATAGAATCTAGGTTAGTTTGGGTTGACCTAAACAAATAAATTATGTTTTTTACAACTTTTTTCGGTGTTATTGTTATATTGGTGCGCTCATCTTTGTAAAGTGTCTCATTATTTTTCAGTTGTTGAGACAATTTTTTTCAACACTGAATTACAATATCGTCACGAAGAACTTTAAACGTTACATTGTAATGATTTTCCTTTTTTTCTGGCCACCCTAGTGCACAGCATCGTGCGGACCCTGGACCTGATCAATACATCATCACTGCATCCCTTGTTTAGCCCCCATTGAAGACCGACGACGATAAGCAAGAAATTGCGCCGAAGAGGAATTTTTCATCTTTCCTCAGGAATGGGGCTTCGATGCGAAATTATAGCCGTCAATAGGTCACACATCGTTCTCGTCAAGACGTGTGAAAATGAAGGATGAGTGAGGAGGCAATGGTTGACATTTGCATCTCATGGTTTTAAAGCTCATTTGCTTAATGACAAATTATGTAAGGTAATTTCATGAGCTACATCGCTTCAGATGTCACTTTCAGTCATCTGGGGCCTAACAAGGCGTAATGGACTTTCCTGGGCAAGCTGTCATGTTTATGTCCCATTCTGGTTTGATAAACTCTCTGTTACGGGGTACTGAAGATGTGACTTGGAAAGAGTGGTTTTGACTTAATTTGAATTGCATATTGTGCACTGAGTAGTACATCTTTACTCGAGCGATGAATTATGGAATCCACTATGTACCTTCTGGTAATGTAACGTGGATTTTGTGTCAGGGCGTAACACAAAATAAGTATGGTTATTTTAAAACCGAAATGCTGAATTTCAACAGCTTGCCAGTAATGTTGTATATGTTGCATCTTAACTAATTTTATGTGAAATATTGCAAATATCATCGGTTTACTAATGATTACTCGTACTGTTTCAAAACAAACTTTGCTTGTCAATCTGTTTAAACCTATTTTTCGAATATTTAGGTCATTACAAAAAGTAAACTCATACCGATAGCACTGTTTTCCGTAATTTGATCTTCATAAACATGATAAGACACACTTTTACACTAATAACTCTCGACGTAATGAGTGCAACCCGTTGGAGTGTAGACCTGTAGCCGGTCGGTCAACCTTTTATGTTTATAACATTTTTTTTGTGCGCTTCTTTGCGCAAGAAATAATTAATCTCTGCCCACATTTATCACCTAGACCCAACGAGCCACTTAGTACACCCAACGAGGGGCTGTTATCACACTTTAGCGAAAGGGACGGCGGCCGGGGTCTGGGCAGTAAATTGCAACCAAACTGGAAATTTCCTTATTTAGCCAGGCTCTGTAATTACCGCCAGCATTTTAGCGCCAGCGGACATCGGCTTGGTGACTTGGTTTGACCGTTCATTTTTACTTCTCCTGAATCCATATAAACTGGGGACTGTAGAAACCCCCCCGCGCCCCCCCCCCCCGCAAATTGGCGTCATTTTAGCGTGCCGCTATCAATTTCGCTTAATCTTTATGCATTATAAAATTTATTGCCATAAGTGTCCGACTTTTGGTTTTCTCAAAATAAAACTCGCGTGGTGGCACAAAGTAAGATTGATCGCTGCAAGATGATGAAAGACTTGTTCCATGAAACACCACCCTATATAAGTGGGTAGAGGTCACAACGGAAGCAACCAAGTGTGTGTTGTAAATGAGTAGTTTCGCGTAAAGGAATAAGCTTGATAGTATCGTTAAATTAGTAGGGTAGGGTAGTCATCAATGAGACACTTTTGGTTTTCAACTTTCAACTATTTTTCTAATTTTTCCATCAGCATGTTTTAATGAGCTTTTTGTTGCATTTTCATTCTATTAATGTGTTCTAACATTGACCAAAATATGAGATCGATCCGACCTGTACAGCCAGAGTTATTCAACTGTCTCATTGTAGACGCACTTGGCAGGAACAATGAGATAGCTGGGGAACAATGAGACACTCTACGAAAATCAATTCTTTTTTAGTAAATCATCATGTTTTTGTATTGTTCCATTGCAGGTGACTTGCTTTGCACATTTTAAAGCAATTTTGCCAACATTTAACTTTAATTAACAAAAGTTATACTAAAAAGTATTGAAATTTTGTAAAATCCATATATTTATACCAAATAACTTTGTATTTTTGGATAAATGAAGTTAAAACTCTATAAATATGCCTCAAATCACTTTCAATTTATGTTTTGTAAGATTTCCATAGATTTTAAAAAGTTTAATGAAGAAAAATCAGAGTGTCTCATTGTTACCCATGGGCTGAAATGAGTGGGGAACAATGAGACAGCCCTGGATTCTGGGTATATTCTAAATTTTGGTCAAACCTAATGATAGGATATTGTAGCCCAACTCATTTCCTATGGAACGTCGAAAGAAATTTGAAGAAACGTTAGTTTTTGTATTAAAGGCAGCCTACGTGCGAAAAGGGAGTTGCGTTCGGGAAGTTGAACGGTGCGGGTCGCGGTCATCACGCCAGAATTTCGTTGCCGTTTCCGTCTTTGTTGTCCCCCCGATTGCGTTTGTTTTTCTATCCGGGCGGTTTCGCGGAGTTTGACAGTTGCGTTCGGGAAGTTGAACGGTGCGGGTCGCTGTCATCACGCCAGAATTTCGTTGCCATTTCCGTCTTTGTTGTCCCCCCGATTGCGTTTGTTTTTCTATCCGGGTGGTTTCGCGGAGTTTGACAGTTGCGTTCGGGAAGTTGAACGGTGCGGGTCGCGGTCATCACGCCAGAATTTCGTTGCCGTTTCCGTCTTTGTTGTCCCCCCGATTGCGTTTGTTTTTCTATCCGGGCGGTTTCGCGGAGTTTGACAGTTGCGTTCGGGAAGTTGAACGGTGCGGGTCGCGGTCATCACGCCAGAATTTCGTTGCCATTTCCGTCTTTGTTGTCCCCCCGATTGCGTTTGTTTTTCTATCCGGGCGGTTTTGCGTTTTCGCTTTTTCGAATATTATTTGGTTTTATCTTTCCACAGCCGGCTGTCTAAGATTGAATCATTTAATCTAAATCAACACCAAATAACCGGGAATAGTCTCATCCGCATCATCCGACTGTTTGCCTTGAGAATTCATAATCCATCACACTATTAAACAAAATTTATTGATTTGGGTCGCATCATCATCCTCTATGATGAATCCTGGCCATTACCTTTACCCACTAACAAAATCCCAAGTAGAAGTAGTTTTTCCGGCACACGTGGGGGTGTGGATATCGTATAGAACCCACCCTTGGTAGCAACCTGTGCTAACTAACATTCCCGTCCCAATCCCCCGAGATCTACAAACTGACATGGCGGGCGCCGTTGGTGGCCAACGACTGTTACCTATTTGCTCCAGATCTAGTTTTGATGATCTTGATGTTTTATCTTTTCAGCGCATTCATACATGCTGTTGATAAGGGAAACACCATTAGATCGTTGAAGCGTATGACCGGTTGTATTGATAGAATATTACGGTCCTGTTCAGCAACGGAGAAGGACAACCATGGGTGGTCTCTCATGCTCATGCTCATGCTCTAAAGGCAGCCTACGTGCGAAAAGGTAATTTTTGTTCATAATTTACTTTAACACTAACGAATCAAACATTCATGGATAACTTTTCAAGGGAGCGTCCATAACCAAAGCCACTAATATGGCAGACGTGTATCTACTAGACACACCTTTACTCCAAATATGAGCCTGATTGGTTGAAAATACGACTTGTAAGAGCCATTGTATCATTGTTCCCCGTGTCTCATTGATGACTACTCTACCCTACCCTTCCTCAATGGGATGGCTTAGTGGGATTTTAAGTAATGTCAACGATGTCGATATTGTACTGTTACTTGTATGAGGATGCAAAAAAAACAAAGCAATCCACTTTAACGACCCCCGGGTCTTTTGTTGTCTCTGTTGCAAATTTCTGCTTTTAAATACCTTTCTAAAAATGTATAGCATGACGGGTTTTCTTACAAAAACCACCCTTTTACAATCTTCCGGACTTTTGTTAAAATCGATTTTTTAGCATAACTTTTGAAATACTTTACAAAACTTCATAATATTTACTAGGGTCTTGTGAAACCCCAAGACGGATCAAATGAGACCAGAACGGTCCAAATCGGTTCAGCCAGTCCGGAGATAATCGAGTGCATTTTTTTAAGGTGCACGGACTTACCGACATACACAAGCACAGACATTTGCTTAGAATTTGATTCTGAGTCGATATGGATACGTGATGGTGGGTCTACGAGGTCAAACAACGAAGTTCATTTTTTGAGTGATTTTATAGCCTTTCCTCATTGAGGTGAGGAAGGCAAAAAGTGTTTTTAAATGCATTTTACACTAGTTTAGTTGTTCAAACGAATTTTGAATAAAACCAAACATTCAAAACATGATTATAAACGCAGGCGAAAGCATTTTAAATTGATTTCAGCTGATTGCACTTGAACTTCCTTTGAAATTTTGAAGATTTTTGAAAAAAATATTTGTTTGCCCTTTGATTTTTGGGCTGATTTTGAAGGGGGGGGGAAACAAAAGCTTTTAAAAATATGTTTACCATTTAGTGTCGAAGGGACTTTAAATTCCGAAAAAACTTTTTTTGATCGAAAAAAAAAACAGTTTTCAACCAAGTGTGCTGATATTTGGCATGAGAGCCCCTATGGGTATGTCCTTCAAGGGAAACCATACTAAAACTTGATCGGAGAACTTTTTGAAAAACGTATCCACCCTTATGCACATTTCCTTTATGAAAAAAGCTAATCAATAATAGGCTCTAAATGTACCGTTTTAATGCCAAATTTCGTTTTTATGCATTCCACCACAAACGGAGAGGACTGTAAAATGAGAAGCAAAAAAGATTCTATCATGCTAAAAAGTTAAAATCTGCGAATTGTATGGAAATAAAAAAAAGGACTGAACCCCGAATATAAGAAAAGATTATTTGCCTGTTTCTACTTGTTATTATAGAGCAATTCTCTGAGATTTCGGTCATTCGATTTTTTTTGTATTTTTTAATCCGACTGAAACTTTTTTGGTGCCTTTGGTATGCCCAAAGAAGCCATTTTGCATCATTAGTTTGTCCATATAATTTTCCATACAAATTTGGCAGCTGTCCATACAAAAAATGATATGTGAAAATTCAAAAATCTGTATCTTTTGAAGGAATTTTTTGATCGATTTGGTGTCTTCGGCAAAGTTGTAGGTATGGATATGGACTACACTGAAAAAAAATGATACACGGTAAAAAAAAATGGTGATTTTTTAATTAATTTTTTGTTACTAAAACTTGATTTGCAAAAAAACACTATTTTTATTTTTATTTTTTGATATGTTTTACAGGACATAAAATGCCAACTTTTCAGAAATTTCCAGAATGGGCAAAAAATCTTTGACCGAGTTATGATTTTTTGAATCAATACAGATTTTTTAAAAAAATCCAAATATTGGTCGCAAAAATTTTTCAACTTCATTTTTCGATGTAAAATCGAATTTGCAATCAAAAAGTACTTTAATGAAATTTTGATAAAGTGCATCGTTTTCAAGTTATAACCATTTTTAGGTTACTTTTTTGAAAATAATAGCAGTTTTTCATTTTTTTAAATTAGTGTCCATGTTTGCCCACCTTTGAAAAAAATATTTTTGAAAAGCTGAGAAAATTCTCTATATTTTGCTTTATTGATCTTTGTTGATACGACCCATGGTTGCTGAGATATTGCCATGCAAAGGTTAAAAAACAGGAAAATTGAAAATGTTTTCTAAGTCTCACCCAAACAATCCACCATTTTCTAATGTCTAAGACCGATTCCGTAGAGAACTGCTCATATAAAACATTGCAGAATTATACAAAATTATCTTACACCCATCCATTTCACACGTCGATGCACAGAAAAAAAAAGTTTAATTTTGGAAGGTTTTAATTTTGGTTGGATAAATATTACCCCTATTTTGAGTATTATTACATAAAAATTCACTGAACTGGTGAATAAACACAAACTCAGTCACTATTTCCTGATGAATATTACCATATTTTTTTTCTGTGTGGATACGCTCTGTTATGCGGAACGTTAGGTAATAGATGGAATTACATTCTGTAATTCAACAAATATCAGGTCCTGTCTCATCAATTCAAACTCATATTTGAAATATGAGCTCCAAAATGAGCTCAGTACACCTATAGGTATGTATGTGGAAATGTTTCTAAAATCGTCAACATTTTTCTCGATTTCGTTGCAAATGTATTCAAAATCGATAACATTGTTGTTCATAATCGAAAAAAATGTTGACGATTTTGGAAACATTTCCATGTTGTCGAATTCAACAACACAGTGCTACCGGATTTGCTTGCAGGATTTCTATCCGTATAGAAAATCATGCACTGAAATTCCAGCAGATCACAATGAATCTCCTTTCATTATTTTCTCGAACCGCATAAGTTAATCGAAAAGTTCATTCACTACGCGCCAGCATGTCCATGTTCACTGATTCAATGCCTACCTCTACTACAAACCTGTTATCAGAATGCTTTTATCTAATGCTCTTCTCTCAATCGGTTGATGCATCACAAGCATATGTTGCGTGCGATGTTCTCCAAACGTCTTATTTATTCATGAATGAAGCTGCAATGAGTGAATAGTGTTCATTCTCCCAGCATGGATTTCCCGGCATAAGCTCTCCGAACCCATTGCATCGTTCGTTCGCTCACGAGAGCGTGCGCACAACGCAGCATATCTTCTCGAAGGCGTCCCAAAGGGAGAGCCACGGCTGTTCGGGCCAAGGAAATACCGAACGCAACCGCGCCGAAGACTGTCGATGGGCCGTGGAACAGCTGGAAAACGGTTGGAAACGTCGACGGAACTGTGATTTGCTGGTGCTGCTCTTTAGTACTTTCGTGATCTTTGAAACGCTGAGACGCGCGTTCGTCGTTGTCGTTGTAGTCGTGCGTCGTTCTTTCGAAGTCATCGCGCGCGCGTTTTTGCTCGTCGTCGTCGTTGGCGGCGGGATTCAAACCTGAACAGGCTTTGGATTTGCGTGCGTTCGTGCGTGCGTTGTAGGAGGTGACCGCACTGGCATCGCCTACTGTGACGACACGCGGTGCGGAAGTAAGTGTCCGAGTGCGTGCGTAAGTGTGCGGGTGGCTTCCGGAAGTGTGGAACAGGATTAGCCGGGGGAAAAACGGAGTGCTTCGAGCAGCGAAGGAATAACGAGCAAAAATAGCGATAATTTATAGCAGCTCGGGCGATTAAGGACACCAACGGAGCCAACGTTGGTGTGCGGTGGAATTTTTCTGTGTATTTCCACATCATTTTTTGCGGCCATCACACCGGGGTCGTTTCCGTTCCGGTAGAATCATATGTGGGGGTGGTGTGACTAGAATGATGATGATGATTATGCTATCCCGAGGCTGAAGGCACACACCATCCGAGAGTGATGATGATGACAATGATAATGATTATGATTGCTGTCTGAGCGTATGTGTGCTCAATAGCCCTGGGGAAAGACACGCTGACACAGTGTCAATTCGTTCTGGCCGGGAGTCCTCGCAACACGGAAGTGACAACCGGAAGTGACAGTGAAAAGTGTGGAGAGGCGCTATTAGGAATGAAAATCGAGTTTATGTAATCGATGAAGAGCATAGCGAAGTGCTTTTTCCGGCAAACGGCGATAATCGTGTGAAAATGTATCAAGTTTGATGGAAGTTCCCCGCCGGGGAGGGAAGGCCACGTTAATGGGCCCTGATGAAAAGTGATTTTAAGTGATCCACTGAGTGACGTCGTGCAGTAATTTTGACTAGAGTGATAAAAAGCGGTTATTTTCATCTCGACCAGCGGCGGCAGCGACGGCGGTTCCTGCGGGTGTTATCCTTTAATTGAGCACTCAAGTGAGTTCATTGAAAATTCATGGAATAAATTATAACCACAAGCCGAAACAAAAAAAAATCTGTTTTCATAAAATCCGCCTTTTATCGCGTGACGGCGGTGCTTTTCGGTGCTCTCTTGTCCGGCACGCCGGCCAGAGACATCTGCTGCCATGGTGGATAAATTTCCGAAGCAACTCCCCGATCAGAGAAACATAAATCCTTGGCAATCAAATTAACACCACTGGTGCTGGAAACGGGATGTGGATGTTCGAAAGATTCGCAGTTGATTGAAGAATGAGTTGATGGTTTAGATGTGTAAATATTTTAACGATGGCAGTGTTTATGGATTCTGTGAATTTGGGTGCTATTGGAATAATTAACAATGAATATAATTTAAATATAATGAACTTAACTGTTAAATTGATAATTATTTAAATCCATGCGAAAAAAATATAATTAGGTTATAAAATCCAATGTTTATTGTAATGTGGCAAAACATTGACCATAACTTGTCAACTCGTTATGACCGCGCTTTATTGAGGGACGTATGTTTTTGATATACCAGATGACATTGAATCTGGGGGTGAATTCTCAATTGGTGTTACGTACACCAAACTTTGCTGAAAAAATGTATTCTTAAAACAAATCCTGTCATTTTGGCAGCTATTCGATTGGGGTATGCTTCTGGCAAAAACATGTCTAAATACAAATCTTTAAAAATATAAATCTTTGCAATTCCGTCGTGAAACTACTTACTTTTCCTGTCATTCTTGAACGACGAAATAGCCTACTTTTCTGTACCAAAAATAACAGAACCGAAAAGCAACACTTTTCAAAATAAACTTGTTTCGAAAAGTAACACTTTTCAACATTTTTTTGATTTAAACGATTTATCGACAAAATACATGAAAATTTGACTTAAAATTTCACTCAATGAGTGTTTTTCGGAATTGCAAAAAATGTTGTGTGGAACTCGTTGCAAAACTTGATTTTTTCAGCACTTGTCGTATTTACGACTCGTGCTGAAAAAATCATCTTTTTGCAACTTGTTGCATAAACTACTATTATGTAACTGATCGAAAAGTACCGAGATATTTGAAAAACTTCACTTCCAACACTATAGCATGTCAAAACTTTGTCCTCCGAAAGTTTTTTTTTTTTGTATGGACAATTGTCCATGAGGAGGTTTACAAAAAAAAGTATCCTCGTGGTTTGTGGATGATCCCTACAGAACAGTGACTTCAATGGTTAAAATAACTATTGTGTTTAGGGACCATCCATAAAATACGTGGACACTTTTTCAAATCTAAGACTCCCCTCCTCCCCTAGTAGACAATGGTCATACAAAAGATTTTTTTTTGTGTGGAGCGTGGACAACGGCTGAACCCCCCCTCCCCCCCCCCAAGTTGTCCACGTGGTTTATGGATGGTCCCTTATCAAAGTTAGTAAAACGATTCCATACTCCACAATCACAAAATTTCTTTTGAAACCTCTGTGACCATTTTGACAGAATGTGGTTTCACATAACACATAAAGTTGAAGCGATACAAAATTCAGAAATTATGTTTTTAATGGCAAATAACTTTTCTAAAACTGGTTTCAGCTTTTGAACTAAATAGTACAGCTTTATAGTTTACCCTTACATATCTAACTTCTCGTGTTTGTTTTACTTCAAACAACTCAACATAAAAAAAATCAAAACATCCACTTTACCGACCCCCGGGTCTTTTGTGGTCTCTATTGCAAGTTTCTGCTCGAACCTAGGAGTCCATAGGCTTGAATAGTGAGAGCACCCAAACCTCTTTTTACTCCAAGGAACCTTCCACCCCAGGATTCGAACTGACGACCTTACGATTGCGAGTCCAACCACCGCCAGCGATTCCTCCGGAGCAGACTTGGTTTGTTGTGTTGTTTGTTCTTACACGGGGGAGAAGACTCCAACACCTGGAATGACTTAACGGTTTAACAACAGCTAAGGTCGGGACCGACGTTTTACTTCCCAATCCGATGGAAGGTTGGATCAGATGAGAATCGATCCTATGATTTTCCGCTTACAAAGTGGACAGCGTAACCATTCGGCCAAGCTTGCTGCCAACAACTCAAAGTTCTCAAATATTTGAAGCAAGTTTTTAATTTATTTTTGCAGTATTTGTGCTTCTTTCAGCCAATACAAAGTAGTATTTCTACACCCAAAGGAAAAATATATCCCAAGATCTGCAACAGTGGATTTGCTGCAGAAAATGACACATTTTTTGCAGTAAGCTCATAGCTCATTTTTTTTTGCCCGCGTGTAAACATGTCAGCGATCTGCAGTTCTCACCAACACATATAATGCTGGCCCGTCCCCGAGCAACACTCCAAAGAGAAGAGTATGTTGGTGCTCTTTCACTCACATTTCATCAAGCGTCCATGGCGCGGTGGTAGCGTGTCGGATCAATAATCAAGAAGTTGGTGGTTCAATCCTCGATCTGTAAAGGGTTTTTTTTTGTGAAATACAACCATAAAGCCGTCGGTAATGTCGATAATTGTCAGTAACGGGCAAAAATGTCATACCCCTATATCGCAAAAAATGCATGAGAACAGTTTTCATGCAGATTCTGATATACTTTCATGCCGCCGATTTTTCATGGTTTTATTATCCCACATGGTTTTCATGGATTATAATTCACTGTGGTTGAATGTTTTTTCATAGCACAAAAACATGATTTAAACTATATGATAGATTTGCATCATTCCACAATCAGTCTTCCTTTTTAACATATTTAACCCTCTAACACCCATTGTTGCACTGGTGCTCCATAAATCTTTTACTTCAAACTGTAACTTCTTGAAAAACATTTGATTTGTTTAATGGTAAACAAAAACGTAAAAAAATCTTGCTTTTGGGATAATATTTTTTTAATGAAATAACACCTCTTTAAAAAGCTTACCCAAAATCGACGTCGTCGTGCTATCTTGTCGCACCCGCCATTTTGACGTTCCGAGAAAAACGCGTTTTAATGTTTGACCTTGAATATACAAAAACGAGAGCACGAAATGTAAACAATAACAAACACGTTTTGTTTGGCTGACCATTCTGTGCATTGTCCCAAAGTTTGGTTGAAGTTGGATGCTGGAGTCCCGAGTTATAATTACAAATGTTTACGGTAGTCTAGCTTGTACGTGCGACAAACGCATCCTGACTTTCTTGGCCTGAAATCCCTTTGGCCTTTTGTCGCACTTACATCAATTTTCATGGAGTGACAAGATAGCACGACAAGATTGAAACTACTTTCATATGTAAAGTGACAAAAATGCACGGAGTTTTTTCGGTTTTTGTTGAATATCTCAGGATTGAAATCGAATTTTGGGGATCTGTGAAGGTCAAAAGGTGAGGCATTGTGAGTTGCACAAAATGGCGTTCTTAACTCAATTTGGCCCAAAATGCACGTACGACAAGTTAGCACGATGGCGACGAAATGAAATAGTTTTATTTTCCAGAGATGTTTCAGAAATTAATATAATCAGAAATAAATCTTGATATCAAATTATCTGCTAATTTGATTAATTCTTCGCCTTATCATCCTGGCCTTCTATCGGATGGGGAAGTAAAACGATGGTCCATTCAACAATAAATGGAATTTAACTTTTTTTTCAGAGCATTAAAATAAATGGTATCAAAATGTTCAAAATTTAGGACCATGCAAATATTTTTCAAAGTTTGTGTCCCTCGGCTGTGGCCGGAGTCGAGGGGGGGGGGGGGTTGGCAAAAAAATCAAAAAAATATAAATACTGAAATAACAAGCCACATTTTCATCATTTGCATTGAAAAAGTGTTTTAAAATGCATATTACTAGTTCAGTTGTTTTGCAATCATTAGTTTTTTTCAATTCAATTCGGTTTTATTTGTGAATAATCAAATTACAATGTGTACATATTATGAACCTAACAGAGTTTTTGTGTTCATTTCAGCTGTGTGTTACGTCTTAATTCGGTTTAGAGCAATTATTACTGTTAATTAAATGCACAAACAAGAGTAAGAAAAATTTTTCAAAAAACTTACGCAATTGCTAATGATAGGGGATAGGAATAGAAAAAGCTTACAACTAGATCACAGCAAAATTTAATCAATTATAGATGTGCTTGATCATCAGCTCCCCAAGGGTCAGGAATTGCTCCGCTTTGTTACGGCAGGTCCGGAACCGCGTCATCATCTCCCCCGCGAGAGCAAAGAACTCCGGCAGGGTAAAGAGGTCTTCCCCGGTGACTTCTTGCTGGGCCGCATTGCCGCTACCGGCAGCGACCACGCTGGCGAACGATCGACCCCATCCAGGAGGGAACGCTGGGTTGTCCGCTGGAACCGTACGATGACCAGCAGCCGGCACGGTTACGCTCGTACTTCGCTGAGGAGGGTGGGACGCTGCTGCTTTCTTTTTCCTCTTTTCCTGCTCCTCGAGGTAGGTTTTCCGTGCGCTGCATCCACGGTAGTTGCTGGTATGGTTACCTCCACAGTTGGCGCACTTGATGCGCGCCTTGGTTTGCTCTGCCTTGTCCCCCAAGTCCGCCTTGCACGGCAGTGCGCACGCCTCCGAGAGGTGTGTTCCACCGCACTTCACGCAGCGGGGCGGGAGGTTGCAGTTCCGCGAGCCGTGGCCAAATTTCTGGCAACGGTGGCATTGCGCTGCGTCCGTCGGGTTCTTTGAGTAAAACCGCCAGTTTACCCAAAAACCGTCCAATGCCTTAGTTTTCCGCAGGTCTTGAATTTTGACGGTGCCGCGGTCGAAGTACAACAGGTACAGTGTGTGTGTACCTGTGACCGTTGTCTTCCGCGAGAGGACTTTTATGTCACGCGGCGTTATTCCAGCACCCGAGAGGTCCTTCTTTAGGTCGGAGATCGGGCGGTCTTGGTACCCCTGCAAAACGACCTTCACGGCAGTCTTCTGCACGGGGTCGAATGTGTAGAACTTGAAGTTTTTATTCTTCAATTTCTCCACAACCAGGTCGAAGTTCTTGCTGTCAAATGTGTAGACTTGCACTGACGACTTACCGATTTTCAGACAATATCCGAGGCCTTCCAGCAACTCGTCAATATCGTCCGTCAACGTGTCCAAAACATAGATTGGAGGTGGTCTACGTTCCTTTGGAGAATTGTTCGTTTTTGACGTCGACACTTTCTTCCGTGCACGTCCATCGTATTCATCGTCGTCGGTAGTGCTGCTACCGTCGGTGTTGTTGTTGTTTTCTTCGTCGTCGCTCAGCATCTGGAACTCGTTCCTGATAGGAATGTTGGCGGATGTTGACGTGTTGGTCGTGGCACCGGAAGTACCGGAACGGGTTCGCACTGGTGATCTTGGAACATATCCGGGATGTAGCAACTTTTTGTCGATGCCTTCTGCGCTCACGCTCCCCTGCGCGATGGCGGTCGACACGGCGTTGGCTTGTTTACCTTTTTGCACACGGCCGGTAGACGAACTTCGCGGGTTTTTCGAGGCCGCACTCGAACTGCCACGGCCACGGCCGGCCTTTGGCATGCTGCAGGAGCAAACTCGCGGATAATCACGGTAGACTACGGCGGAAAATTTCGTAAAAACTATAGAGCACTGAGCACTTGACTGCTGCTTGCTCTCGTGCGTACACGGAGGTGGAATCATTAGTTTTCAAAATGAAAAAATTCAAAAAAATTTGCGAAATTTTTTTTTGCGATAATTAACATCGAAAATTTTTAAAAATGAAGAGATTTTTAAACTAACCTAAACATGCTAAAAAATATTTTGAACGCCGGGGAATTCATTTTAAATTGATTTCAACTGATTGCACTTAAATTTACATTGATATATTGAAGTTTTTTGAAAAAAATATATTTTTTTTACCCCCTGATTTTATGGGCCAACTTTGAAGGGGGGGAGGGGAGGGGGAAAAAAAACTTTAAATAAAATTTGTACCAGCCTTATACTTTCGCTTTAATTTCGGGAATTACCGAAAAGAAATAAAATTTCCCGGAAAACGGAGAATTTGTTTTCCTGGGCGGGAAATTTGATGCTCTATCACTGCTGAAAATATAAGAAAATGTTGTTATTTATGCGCAGGCCAATTTATTGTGATAAATTTATTTAAAAACAAGAGCAACATAAAAATTCTCAAAAAAAGCATTTGAGATTGAATTAACATCTACAAAAACATCAAATCAAATTACTTCCTCTACAGCATTGCCTTGGCGTTCTCGATTACGAGAATCCTACTCAAAACTAGGTGTCCGAAGGCTTGATTGTTGAGGCAATTGCAAACCTCTTTTTACACCTAAGCTTCCATCCACCGTGATTCAAACTGACGACCTTCGGATTGTTAGTTCAACTGCCTGCACCGAGGCAAGACCAAGGGAGACGACACCTACACCTGGACTGAATTAACGACCTAACCTCTAGGTTAGACCGGGGCCAAAATTTACTTCCCCGTCCAACGGAAGGCGTGATCAGACAAATCTCGTCTCGAAAAATGCTACCGGGACCTTCTAGGATCGAACCCTGGCTAACTGGGTGATAGGCAACCACGCTTAGCCCTACACCACGGTCCCAACTACATCAATAATTCTTAAATTATAAAAATGGTTGCGTCAGCTGTTGAAAGGTACCCCATATCTCAGCTTAGGATAATTACTGCACTGATGTTTTTGCCAAAACAATCCAATAAATGAAAAATAAAAATGGTTGTGGGACATTTATGTGACCTGGGGCTGATTCCACGCTCGTTGTAGTCGTAAACGATGTCTCTAATACAAAAGTCTTAGTGTGCTCCATTAGGGTGTAATATCGTTGTATGGAAAAAATGAAAGATGGCCCAATTTGATGGGCACAGCACTTTTTCAGTTCCTTTTGGGGTCCTAATCACCCTCCCAAAATTTGGGAACGATTGGTTTTGTCTTCGCTTTGCGCAAAGCGATTGAAATTTGTATGGAAATTACTATGGGAAAACGTACTTTTTTGTATTTCGATTTTTTAAATTTTCACGTTTCACGGTATAATAAAACCCAGCACATAAAAAGTTGCGCTGAAATGTGCTCTACAACTTTCCCGAAGAAAGTATGGTGCTAAAATGCTTCTGAAAAATGATATAGAGTTTTTCAGAAAAAAAGATAAAACGATGTCTTGAAAATCACTTTATTTGCCAACACTGCCATAGCACACGCTGTGGGTGGTGTTCAGTCGGGGCTTTTCTTTCTCCTTGTTTGTCTGTGGTTTAGAAAGAAAATGTTTTCTGATAGTTTCTTTATAAAATTGGAAGTAATATTCTAAACACATTTTTTACGTAACCACCGTTATTCTACAATGTGACGTAAGCGCCAAATTGTGAGATTTTATAGCTTTCAGTGGCAATAAAAATATAATTGATGTTTGTTCAATGTGGACAAATTATTTTTATGATGGTTCATTTTTTTCATAAATTATGTTACTTATTTGAGAATCTGCGTTTTGCTTAACATGACGTAACCGACATTTTTATTTTGTGGTTTTCAGGGAAATTTCAGCCTAATTTTATAAGATCTTACTTATCACGGTATTTTAGTTCAAGCAATACGGTTTTGGCAAAAGCCTTGCCGATTTTATTTTTCAATGAGATCTAAACGCCAAATGTTTGAACATCGACTGTAAAATAATCATATAAAATGGTTCAATCTATATTTATATATATAAAAAAAATCGACTGTTTTGTTCGAACGCGAATCAATTCAACACGGAACGTTGGATCGATGTGCTCTTTGTTGCGTTGGGTTCATATAAGTCCAAGGAAGGTTTTTAATCTAATCTAATCTAATCGAACACAAGCGCAGCCAGTCCGAAGAAAGCATCCGGGAAGAACTTATGGTTAGATTACGCCTTGAGTTCTTTCTTGTCATTATTAATGATTGCAGTACTTTCGAGAACCCCCGAAATGTATTACACTCACTAAAGCGGCCCGGCCTACTGCGTTGCATTAACCGCAAGAGACAGATTCTATGAACGGAACCCACATTTCATGGAATCATCAGGGGAAGAAGAAGAAGTGGGGACATACCGTACCAACCACTTCGAGTTATTTATAGAATATGGTGTGTGGTGTGTGTGTAGGGGAATCGTTGGGAGAGGGATTGTTGTATTATTTAGTATATGACCTTGTGACATTATTTCACCACTACGGATTAATTCACTCAAGGGGTGTTAACCCCTCGGTGGCCGAGTGGCTAGAGCATCTGATTACCAATCCAAAGGTGTGAGTTCGAATCCCACCTGATTTCATGCGTTTTTTGTTCATATTCAAAGTTCAATTATAGTCAAATAATTTCAACGAGACCGGTCGGCAATCGAACCCGGAACCTTCCGCTTATGAGGCGGGAGCCGTAGCCATTAAGCCACGGGCCGGTCCTCATATAAGTCCAAGGAAGGTTTCTACGCCAAAAAGTGACAACTTTGGCCACTCTGGAACCGATTCCGGAAAATCTGCAGATTGTATGGGAAAAGCTGCGTAAAATCATATTTTGATCACAGGAGGATGAATTAGCGAACAAGCAAGAAACGTTAGGAAACCAAAAAAAGGGCAGGACGAAGTTTGCCGGGTAAGGCTTGTTCATGATAAAAAAAGAAAAAAATCAACGTACCATTTTAATTGTTTTAAATTTTATGTTGCATATGGGTAATTCTCCGCCAACTCACACAGCAGTTGCCCCGACCCCTCTTCGATTTGCGTGAAACTTTGTCCTAAGGGATAACTTTTGTCCCTGATCACGAATCTGAGGTCCGTTTTTTGATATCTCGTGACGGAGGGGCGGTACGACCCCTTCCATTTTTGAACATGCGAAAAAAGAAGTGTTTTTCAATAATTTGCAGCCTGAAACGGTGATGAGATAGAAATGTGGTGTCAAAGGGACTTTTATGTAAATTTAGACGCCCGATTTGATGGCGTACCTGAGTAAAATCGCGATAACTCGTGATGTTTATAAGCAAACCCATTATGTCTATAAATTAAAATTTTTGTAATTGTCTGCTCTACAACTTTGTAGAACATTGTTACACTCTAAAAAATAACCCTGCAAAGTTAGAAAAAACACGAAATTTTAAAATGAAAAATTTTGCTCTAAATGAAAAATTTACCCTTCTGAGTCAATAAAGATTCGAAAAGTACATTAAATTTCCCATAAAATGACATGTTCCAAAAATTTTTACAGTCGAGTAACGGAAAATGGGAGAATTTTTAAAACTTTTTTTGTGTTTTTTTTTCGATGAAAAATACGTTTTTTTTCGGAATTCTGAGTACGCCATTAAATTGGGCATCTAATTTTACATAAAAGTCCCTTTGACACCAAATTTCAATCTCATCACCGTTTCAGGCTGCAAATTATTGAAAAACACCTCTTGTTTCGCATGTTCAAAAATGGAAGGGGTCGTACCGCCCCTCCGTCACGAGATATCAAAAAACGGACCTCGGATTCGTGATCAGGGACAAAAATTACCCCTAAGGACAAAGTTTCACGCAAATCGAAGAGGGGTCGGGGCAACTTTTCCCGATTTCGTGTGAGTTGGTAGAGAATTACCCATATGAAACTTTGCCTTGAATTCAAATCCCGGCATACACCTGCTCAATAAACTTCCCAAAACATTTTGGAAGCAAACCTTCATTTGAAGTTTTCCACAAGATGAAGATGAAATGCGCATTAAAGAACTTCCTGGAATAACATTTTCGGAAGTTTCGGTCGCACGTGGTTAATAAACGGAATTTGAAAATCTGAACGTAATAATTTTTTTCTCAACCGTTTCTTTTTATCAGGGCCTCGTGGCGCGGTGGTAAGTGGCTTCGGCTGCCGATCCCTAAGTTGCTGTAGTGCGCGGGTTCGATTCCTGCCTTATCCTCCTGGCCTTCTATCGGATGGGGAAGTAAAACGTCGGTCCATTTGCGTAAAAGAGGTTTTGGGTGACTCACCACACATAACCTTCGGACGCCTAGAAATGAGCAGAAACTTGCAACAGAGCTCACCAAGGTTGAAAAAAAATCACTTCGAGCGAATAACGATTGCCTGAAGAAAGGCCCTCTGAGTATACTTTGATCGTTTCTTGACCGAATGACGTCAGATTTTCAACACTGGAGCTCACAAAAGACCCGGGGGTCGTTAAAGTGGATTGCTTTGCTTTTTTGTTCTTTTTTTCATGCTGGCACAGATATCACTTCTCAAACCACCTTACAGAAAAAAACTCAACGTTTCTCAACTTAAAAAAAGGGAATCGAACAGCTGATCTAACCCTTCAAAGCTTTTAAGCCCAATCTTACGCACACAAGATCACACAAAAACTCACGTATACAACCACAGTATTATGAAAATTGAATCTTGGTTTTCGCACTGTAATATTACTGTTCTGATCATGACATAAAATAAATGTTTTAAATGTAATTCAAGTAAAACAATGTCAATGACCCCAATGTTAGTTTGTAAACAAAGTTACGTCATGTTAAGCAAAACGCAGATTCTCAAATAAGTAACATAATTTATGAAAAAAATGAACCATCATAAAAATAATTTGTCCACATTGAAGAAACATCAATTATATTTTTATTGCCACTGAAAGCTATAAAATCTCACAATTTGGCGCTTACGTCACATTGTAGAATAACGGTGGTTACGTAAAAAATGTGTTTAGAATATTACTTCCAATTTTATAAAGAAACTATCAGAAAACATTTTCTTTCTAAACCACAGACAAACAAGGAGAAAGAAAAGCCCCGACTGAACACCACCCACAGCGTGTGCTATGGCAGTGTTGGCAGATAAAGTGATTTTCAAGACATCGTTTTATCTTTTTTTCTGAAAAACTCTATATCATTTTTCAGAAGCATTTTAGCACCATACTTTCTTCGGGAAAGTTGTAGAGCACATTTCAGCGCAACTTTTTATGTGCTGGGTTTTATTATACCGTGAAACGTGAAAATTTAAAAAATCGAAATACAAAAAAGTACGTTTTCCCATAGTAATTTCCATACAAATTTCAATCGCTTTGCGCAAAGCGAAGACAAAACCAATTGTTCCCAAATTTTGGGAGGGTGATTAGGACCCCAAAAGGAACTGAAAAAGTGCTGTGCTGGAAAATTAATTATGTTATTACACCCTAGTGCTCCATGCACAATAGCTTTGGTTTTGTTTTGAAAAAGCTCTGCAATATTTCAACGCTTTCCCAATGCACTCAAAGCACACAATACGAATCAATCTCCTGGAAGATGACAACACAAAAAGTGCTCTACATCGAAAAGTGTTCCCGGATTGTCGAGCACCTGTATCAATCTGCGCTCCCACGAGTATTACTCGACGAGTTCGACACCAGTGTGACAGCGCGTTTCCGATAGACGTCGACAATTTCGAGTGATTAAACATTCATGTTTTGCTTGTTTAAAAATCAATCTCTCAAGCACACTTGTCCCCACGGTTCGGACGCCCCACTCAGAGTGTGTAGGTAACAAGTTGCCACATTGAAAAAAATGGATGGCAAAATATCCTCTTAAAACAGTAGTGAAAAAAAACTGTATGCTTGACTCGAAAACCTGGTAAAATTATAAGAAATACGTTATAATTAGAACATAAAATATAAAATTTTACCTGCTATAAATGTTTTTACTGTCTAAGTATGAACCATTATAGCGTTGATCGGTGCCTCGAAAGGTCCCTGCTCAGCAAAACACGTGAAGAGGTGGGGTTTTTCCGACAGCCTATGTGGCAGTTTTCCATGAACACATCTATACACGCTGAGAACATGATCCTTTTTTTTTACTCAACGCCGAAGCTCGAATCCTTTTCGCATGGGTTTGCTTTTTTTTATAGAAAAGCATATCGCAGTGCCAATCGATTAAACCTCGGAGAGTTTCAAAGTGGCTCAGCACGTCCGTCGTCGGGATAGTCGAGTGGGTATGGGGAACGTTGGGGAAGAGGAGAAAAAAAAAACATTAACATAACGTCCCGGCCGAGTGGTGTGCATATTGACGTAAGCGAACAAATTGAACCATCACAACACCAGACATGCCTTCACACTGTGGGTTAAAAATGGGAAAAGGTGTAGGATTTGTAAAATGTAGTTTGATGGCTGAACTCCACTGTCAAGAAAAGTTTTTAATTTGATTTGTTCAAGTGATTTGTAAATAGACTTCAATATATCTAAAAATATGACATAAAATTTTGTTTTAGATCGTTGTAAATATTTTATAAGGCGTCATCCATAAAGTACGTCACGCTCTAGGGGGGGAGGGGGGGTTGTCTCAAGTGTGACAAAGTGTGACAAGGGGGAGAGGGGGGGGAGGGGGGGTATGTGAGACTGTGACGTCACGCTAGACTTTTTTTAAACTGAAAATACATTTTTTAAATATAGCTTCAAAAGTTTAATGTTTGATAAACTTTACTCATAAATCAAACACGATTCAAGGCTTAAAGAAACAGAGTTTTTGATGGTAGATTTAATATGCTTAAAAAAACTGTGATGACCGATTGTTCGGCTCCTTTTTTTAAAAAATCCCAAGTTTTTTTCAGCGTTTTGGCTGTAGTGGCAAAATAAAAGAAGAAACCCCCCAATGTTATTACATATTTGGAAAGATAATTAATTTTCCTACAAAGAAATGTCATGTAGAATGAACCATAAAGTACTTGCTTCCCCTGAAAAGAAAATGTTGCGTGACGGGACAACATCGTAAAACTGGACTTTTAAAAGGCACACTACAACAATCGCTGCAGTTATGCCAGTTTGATTTTTTTTAGACTTTTGCTCTTCTACACATTATCACGAAATGAAAAACTAATCTTTTGCTCCTTGAACTGATAGAATTGGTTGAAATTTGAGATTTTGCCAGCCATTTCTTTCCGTGACGGGACAACGAAATAAGCAGATTTATGAAAAAAAATCCTCTCCAATTCAATGGCTTGCAGACTTCATTTTTTCAATATTTTTGGCTTCTGAGGTAAGAAAACGCATTTAAAGCACATTGCAATTATTGAATCATAATAAAAATGAAATCTTTCATTTGAAAAATCACATTGAAAATTGAAAAATGTGGCTTTTTGGTGTAGCTTCGCTAAGAATCGGACTGATAGTGATATAAATTAAAAACTTTCTCGATTGAATTCTGAATTTAAAAATAATCATTTTTCAAAATCATGATAAAATTTTACAAAAAAACAAGATAGTGGGGAGGGGGGGGGTCCGACCAAACGTGACGTACTTTCGAGGGGGGGGGGTCAGAGCCAGCGTGACAAAGTGTGACATAGGGGGGAGGGAGGATTAATTTTGGCCGATTTTAGCGTGACATACTTTATGGATGACGCCAAAGTTTACTTCGCCCCAATTTTGACTCGAAAATATAGAGGGATTTTTTTTCAAGGGCCATCAAAATTTCAAACAAGCGGCGAACGAAAACAATTAAAAATATCTTTACCTGCGTTAATTATTATAATCATGATTAAACCAGTAAAACAATATTTGGATTTCACTGGTTGCCTTGCCAAGGTTGACCAGGATAAAGATTCAAGAACAGGCTTATTTTTTTAAAGTTTTTGTTGAATTTTGGAATTGATGTCGTCGAGTGTGGTGCCTGCATTTTGTAAAGATACTATGCAATAGAGAAATAAAGGATGTTTTAGAAAAAAAAAGAATACATGGATAGAAATTTTGTCAGTAAATCCAGACATTATGTTGTTGATTTTTTATACATAGAAATGTTTCCAAATTATCAGATTTTTCGATTTGTAAACAATTTCGTCGTATTTGAAAATATTTTTCTTGGAATGATTTAGAGTAGTATTCATAGCACTTGCACCTCTTATTGGCAAATTGCAATCCAAGTATTGGGCTAACATTCCTATTCTTGTTGAACTACAGCCTTCTTGGGAGGGCGCCGGTATTGACGAATACAAAAGGGGTCTTCAGGGATTAAACAGTGAACGGAAGGTTGGCTCCCTCTGATTATTGTTGATTTATTGTTCAACTTCTAGAGCATCGTAAATAACATTTTAAAAGGGCTGTATCTCGAGAACTACATCATCAAGTCTTCTGAAACTTGGCCCAGAGATACTTGACAGTCATATAGAGCAAAATCCATAATTATCTCGAAATTCATATTCTTTAAAGTGCTGATATTGTACTTATTTTAAAGATTTTCATAGAAAATCAGAAATAACATTGTAAAATGGCTGTTTCTCGAATACTACATCAGAGAATGTTTTTAACTTTTTGCTCAGTGCTGCTTTATGGTGTAAGGCATCGATAGACACCAAAATCTGGGATTGCTTTTTTTTTCATTATAGCGGTATTTCGAGCACCTTGGCTCTGCTCATGCTAGAAGCTCTAATTGGGTAAAAATATGGCAAGCGTAGGGAAGTGCATTTCATATTGTTTTTTTTTTTTATTTTATTTTTTTGCATCCTATTTTTTTAGGACTGCTGAGAATTTGGTAAAAAAAATCTCAGATCGTTGGCCACGGGCCACTAAATGATTCGAATATTTGGCTTGGGTTGAGTTTCCAAATTGATAGCACTGAAGTAAGCTTCTTTTGCTGGAATGCTTTCCACCCCCTTTCAAAATAACAAAAGTGCTAACGGCTTCCGGGTGAACAATTTTCAATTATTTCGAATAATTTCATCGCGCGCACAACGATCCCACAGTGCTGGGAAATAATTTTCCATCACGGCGAACCTGACACCCTTTCGCACCCACAGCCCCCTGGCAAATGAAAGGATTAACCACACAACCATCTGAATCAGCTCACCAGTTTGGTTCGGTTTTGTTGGCAGACCTCTAGCTTCACACAACACCGTGGTGTGTGTGTGTGTGTGTGTGTGTGTGTGTGTGTGTATTCGTGCGAGTTGTGAATGTATTTAGGCCGGTTGACTTTCGCAGTGAACATTTTCCCATTTTGCGCAGGGACATGCAAAGCAGGTCTGGCTGCATGGGAGGGTAGGTCAGGTGGAAGAATTGGCCTGCTTAGGCAGAAGGTTGTCGTCACTTGGAAAAGGCGCCAAAGTAGCCCAGGATAATGACACCAATAAAAAATTGAAGTGATTAAAGCTCTCGCCACGTGAACGAGAACAAAGTCAAACCCGCTGTAGGGTGAGTTTGTTGGGTGGGTGTGTTTGTTTGTGTGTTTTTCAGCTCCAAGCTCCGAGAAAATGAAGAGAAATGAGGGAAAAACACAAAAAAAATAATCACGGGCGCAATAAAAAGTAAATAAGTCATGAAAACTGTCGTGCTATAATGGCGCATAACGGAAAACGGAAGGAAAAACAAATCCTTCTTGCGAGCTAGATTGCTTGCGAGTGAACGAAGGAGGGTTGGAACAGTGGAGTTGCGGGAGTTCTCATTTGGGGGAGGTCGTGGCTGCTGTTCACGTGGACTATGACGCAGCTGAAACGGTGTTGTCGAACACGTGGTTTTGCAATATACCTGCTTTCCTGAACGGAAGGGCAAAAGAGTTTTCACAGACGATGGAGGCAGTTGATGAAAATGCGTAAGCATTGAGGAGGGAATCTGAGGGACTGAGTAGACAGAGCAAGAACGACAAACTGAGAAAATTGCTTCATTACAAAGAAAAGCTCAATTAGTACGAGTCGTGTGGTTTCTGTTTATGTTGTTTACGGTCGCACAGATGTTGGATGAAACTATAAAAAAATGCCGTGTAGTAAAAGACTGATGATTTATTCCATGTCGTCTGAAAGAGCAGCGTTTCGACGTGTAATAAAATGCAACTCGTTGAAAATGTTCTTTTAAGACAAAAATTATCAAAAAGTCTTTAGAGATCCAAACTAAACTGTTTTAAATTTTTACAGTCATAGTATGTTGAATATTAAAAACGGTATTTTCAAGTTTGAAATTCAAAACAAGCTTACCCTGCAAGCCCAAGAATTTTATTTAAACCCAATTGGTCAATAGATATTATTTTTTTAATAAAAAAAAACACGTTTGAGATCACTCTAACTTGACTAAGTGAAGAATGACAATCTAGATTACTTCTTATTTTTATTGATGCAAAAATGTACAAAAATCAAAATCAAATAAAATTATTCGCTCTACACAGAAAAAAAATGTTGGTAATAATCAGGAAATGGTGACAGATTTTGTGGCAAAAAAAATGATTAATTTTACCCCAGAAAATGATGAATTTTCATTAGTTTTTGATGAATATTCATCAGGTTCACATTTTTACACATTTTTTATGTAATATTACCCAAAAAAAGAGGTAATATTCAACCTACCAAATTTTCAACATTCCAAAACTCAACTTTTTTTTTCTGTGTACAGCATTGCCCTGGCGTTCTCGATTGCGAGATTCCTACTCAAAACTAGGTGTCCGAGGGATTGATTGTTGAGGCAATTGCGAACCTTTTTTACACCTTAGCTTCCATCCACCCCGGGATTCGAACTGACGACCTTTGGATTGTGAGTCCAACTGCCTACCAGCGACTCCACCGAGACAGGACCCAGGGAGACGACTCCTACACCTGGACTGAGCTATCGACCTAACCTCTACACAGAAAAAAAATGATGGTAATATTCATCAGGAAATGGTGACAGATTTTGTGGCAAAAAAAAATGATTAATTTTACCCCAGAAAATGATGAATTTTCATCAGTTTTTGATGAATATTCATCAGGTTCACATTTTTACACATTTTTTATGTAATATTACTCAAAAATAGAGTTAATATTCAACCTACCAAATTTTCAACATTCCAAAATTCATTTTTTTTTCTGTGTAGGTAAGACTGTGGCCAACATTTACTTCCCCGTCCGACGGAAGGCGTGATCAGACAAATCTCGTCTCAAAATTCGCCACCGGGACCTTCTAGGATCGAACCCAGGCCGACTGGGTGAGAGGAAACCACGCTTACCCCTACACCACGGGTCCTGGAAAAAATGTACAGTGTTGTTAAAACAATATTTTCATTGATGTACAGTCCAGAGTCGATTAAAAGAAACCTCGATTATCCTAAGTTTCGATTATTCGAATTTCGATTATTCAAAGGTCTTCGGACTTCGGATAATCGAATCACGAACAAAAAAATTTGTGTATTGAAAATTTGTATTTCTCAGTACTTTTGTTTATAGAATGTATTCCACTTAATGAACTAGCAAAATAAATAACTTTTAATTCTTTCAAATTAACATTTCAATTATACCACACATTCCCTCATTGCCCTACCGCGTGTCGTAGTTGGCAAGACAGCTGGCAGCCGTTGCGAGAAAGCTCGCCGGCGGCATGGCTTGGGCTTTCCCAGGACACGGAACGTCTGGCACACACGTGTTTGTGCGTGTATGGTTAAGAGAAAAATTGATATAAATGAGTGCTTTTTATGTTTGTTCAAGCCCAAAGCGTGCTGCAAAAAAGTGGAGAAAAAGTTTCCGTAAATAGAATCCGCAAGGTGTGCTTGTGTGTGTGTGTGTGTGTGCACGAGAGTTCACTCTACCTTGACAGCGTATGTGTGCATGGACACACGTACACAAACGGAGAGATAAAATCAACGCTGTTTTCGTCACTCGTAATACCACCGACCAGCCCCGGTTCTGGTTCCGTGTTGGTGGTGGTTCAGGTGGTTTGACAGCCCGACAGGGCCGATTGTCACGCAATTGTCTGACGGCTTCTGGCAGAACGGAAATAAAGTGAGCACTAACACGAAAATTGCGCATTTATTGTGTGTTATTATTTGATTAGCATTATAGTGGCGCGTACAGTTTTGTATGGTGAACACCTCCCCTCTAACCCATTTTGTGGCTGGGGAAATCGATTTGTGAACAATACCAGATTAGTCATCAATGCAAATCAATTTGGCAGGTTCATTGGCCATTGATTGTTTTGAAAGGAGATGCCCTGACAGAAATTTGCGTTAAATTTAAGTCCTGATAGTCGGAGAAGAGAAGAACAAATGAACATTCGAGACATGATGCAGTCCCTGTGATTTTTCAGAATCAGATAATTTTCCAAAAATAGAAATAGGTGCTGATTTGTAAGGGACAATCTAGAGTACTCTTTTAAAAGGATCAACTCGAGGGGAAGCATGAACCTTGGCGTCCCCAGAAACACGGTCACCTTTTTTTTAATATTTAGACAGGGCCGAAGAGGTTTTCTCCAAAGTTTGTTTGGTGAATCAGTGCGGTTCGTTCTTTGAGCAATTTTGGGATTGTATGCAAGAGCGATGAACCGCCCTAATTCTCCACACAAACTTTGGAGAAAAACAATTTGGACCTTTCCAAATATTTTTTCGATAATTCAAGGTGGACGTATTTCTGGGAACCCCAAAGTTCATGCTTTCTCTTGAGTTGAGCCTGCGCTGTTATTTTTGTCAATTTTTGTAGGTCAGTGTTTTTTTTTTTGATGTTCAGGTTTGGTTTGGGTTACCTGAATAATTCCAAATTGATTCAGATTACAACAGCTTTGATCCAGGTTGATGATTTAGTCAAGTTATTGATTGTTGAAAGACTATGAAGTAATATTGGCATGTGTTTTATTAGAATCGTTAATCAAAAGTTTTTATTTCCATATATTTTTTTTTAATTTTTAGTCTGCTATGACTTTGTTTTAACCTTAGCTACTTTAAAGGTGCACAGCAACCAAGGAAGTTGTTGTCTTCTTATTCCAAAATTGTCAAACTTACGGAACCAATCCTGCAACAAACTGACTATAAAAATTATGAATAAAATGAATAAAAATGATATCGATAGTTCCCGTAGTTTTGAAGATACTAAAACGTCTGTAACAAAAAATTGGCAAAAGCTCTGGTTGATGTGTACCGTTAATTGTCTTTTTTTTATCTTGAATTACTTAATTATATAATCGTCAAACATATGAAGACTAAGTAAAAGTACGATTGTAGTTTAATCAAGAATTGAAAATTAACTCAAATAATATTAAATATTGTCGTGTTTATAACTGAAAATAATGTTAAAACATTATCCAATCTATTTGATTTTTGGCTTTGTCTGAAATGCTTAATTACCGTTAATTATTCTGAAACTGATTCAAATCCAGATTTCCACAAACGTAGCACACCTGTTGTTCCACAAAAAAAATTAATTTGATTGCTTTTAAATTGTGACCAAGCAAAACACAGGCTGAGACTCATCCAAATTCAAACAAACCAGTTCAGTAGGATATTTGATGAGCCTTGGAATTAATTTTAATGTATGGAGGTTATGTTCACCCAAATTCCAGTATTCAAACAAGACATAGAAATAAAATAAGAATCCCAATATCTCCATCAGTAAATGTTTAATCTGTTGAAAATGCTGAAAAAACACACTACTGCTAAGAAATTCGGAAGTGTTTAATGAAAAAAAGAAAAGAAAAAGCGAACACAATTAGCTATTCCTCAGAATCTCTCGAGCACGCTAATGCTTTTCATTGTAAAAGTGGCCCCATCTAGAATACGATCTGCCGTCGAAATCAGTCTGCTGCCGTTTTTTTGGTAGATGAATGGATGGTAATAAATGCCTTGCGTGCCGCGGACATTATTATAGGCATTGGATTGCGCCGAAAATTGAAGCACAAAACCTTGGCTGGTCGGACTTCGTATTCAAGGCAAAATAGCTAAAAATACGCTTGTAGCTTATTTAGGTTCTTTTTTTTTTCAAATCATTTATCAATCCGTACTTCAGTGCCACAGTCCATCTAACGGTCTCTTTGAGATTCGAAGACCGGTGAATTGCGTAACCTGATTTGTTGTGTACATATTTCGAGTGATTCTTCAGAAATTAATTATCATTTCATGGGTTTTTCTTCAATCGAGAACAGTTGTTCAAATCAACGTGTGTGGGATATTACTTTCGTGGAACTCCATAATATTTTTCAAAATATAATACGATATATCGATTCAATCCACTGTGAGTTCATCGGCTTCAATTTGTTCAACGTTTAAAATTCTGTTAGCGAGTGTGACTGTAATTAGGATACAGACGTTAAACACACTTTAATTGGTTTACCAGCGCTAAACACCAAAAGGAAGGTTGACAACCCCGAAACAAACAGCACACTAGCCAGTGATTCTCAGGGGGGAAATAGAGTTTTCTTGTTTCCAAGAGCGAACCACCAACTACAATTTGTACCTATTAGGAAAGTGGATAAATGAAATTATATCTCATTGGGACCTAACGGTTTGTTCATACTGGAAAACACAATCAGGTGAAATAAGTTGTTCGTGTAGTTTTAAGCAATTTACAGTTGGAAATGGCATGTTAAATTGTATGATAATATTTTAAATCAATTTTACTGTTTCATTTCATTTTTGAGCAAAAAAAAATCTTATCAACGAAACGCTAAACTCTTATTTTACTCGTGAGAAAATTTTATGTTTGTACAAGTAAAACTTTCGGATCAAGCAAGATAAAGCCCTAAGCGTCATCACGATTATTGCAACGATCACGGATTAATCATGAAATCAGATCGATTTTATAAGCCGACATTCCGCTGACCAAACAAACGTCAAACTATAAACACTCTAACCCCGAAAATCTTCCAAATGTGTTTCCATCGACCGCCGGCATTCGGGCGACCTTGGTCAAACAACTTTAGTATCGGTTGGCCTCAGCGTGTTCGCGCGGCGGGCAGTCGTATTTTGCTTGATTTGTTATGCTAATTAGAGTCGATTATTTTTTGGGTTGAATTTCTTCTCTGCGTGTGACTCCGTGGGCTACCAAGAGACTTCAACACCCTTTCAGCTGGGCTGGCTGGCGGTGGGCTTTGGGTTCTAATTTCGCGCACTAATCCCCATCAAGATCAGCTGCCAGCGATAAGTCCCCAAAAACTAGTGAGAAGTTGCTGCAGAGCAGAAGAATAGTAGGGCTTAGAGTGAAGCCTTGGGACACAAAAAAAAAATCAGAGCAAGGAGCAAGCCTTCTTGGTCCCCACTAAGCTGGCTTTGTGTGTCTGCGACAACGATATGAACTCCGAGGCTTGGTGCGGTATGCTTCTTTACATAAATCACATATCTCTACTTTTCATTTCCACGTCATGGCATCCAGCTATTCATCAATCTTGGGCTCTCTACGCGCCATGCTACTACATATGACATAAACGCCACCGTTTTCATTGTGGGAAAGTCTCATCCAAATTATTGGACAAAATATAAAACTATAAGCTATAACCAAATTTAAGTAACAAATTCGTTTAAAGTTTATGGATTATTAAATAATTTATTTATATTTCAATTCAGCGTTTTTTTTTTCATAAAATTATTTTTATTAGGTCCTTTTCGGTGCTGGGACCTGGTAAGGACCGAGTCGACTTTTGTAATTACATTTAACTTAATTACTGAGGATCTTGTCTGTAAATGTTAGTGGGAGGGGAGCCGTTCAATCCAGCGTAACATCATTTGATTTATTAGGAACTCATCTAAATTTTGTTGTGACCGTGCTATTTTGTAGAAATGTTATATCATAACAATACAAAACTGATTGCCAACTGAAATCAATTTCTAAACAAGACAAATTACTTGATATCGTTTAATTAATTGCCGGCACCACACGGATCTACTGTTATTTAAGATATTTTCTTTACAAAAGATTTTAAGGACACGAGTCGTGCTAGGGCTTTCGATTACACATTAAGTTCAGTAATACTTAAGGTGAAGCGGGAAGACCTAGAACAAGTCGAATTTTGAAATGCATTTTTTGGGCTTTTGAGGAGAACAACGTTCCATATAGGGGAGAGTGGGGAGACTTGATCCTCGGGGAGACTTGATCTCAAGCCTGTATCTCGTCAGCATGTGGGTAAAACAATTAGCTTTGTTCTAGAAAGTTGTGCGAAATTGACTAAAACTCATTGTAGAAAACAAATAAAAAAAATTAAAAAATGTTTAGATTGAGTTACACACATTTTTCTAAGAAGTGCTGCCAAAAACTTCCAAGAGATCTTTTTTCTTTGTTTTGATATGTATAGAAAACACTCAAAAATTATTTAAAAAAATATTTTTTATACATGAATTGTTTGATAAACATATCAACTCCAAAACCCTCACGCATTTGACGTTAAATTTATCGTCATACTATTTTTACAATCAATTGTTTAAAAAAGTGCGTTTAGGGAGACTTGATCCCAGCATTTTTACAGTCACTGGAATCAGCCTCAAGATTAAATAATTTGGCTGGGTTTTCGTACATAGTTTCCTTTAGTATAGTTGTACATAACTAACTTGTATAGTTGTACATAACTAACTTGTAAACAAAAATTACCAGCTTTTGTAAACATGCTCAATTTTGGTCTAAAAAAGAAAATTTTAAGTTTTTAAATATTTTACATGCTAAACTTGTTATATTTTGAACACAAACGTACAGGTTTAATGTGAAATTGTTGTATCTTATAGAAAATTAAAAGTTTGGATGAAACATTTTGCTTAAGATTTCTTCAAAATGTTGAAAGGTGGATCAAATTACCCCCAACATTGTGAAAATGCCGGTTTAAAATATTTTTTCATAGTTTTGTGATCATAGATTTGTGAGAAATTGACAGAGTTATGTGCAATACAAAAAAGGGGATCAAGTCTCCCCACTCTCCCCTAACGATATTTCAAGTTCAAATTGATTTCAGTTGACAGGGAGTTTTTTAAAAACTATTTTCGTCCTCAAGGTCGTTAAGAATCTCTCCCTATGAATGTGACTCTCTAAGTCTTATTGTTCACAAGCAATTATTTTCAATTATTTTTATTTCATTTATTAGAAAAAGTTTTCGTATACATTTTCAAGCTCATTTTATTAATAATAAACTAATTTAAAAGAAAGTTTAAAATTTGTGTGTATCTTTCTCATGTTAGTTTTTGTTAATATCTCATCCACTGTGCACTTCTCCAAAAGGGAGGACCTCCAGGAGAGCAGGAGGGGAACCGCCTGTGGTCTTCCCACTGTTGAAACCGTTGTTGCCGGAGAAGAAAGCAAAAGAGACCTATAACCAGTCACGTGTCCCCACAAAAATGGAATAATAGTGGGTAGCAGCATAGGGTGACAAACAGCGGCGGCGACGGTGATTGCTGCTGGATTTATGCCATTGATGCGATCCCCTACTCTTGAGGTTCCCACAGCCCACACACACACACACACACGATAGGCTTAGACGGGTCATGTCACTTGATGTGTGTTTCAGCATGAGATTTTCATTGATAAACTGTAAACCGGGCGGTCTTGGAGCTTTCTGCATAATTGAGAGAGTGAGGATTATAAGTCCATCAATCAAATCAAAGCGTGACGGTGGCTCCCTCAAACCATCAACTGGGGAAGGAATGTCACTATTGTCGTTTCCAGGTTCATAGCTTTGAGTAGACATACCAGTTTAGAACTTGGAACAGGAAAGATTAATCCGTTAGGTTGATGACTTCCAGTTGAATCCAGCATCCTGTAGATTTTTTTTTTTGCTGTTTGGAAGGAACATTTGAAGAGTGTAAATTTTCTTTTTAAATTCTATTGCATTTAATTCCATCGTGCCTGTTATGTTGGCATATAAGCACTTTGACGTTAAATTACAGCTCATAAAAAAGAGTTTTCAACTTACATCGAGTAATAAATAGCTCAATAGGAAGTGAGAAAGCAAGTTCCACCAAAAGTAGGGCGTCCAATTTTCCCGGGTTTTGAATTTCCCGGGAAACGGGAAAAATATTTTTGAAATCCCGGGAATTCCCGGGATCCCGGGAAATTTTTGAAGCAGTCATAAAATCTATGTTTTAACAATATTTTATATGTTTTCAAGCTTAAAATTATAGAATTAGCTTAATAACATCAAATGGTGATAATCCTCACTTCAATCTAAACAAAGACGACAGTTTTAAAATAGCCTAAAAGATTTTTTTTTTGTCTTTGTGGTGTTTAGGATTTTATATCAACTACTATTTTTAATGCCAGTATGATTAATTATTTTTTTATTTGCGAATCAAATTACATAATTCTTGAGTTTTTTTTTTTTTTTGAAAAGGTCCAATAAGCTTTTGTCTTCCATATGTTTATAGGACCTATTCAAAAAAAACTTTGGAATCCTTTAAATGTTTTTTGCTTTTATATATTTTTTTATATGACATGACTAAAACAGCTTAAAAAAACTATTTTATATGTCTAAAAAACAAAAAACAACAACAAATGAAATGAAACCAGTCAATGTAAAATTTTAGATAAGTTTTGAATTCATTGTTTTATATAAAACATATTTTACAAATTTTCTTCAAGTTACTACCTCCAACCGAGGGAAAATCAGAATTACAGTCTAAATAGGCACAGGAGATTTTAGAGCAATACATTTGGAAGTACAAATTGTTTTGTTCTGTTCCTGTTTAACCGAAGTCATCGAAAACGTCATGCAATTATTTTTTGCTTTAAAAGCTGTATTTATTCGTTACATTTGTACGTATTTGCCCTAGATGCCGGTGTTTGATTATAAATAATTTGATATGAGATTGTTTTTTTTTCAAATTTAAAATCGAAAATATATTTCGAAAATTATTTTTGCAATTTTTTTCCTTCTCTGTCTAATTTGTTCTCCTTAGTACCAGTAAACTCTCTCCCCATTTTGAACAAATCAGCTGTTGAAAGGTAATCCATATCTCAGCTCAGGATAACAACTGCACAAATGTAATTGTTAAAGCAACCTAATAAAATGAAATGAAATGAAATGAAAAATCGAAAATATACGTAAATATATCTAGTCTTTAAAAAAATAAAATAATAGAGAAAAAAATTTAAAGCACTAGGCATTTTGCGGACGTGTTAATTAAAATTATAATATTTTTTCCTTAAAAGCCAGTTTAATGCTGAGATTTGCTGAATACAAATTTTAATTCATTTTATTGTTCTACTATTTTCACAACCAAATCTGAATTTCCAGACCAAAATATGATTTTTTTTCAATTTCGGGAATTCCCGGGACAAATTATAGAAAATCCCGGGATTCGGGAATTCCCGGTTTAGGATAAATCCCGGGATTTTTGTCCCGGGAATTCCCGGGATGGACGCACTAACCAAAAGTTATTATCGATTTTCTATGATTTGCTGAATATTGGGCGATCTGTAAACTGTTCCGAATCTGTGGGATGACTGTAGATAAGTGTATTTAACATTTATAAGGATTTAATAAATGCGTCATTTCTGTAAAAAATACACTACCCTTGTTCAATCCAATTAACACTCAAACGCTCGGGTAGTCATTTGACCCCTATTTTTTTTCTTAAAAATCTCATAACTTTTGGTAGAATTGACCAATTTGGATGCTTCCGGTTGCAAAAGATCCAGCTTAGTCTATATTTTTAACTGTCAGATGGGGGACAAATATGGTCTATTTAACCGGAGATATTCCGGATTCCGTTGGGGTACCTCGGCCCTCCTATTTGGGTTTTTGGTCAATATAACAAAATTTATTCTACAAAACAAAGCCGCAAATGATGCAAAACTTCAAGACATCATCTTAATACATCATCCTGCATAGATACATGACATGGTCAAGTCCTTTGGGCACCGGAACAGGTTCCAACCGGAAACGGTTCACTGAGCTGATGTCGATTGGTGCCCAACTGGAACCGGCCTCGGTGCCCCGTAGGACTTAACCATGTCAATTATTTTTGCAGAATGATGTATTAGAATTATGCCTTGAAGTTTTGCATCATTTCCGACATTGTTCTGTGAAAAAGTTATTGTTTTCTTTTTCTGTTTGAGTATTAAGACACGGAATCCTGATTACAAGGACTATTGTATCGTGTTACCCATTTTTAACTGTTATTAAACATTTCCAGATCCATGACACAGTTCCTATTGAGAGGAAAAGTGCTGTTCCGTCCAGATGCTGTAAACTCCATTCCTTGTGCACTATGTATCGCTGGAACCGCGGTGCCAATTTGTTTTGTCATTTTTATAGCTCTTCCCAGCAGCTATTATTTGCCGCGTGGGGTCTTGTAAAGACAATTGTCTTTTTGCGGCGCTACTCTTGCGGTGTTCCCTTTGCTCTGATCTGGACAATGCGACTGGACTGCAGTGCAATACCGATCGGCTGGGCATTATTTACATGCGAAGGCACGAGGAAAGTAATTTGGGAAAAGGCGCAAAGGAATATCCCAAGATTGATCACATGCTAGAAGAGCACGTGAAGCAACCGTTTTATACTCATATGGTTGCTGCTACCTCTGAACTTAAACCTAAGGCTGCCACCCTGAGAAGAAGCCATGACTTTCCGCTTATGAGGCGAAACCCGTAACCATTCGGCCACAGGAGGTTGGCTAGTTATTGTTATATTGACCAAAAACCCAAATAGGGAGCCGAGGTACCCCAACGGAATCTGGAATTTCTCCGGTAAAAGTTGACCATATATGTCCTCCATCTGACAGTTAAAAATATAGACAAATCTGGATCTTTTGCAACCAAAAGCATCCACATTGGTCGACTCTACCCAAAGTTATGAGATTTTTAAAAAAATAACAGGGGTCAAATGACTACCCGAGCGTTTGAGTGTTAACAATTCATATATTGGACAAAAAGGTCAGGTTCCAAGTATTGAAAGGCTTACGTCTAGCTAGTACAAGTACTACACATTCCGTTTACGCGTAAAATGCGAACCACTTAAGGCTAAAGTACGCTCTCCATACCCCCATTTACACTACCCTCCCCTTTTCGCCTCGCTGTAACTGTTTGTTCTGTCGCTCAACACCTAATGTTTACTTTCGTATCTTTTCTCTTTTTTTTCCTCTCCCAGCATGATGCTCTATTGCAGTAGCACGTGTCTGTTTGGCGAGGATTGTGAGTGCTTCTGAGAGAGTGTTCGGATACGGAACGGAAAACTCTTTTCACTTGTTTCCGTCGTCAGCGGCAGAAACGTGTTTTTAAACGTCTACGAAATTGTATTTTTATTTCCCACTTCCTTATTTCTTTCCTCCCACAAACCGCGTCCCATATTTATGAATTCACAACGTACAGCCGAGAGACCGACACGCGGGGGAGGAGTAAAACCACCGAAGAAAATTTACACTACTCGCCCGGAAAAATATTCTCAGCCAGCTTGGCGCAATGCAATGGTGGTCTTTGTGTTCTGCTGCAGCTGCTGCTGTTGTGCTTTTCCACTGGGAAATACAGCGCTAACGAAAACAAACAACGAGACGAGAAAATCGCGAATGAAGGGAAAACTACAGCGAAACTAATGGAAATTTAAACCATGCAACACCGACACCAAAGTGGAGCAGCTCCATCACCGGTGGCAGGACGTGGTGGCGTTGGTTGTGGTGTTGGTAAAATAAAGTTTATTGAAAAGAGCAAACGACACTCGAGCGCACAGCACAGCACCAGCAAAACCAATTTTCCTCGTCCACGAGTCGCCCTTAGATGGTCAAGGCTTGCCTTAGCTGACGCAAAAGTAGAGCAACCTTGCACGATTAAAACTGTCACTATTTTAGTTGGTGAACTCGTTTGAACAAATCATAGTTTGATGTTAACTCAAAACATTACTTCATAAGTTGAAAAAACTTTTATGAAATTTAGAAAAAAAAAATCGGGAAAGAAACACACCTGAATTATGTTTTGTAAATTAAACTCATGGGCTTAGAATTAAATGAAATTTAATTTTGAAAGTGTAAAACGTTGTCTACTTATGATTGGTTAATATATATTTGATTTTTGCTTTTGTGCTTTATTTTGATATGTCTGCTGAAAAAAATAGGGCGAGCCACAAGATAGCACACAATCGACGTAATGTCAAACTTTTATTATGCTAAAAAAGAAATACGTACGTCTTTCAAACAACGGTTGAATTCAGGAAAAGCTATCAGAAAATTAAAATGGGTCTTTGTTTCGACAAAAAACTGTAAAACATTATAAAAATCCCTACTTCTAAAAATGTGGGACACTCTAGCGTTGTGCTTTTGTGCGCCATGCTCCAGGGAAGCAGCAATAAATTTAGTTTTTCTCCTATCTGATCCAAACAGTCGCACTTTAAAATGTCGTTTTGTTGATAGAAACGTGGTTTTCGAAGGGGGTAAAAGTTGGTGCACCAAATCTGCGTCGTTTCAGCAACGATGTCGTCGTCGTCGTTGTATTTCTCTAAAAGCAAAACCCCGCCTGACAGAACTAGTTTCCGACTTTGCTATCAAGGTTTGTGTTGTGTTTCCAGAAACTATCAAGCTGGTTGAGCACTGACATAAAAAGACAGTTTTGCGGGATACTAGTGTGTGTGTGTGTGTGTGTGTGTGTGTGTGTGTGTGCACATTTTGTCACGTCTCCTTTCTCGTTTGCGAGGGAAAGGTTGGGAAAGTGTTTGGATAAAGTGGGGATCACCTCCCTGCTCCTGTTTCCGGTCCTTGGGGGTTTCCCCCAAGTGGCAACTTTTGCCCATTTTCCATGCAGCGAGAGACAGACCAAGAGAAACTTTTCCCTTTGAATCATGATATAACTGCTTTAGTGGGTGGTATTTTATTTGGAAATGAGTTACATGTTTGAATACGGAATGACACATTGCTCTGGTTCGCTTTTCCCAGCCCAGCTTTCCGGGAAAGCCAAAATGAGACCTAAACAACTTTGAGCTCTATTAGAATGCCGTAAGTCGCTCGTGTTGCATACAAGTGGGAGCGTCTCGACGTCGGCACCACTGACTGCTACTGGTTTTAATGACGCCGGGCAGGGCATGTGCCATAAAGGTCCCCGAAAACACGTCTCGAGTGGTAAATGTCAAGGGATCTATTTTTAGCTCCAATTAGAGTTTGTGTGAGCTGCAGCAGAGAGTTTGGGAGAGGCTGGTTTGACAATTTTGATTCGTCCATTTGATGGGTGTGCTGACATATAAAGTTGACTATGTCATATAAATGTTCTGTTGCCATTTATCGAATGTCGTTATGAGATTACTTGGTCAATTAGTTGTTCTCATATATGATTTGTTTAAAGGTTCAATAAATATTTTTTGGCTTTTTGAGTGTTTTGGAAAACTTCGAAGTAAATGCAAAAACTCAAAAAGCAAAAAAGAACATGAAAAGGCTGAAATCGACGCTGTCGTGCTTACTAGTCGTACGTCGCTTTTTGACTTTCCAAGGAAAACGCGTATTAATGTTTGACCTTGAATAAACAAAAAAGCGCGCCGTTTTTCTGTAGTTGAACATCTCTTTATCCGTTAGAAAAGTGCGTGTTTCGAGCTAGTTTTGCAAGCGCAAGTGATACTTGCATTGAGAACGTTTGTTGAACATGTCATAAGAACACATGACCATAAGATTCTGAACCGGGTTAGGTAAACGTTGTTAGAACCGTTTAACAACATCCTGCCCTTAAGATTAAGAAGTGAGTTAGGCAAACGTTTAGAGAACCGTTCAAGAACATATCGTGGTAGACAAGAATGTTAAAGAGGTTTTTCATAGAATACGTTCCGAGGTTCGCTTAGGAGATTTTTTTCTTTATTTAATACTTCATTTGTTAACAAAATGTCACTTTACGATACTTTAAATAATAGTCATAAATAATAAAAATATCAGCCATAAAAAACCATTCAATTTAATTTTTATGCTTTCGGAGATCTTTTTTTCAATCTTGTTTGAGTGCTAATCAACATCGCTTGCTACTACTCTGCTACTGCTGCTGGTTCTCCGTGCTGCATTTTCAGTTGTCCTTTCTGATAAAGAATCTTTAGGTCAAGTATCGAACCCAAGATCACTTCAAATGTAAGTCCGGGCGCACGTCTGCATCTTCCCACGGGGGGTTTTGTTGGATGAGCAGGCCTAAACGTCAATAAGAAGTCTGCGGTCATCTAGGTTTTACTAAGTTCTCTAACGGTTTGTCAAAACTTCCTTTCGACATAAGCTGTTTCTATTTTTAGAACTATCTGTGCTCGTTTCGTCAACATGTTCTTGCTCGGTTTTTAAAACACGAACGCGAACTACACATAAACAACTTGTTTACGAGAAATCGCAGCTGAAACCAAAGGTTAATCTACTATGTTATCATGTTTAGCAAACTGAAATGAAACATCATGTCTGCAAATGTCATTTTGGTTTTCGAGTTCTACAAGCATGTTTCATTTAAGTCAGAATAAACTTCAAAATTAACTATTCGTAATCCGTTGCTAGATTTGGCATTTGTGTTACACAACCGCAGTGAGCAGTGCGTGGCCGAATGGTTACGCTGTCCGCTTTGTAAGCGGATGATTCTGGGTTCGATTCCCATCTGCTCCAACCTTCTATCAGATGTTGAAGTAAAACGTCGGTCCCGGCCCTAGTTGTTGTTAGGCCGTTAAGTCATTCCAGGTGTAGGAGTCGTCTCCATGCCATAAGTACAAACAACACACCAAACCAAGCCTACTCCGGTGGAATCGCTGGCGGCGGTTGGACTCGCAATCCAAAGGTCGTCAGTTCAAACACTGGGGTGGAAGGTTCCTTGGAGTAGAAAGAGGTTTGGGTGCTCTCCCCATTCAAGCCTTCGGACTCCTAGGTTCGAGCAGAAACTTGCAATAGAGACCACAAAAGACCTGGGGGTCGTTAATGTGGATGGTTTGACTTTGTTACACAACCATGTTAAATTATGGTTTTTTGATCAAAATGTGAACAATTGACCAAATTTTATGACACTTGTTCATTATTTCTGATAATCTGATTAATTATATTTAAACCAAACAATACATTTAATTGAACAAAATAAAGTTGAGTTTGTTCATTTATTATTGACAAAGAACTTTGTCCTAAGGGCACTGTCTACGGGTGTCAATCCAAAATTTCGCGAAGCGAAAGTGTAACGATTTGTGTCGTTTTTCAAATGCTTATATCTTCCCCCCTATTCAAACAATCTTTATGTTTTACCCATCAAACGAAAGGGGAAGACTTAAAGTTCAAGTTGACTACCTCACAAAGTTGATAAAACTTTGTTAAAGTACTTAAAAGTTAAGATGAAAATAAAAAATGAATGCAGGAAAAATCCCGGCTGCTGATTGGCTGAAAGCACGTAGCAAATGTTGCCTCCTCTCCTGCTTTCGCGAAACTCTCTCGCGAGAATGTGGCACCGCTGTTGCCACATTTCATGCGAACTATTTAAGCTAACAGATAGCCTCAGAAAAATTCAGTAACTGACGAGGTTTCGACAAAGGCGGATCCACGGTGGTAATTTTATTGCCCACACAGACACACACGCACACATTGAAAGACACAGTTTGTGCACTAAATTGGGAGGTATTCTGTTCTTATGAAGATTGTAAGGACGGTCACCAGACCAGAATGATTTGGGGCAATGGGCTTGGGACCACAATTATACGGTATTGGCCACACCCGGAGTGGCCAGTGCCCTCGGGAAGGTTCTACCGGGGGGACATTAATCGAACCATACGACTTGGGGCAATATGGGTATCAAAATTCATGGTTTTTGAAACTGGTAATGAAAATGGCCACACCCGGAGTGGCCAATGCCCTGGAGAAGGTTCTATCATGGGGACTTTAATCGAACCATACGACTTGGGGCAATTTTGATACCCATATTACCCCAAATCGAATAGTTCGGTAAATGTCCCCCCGGGAAGACCTTTCTTAAAGGCACTGGCCACTCCGGGTGTGGCCAATCCGGTCAAAATGGCCATTTTCAATACCAGTTTCAAAAACCATGAATTTTGATACCCATATTGCCCAAGTCGTATGGTTCCATTAATGTCCCCCCGGTAGAACCTTCCCGAGGGCACTGGCCACTCCGGGTGTGGCCAATCCGGTCAAAATGGCCATTTTCATTACCAGTTTCAAGAACCATGAATTTTGATACCCATATTGCCCCAAGTCGTATGGTTCGATTAATGTCCCCCCGGTAGAACCTTTCCCAGGGCACTGACCACTCCGGGTGTGGTCAATCCGATCCGGGTGTGGCCAATCCAGTCAAAATGGCCATTTTCATTATCAGTTTCAAAAACCATGAATTTTGATACCCATATTGCCCCATGTCGTATGGTTCGATTAATGTCCCCCCCCCCCCCCCCATGGCCACTCCGGGTGTTGCCAATCCGATCCGGGTGTGGCCAATCCAGTCAAAATGGTCATTTTCATTATCAGTTTCAAAAACCATGAATTTTGATACCCATATTGCCCCAAGTCGTATGGTTCGATTAATGTCCCCCCGGTAGAACCTTCCCCAGAGCACTGGCCACTCCGGGTGTGGCCAATACCGTATAATTGTGGTCCCAAGCCCATTGCCCCAAATCATTCTGGTCTGGTGACCGTCCTTACAATCTTCATAAGAACAGAATACCTCCCAATTTAGTGCACAAACTGTGTCTTTCAATGTGTGTGTGTGTGTCTGTGTGGGCAATAAAATTACCACCGTGGATCCGCTTTTGTCGAAACCTCGTCAGTTACTGAATTTTTCTGAGGCTATCTGTTAGCTTAAATAGTTCGCATGAAATGTGGCAACATGGTGCAAATGTTGCCTCCTCTCCTGCTTTCGCGAAACTCTCTCGCGAGAATGTGGCACCGCTGTTGCCACATTTCATGCGAACTATTTAAGCTAACAGATAGCCTCAGAAAAATTCAGTAACTGACGAGGTTTCGACAAAGGCGGATCCACGGTGGTAATTTTATTGCTCACACACACACACGCACACATTGAAAGACACAGTTTGTGCACTAAATTGGGAGGTATTCTGTTCTTATGAAGATTGTAAGGACGGTCACCAGACCAGAATGATTTGGGGCAATGGGCTTGGGACCACAATTATACGGTATTGGCCACACCCGGAGTGGCCAGTGCCCTGGGAAAGGTTCTACCGGGGGGACATTAATCGAACCATACGACTTGGGGCAATATGGGTATTAAAATTCATGGTTTTGGAAACTGGTAATGAAAATGGCCATTTGGACTGGATTGGCCACACCCGGAGTGGCCAGTGCCCTCGGGAAGGTTCTACCGGGGGGACATTAATCGAACCATACGACTTGGGGCAATATGGGTATCAAAATTCATGGTTTTGGAAACTGGTAATGAAAATGGCCATTTGGATTGGATTGGCCACACCCGGAGTGGCCAGTGCCCTCGGGAAGGTTCTACCGGGGGGACATTAATCGAACCATACGACTTGGGGCAATATGGGTATCAAAATTCATGGTTTTTGAAACTGGTAATGAAAATGGCCATTTTGACTGGATTGGCCACACCCGGAGTGGCCAGTGCCCTCGGGAAGGTTCTACCGGGGGGACATTAATCGAACCATACGGCTTAGGGCAATATGGGTATCAAAATTCATGGTTTTTGAAACTGGTAATGAAAATGGCCATTTTGACCGGATTGGCCACACCCGGAGTGGCCATTCCCTTGGAGGAAGGTCTTCCCGGGGGGACATTAATCGAACTATTCGACTTGGGGCAATATGGGTATCAAAATTCATGGTTTTTGATACTGGACATGAAAATTACCATTTTGATTGGACATTTTCCGAACCATACTTGTTTTGGCAATTTATTTCCACAGAGGTGCCAAAGATTGAAAACATTTTATAGGAATAAATTATTTAGGATTAAATACATAGGCAATGTTTTAAAAATATAAAATAAAATAGAATATTTTTTAGGAGTTTTGTACAAAGTTCTTTGTCATATTGGTCATGTAGAACATAACCACCTGCACCTTTTTTTTCAGAGCAATTTCAAAACATAGTTTCAAAAATTCAACAAAATGTATACTTCCACTTGAATTTCGGGAATTTTCTGAAGAAAAAATAACTGCAGATTAAATATCATTTAAACTTAAAAGGTTGAGCACCAGCCAATTTTGCTTCCAATAATGCTCATATCTGCTCAGTATGCCGGAACAAGCCCCAGAATGCCAGTCAAAATGCCAATTTTGATACATCCTAATCAACATAGACTTCAAATCCCCGAGAAACATCAACAAAAGTGGTTATTGAAACAGGACAATAATTGCCGAGCAACAAGCAGTCAACAAAACGATGATGTTGTTCCTAACACGAAAACTCCATCATTGCTCATCATTGTACTACGAGGCTGATGATAGCACACTTACATTGTGTTCAACACGATTGACAGTCACGATAGTCTCCCCTCAACAGCCCAGGGAAGAGTGCGTGAGGGATACATTGAGATGATTAATGGCACAATTTCTAGTCACACCCTCCTCAGCCTCCACGATTCAAATCACACACAATGGGGCCTATTACACACAGATTTTTGCCATAAGGTCGTCGACGATCCCTCACAAGTTTCATACATCTCACCTTCCCACCCAGACATATAATGTGCCAAGTGTTGACACCTTCTTCCGTTACCTCCAGGCAGCGGTAGCGTTTGAATGGTGGGTGAAAACGAGCGGTCGTTTATTCAATTAATTTGCTTTCGCTATCACAGGACATCATCTCAATCAGTGAGGGGTGGGGAGACGTCTCGTGGGATGGAGTGGTGAGAAGTTGGCAGTTTCAGAGCAAATATTTTCTTTTTGGTGGTCCCCTTGTGTTAGGTTACAGGTGGGGAGAAGTTTAATGAAAGCAAATTGAGAAATTGAAACCGAGCAATAATAAATACTAGAAGATAAAAACGACCAATTTACACTTGGACTAAGTGGTGAATCATAACAATTAAGCTTGAAGAGAGGGAAAAGATGTGAATGTATTTTGCGAAGTTGTTTACGTGTCTTGTTTTAGCTTTCTTTTTTTTAATTACCGTCATCAGGGGTGACATTGAGTCTGGGGGTGAGATTGGGTCATAAAAAATGTTGAAATTTGTATGACCCAATCTTACCCCCAAACCCAATGTCACCCCTAATGACGGTATTTTGAGTACCTTGAGATTACTTTGCACCTACTTAGCCTTAATTGAACGAAGGAAAAAAATGTATTATGTAATAATTGCATAATGTTATTTATTATAAGTAACTTCGAAAAAGTATCATAAGTGACTTGCGATATAGATGCTTACGTATAGTTTTACTGGGAAGTTTAAAGGCATATTTTGAAATAAACTGTTGTTGTTTTGGATTTAGCATTTTCTATGAAATTACAAATATGTTCCTAGACATAATTTGGATCAAAAATCGTTTGTTATTATTAAATTGATTAATTAACAAATATGTTCCAAGCCAACGTTGAGCCACCTTACTAATTGCCTAATTTGGTGATGCATTACCTTCCTTAAGTCAAGGTCCTTAACATTTTTCCAAAATCGGCATAATTCATGCATGAACACTTCTTCATTTGGCCAGATTCGAACCCGCCACGTGAAGGGGCAGCACGTGCCCCAGCATCCAAGACAAGCTTTTGAGCAAATAAGAACGCAAGTGCCCTCTGCCTCATCTGTTGGCTTGTAATCAAAACTTGTTTACTTTTGGTCATCGGTCTCTGGAGAGGGTGGGAAGGAGAAGCAGCCGCTTCAGTTTGACGACTTTCTGGGTTTGAACAAACCAAGAAAGAGGGAAACAGGTTGAGATGTGTTGTTAACACTGAATCTTAAAACGTGCGTATGAGCGTCTGGTGGTTTATTTCGATGTGCGGGGTCTGATTATATTTACGTTCGAACGTACCTCGTACACCCAACATTGTAAACAATGCGTTTGCAGTTAGCAATGTTGAGATACGACTTGTTTACTTTCAATTTGTCTTGGTGCATTGGTAAAAACAGTTACGGAAGATGGTGCTGGGGTGAGACTAATGAGTATGCAACAAATTACGATTTTTTTGTGTTAAAAGTGAAGTGAAGTTTCTACAAGAAATTAATCTCATCTTTGTGTATTTAGTCAAAAATTGTAGCATTCAGAAAAAAATAAAACTCCATCAAATCTGAAAAAACTGCTCTCTATGTACCAGTACTCAGTTCAAATTTACCCAATATGAAATGATTTTCATGAACATGTTTATAATTAAGTTGTGTTGAGAATTACAACGGGTGTGCACCGGTTTCAAAATCAGTCGCACATTCTCAAGCCTCACTTCATTTTCAATATTCGTACATGCATAATAACCAAGTATAAACTTTAGAAATAAAAAAACCCTTGCCAGAAATATCATACATGGGTCATTCCATCTGAAGCGGAACAGCATTTGAAAATTACCCTCTGAGCAGTTCTCTACGGAATCGGTCTTTTTTCTTTAATTTTAATTTTTGTATTTTTTAATCCGGCTGAAACTTTTTTGGTGCCTTCGGTATGCCCAAAGAAGCCATTTTGCATCATTAGTTTGTCCATATAATTTTCCATACAAATTTGGCAGCTGTCCATACAAAAATGATATGTGAAAATTCAAAAATCTGTATCTTTTGAAGGAATTTTTTGATCGATTTGGTGTCTTCGGCAAAGTTGTAGGTATGAATATGGACTACACTGAAAAAAAATGGTACACGGTAAAAAAAAATTTGGTGATTTTTTATTTAACTTTTTGTCACTAAAACTTGATTTGCAAAAAAACACTATTTTTAATTTTTTTTATTTTTTGATATGTTTTAGAGGACATAAAATGCCAACTTTTCAGAAATTTCCAGAATGGGCAAAAAATCTTTGACCGAGTTATGATTTTTTGAATCAATACAGATTTTTTCAAAAAATCGAAATATTGGTCGCAAAAATTTTTCAACTTCATTTTTCGATGTAAAATCGAATTTGCAATCAAAAAGTACTATAGTGATTTTTTGATAAAGTGCACCGTTTTCAAGTTATAACCAATTTTAGGTAACTTTTTTGAAAATAGTCGCAGTTTTTCATTTTTTTAAATTAGTGCCCATGTTTGCCCATCTTTGAAGAAAATATTTTTGAAAAGCTGAGAAAATTCTCTATATTTTGCTTTATTGAACTTTGTCGATACGACCCATAGTTGCTGAGATATTGCCATGCAAAGGTTAAAAAACAGGAAAATTGATGTTTTCTAAGTCTCACCCAAATAACCCACCATTTTCTAATGTCGATATCTCAGCAACTATAGGTCCGATTTACAATGTTAAAACATGAAACATTCGTGAAATTTTCCGATCTTTTCGATAAAAATATTTTCAAAAATTTAAAAACAAGACTAACATTTCAAACGGGCTAAACATTCAATATTACGCACATTTGAAATGTTAGTCTTGATTTAAAATTTTTGAAAATATTTTTTTCGAAAAGATCGGAAAATTTCACGAATGTTTTATGTTTTAACATTGTAAATCGGACCTATAGTTGCTGAGATATCGACATTAGAAAATGGTGGGTTATTTGGGTGAGACTTAGAAAACATCAATTTTCCTGTTTTTTAACCTTTGCATGGCAATATCTCAGCAACTATGGGTCGTATCGACAAAGTTCAATAAAGCAAAATATAGAGAATTTTTTCAGCTTTTCAAAAATATTTTTTTCAAAGATGGGCAAACATGGGCACTAATTTAAAAAAATGAAAAACTGCGACTATTTTCAAAAAAGTTACCTAAAATTGGTTATAACTTGAAAACGGTGCACTTTATCAAAAAATCACTAAAGTACTTTTTGATTGCAAATTCGATTTTACATCGAAAAATGAAGTTAAAAAATTTTTGCGACCAATATTTCGATTTTTTGAAAAAATCTGTATTGATTCAAAAAATCATAACTCGGTCAAAGATTTTTTGCCCATTCTGGAAATTTCTGAAAAGTTGGCATTTTATGTCCTCTAAAACATATCAAAAAATAAAAAAAATTAAAAATAGTGTTTTTTTGCAAATCAAGTTTTAGTGACAAAAAGTTAAATAAAAAATCACCAAATTTTTTTTTACCGTGTACCATTTTTTTTCAGTGTAGTCCATATTCATACCTACAACTTTGCCGAAGACACCAAATCGATCAAAAAATTCCTTCAAAAGATACAGATTTTTGAATTTTCACATATCATTTTTGTATGGACAGCTGCCAAATTTGTATGGAAAATTATATGGACAAACTAATGATGCAAAATGGCTTCTTTGGGCATACCGAAGGCACCAAAAAAGTTTCAGCCGGATTAAAAAATACAGAAAAAATCGAATGACCGAAATCTCAGAGAATTGCTCCTCTCCGATCCTGCTCAAATTTGGCAGAGCTGTTGATACTATCAAAGCATGCAAGAATCCCGAATTTCATCCAAATCGGACCACCCCCTCCATTTTTGTACCTCCCCAAAAAATCGACTTTTTGGCGATTTTTGACCAAACCTCCTAGTTTCAAACGGCGATAGCTCAGGAACCACAAATCTCAGAAGGTCGGTCTTAGACTCAATTTTGAAGGAAATTGGACGTAGAATCCATTTCCGTGATCATTAATTAATTTATTTTTTCTACCTGTATTGCGCAATTGAAAACTTTAAACGGCCGTATCTCAAAACACCCCAACTTATTTTTTTTATTTGACCTCACCATCGTGTTCCCCGGCCAATTTTACATAAGAATCACTTATCGACAGAAATGAATATGTTTCATTCCAGAGATATCGAATTTTAAAGTTTAGTGTTTTCGAGATTATCTACATCAGCTTCATTCGCCGCATCTGCTAGAAGCACACAGGCGAGCTGATCAATAACTGCTACCTGGTCATTTATTGAAATAATATTTCATCATAAATAATCTTTATCAAATTGGGCAAAAAATAACTGTATAACACTGTAGGAATCTGGAGTTTAATCGCGAATGTGTATCTGCTCAAAAAAATTAATGAAGTGAATTTCTGTGCTAACCCATAGGATAGAGTAATAACGACACACAGTTAAGGGCAGAATTGGATTCCGACGAAGCGAGCAGGAAAATGAAATCTTGTTAGTAACACTGAACAATAAGTGCACGATACATTATTGAGTAAAACATATGAAAACAAATTGTTTATACGTTGTACTCTAGTGGAGTATGAAAAGGATTTCTGGATACCTTCCAGAAATCCTTTTCATACTCCACTAAAAATTTAAGAAAATAACAAAGTTTGATCTGCTGCAAAGTGGCTAATTCCCCAAATTTAGTTGTGATGATTTTGACACCGTCCGAACTACAGTTTTTTTTTTCTTCTTTAATTCTTAGATTCTTGGAACACAATACGGCTGCTGTCCTCACGTATAAGGATTTTTTTTAATTAAATGTACCTTGACCAAAATCATCATTTAATCAAATGGAGCTGGCTCACAATATAAAAATTGATTTAATATGATCAATCTTTTAAACCATAAATCAGATTTGCCAAATTATGGCAAAGTGTCAATAATAAACTATAATAATAATAATAATAAAGCAGGTTTTGGGGTTTTTGCTGAGTGACACTATTTTGCTACCGCCCATGATAAAGGCCCTAGTGATGGCCTAGGAGGTACTCTAAAACGGTTAGCAACACGTAAAAAACGGTGCATTCAAAATAACCCAATAAATATTCCTTTCACAAAAATAGATTGATCAAGGTAGGGGAACAGCATCTAATTCCAGCGTTCCTCTAATGTTGCCATATCAGCGCTTTGGCATTCAATTACAGCTGATTAAAAGCGTTTTCTACTGAAATCGAGTGATAAATAGCTCAATAAGAAGTTAATAAGCAAGTTTCTATCGAGTTTTGCAAAATTTGTTGTTTAAATAGTGAAAATGAGTAAATTGGACGAAACTAGGAGCGAGGACTTAAGCTGCCAAACATACGAGAATTTCCCCTATGAGTAATTTGAATAAATATTTGCGTAAAATTATAAAAATATGAATTAAATTAATCATCTCCCAGAACACCAGGTAGCAGTTATTGATCAGCTCGCATGTGTGCTTCTAGCAGATGCGGCGAATGAAGCTGATGTAGGTAATCTAGAAAACACAAAACTTTAAAATTCGATATCTCTGGAACGAAACATATTCATTTCTGTCGATAAGTGATTCTTCTGTAAAATTGGCCGGGGAACACGATGGTGAGGTCAAATCAAAAAAATAAGTTGGGGTGTTTTGAGATACGGCCGTTTAAAGTTTTTAATTGCGCAATACAGGTAGAAAAAATAAATTAATCAACATTTTGATCACGGAAATGGATTCTACGTCCAATTTCCTTCAAAATTGAGTCTAAGACCGACCTTCTGAGATTTGTGGTTCCTGAGCTATCGCCGTTTGAAACTAGGAGGTTTGGTCAAAAATCGCCAAAAAGTCGATTTTTTGGGGAGGTACAAAAATGGAGGGGGTGGTCCGATTTGGATGAAATTCGGGATTCTTGCATGTTTTGATAGTATCAACAGCTCTGCCAAATTTGAGCAGGATCGGAGAGGGTAATTTTCAAATTTGCACTTTTTCGTGCACAGTTGAGATGGAATGACCCACATTTAATCTGCCTCTGAAAAGTTTAGTGGGTGGTAAATTTGGTTCTGTGAATAAACCGCAAAATGGTACTCCATTTCACAACACACGCGCGTCCGCACGTAGTAATTTCATCTTAATGGGAGCGGACCTTGTTATGCATGAATATCGTGATTAAATATTCCATAATCACTAGCATCTTGAAATTTTGTTCTGCTATATCACCAAGTACCAACCGGTAGTAGTACACTACCGTACTAGACTCTCTTCACCAGTCAGCAGCCGGTTTTTCATCAACCACAGGAAGCTTTTATGAATAATAGCGGCAAAAGTTCTGCCCACCATAATTCACCAAACAGATTAAAACTTCCGCTAGAAGTGCTTTTTCTTGCAGCAGGAGCAGCAGAAGCAGTCAGTGCATGAGATGAGAGCGGCTCAGCCAGGAGATATAAATCATTTCATATTACACCGCACACAAGCATACAAATTGTTCTCCCGGTGTCTCCCCCCTCATAGCGAAGGGCACATTTGGATGAGCCCGGGATTTGAGCTTTCCGCCGCCGAGGTTAACCTATCTGGTAGGTAATATTTTTCGCAGCAAAAGTTTACTTAAAATTGTAAAGTTTGCCAAACTCGCAAACTTATTTGCGGCAAACAACTCAATATGTATGCAGGTTGGCATTTCTGCAAACAGATGCAGGCAAACTGCCAAACTGTGAAAAGTGCGAGTTTGTTGGTCATTGTCTAATACCTGCTTAATAATTTCCACTGAAAAAAAAAAACACTATCATTTTCAAATCTAGCATACCAGTTGAAACAAAATAATTGTTTTTTTTTTTAGTTTTATGATATATCGTGACTCACAAAAAACTTGCTTTGCTAGTGAGTGTAACCTCAAACTTGAAGCTAAGCAAGAACATGAAAGGAATACAGGCATAAATTCCATTTTATTTTCCTTTTTAACCTATTACGTAGAAGCAGTAGAAGTCTAGGTCCTCTAGTGATTCTTCAAGAGAGACTTGACTCCTGCTCTGCGGATTCCGCTGAAATTTAAAATCCTTTTATATTTCAACATGTTGTTTGTTGTTAATTTTTCGCGTTCGCTGCGAGTACAATTTAAGTTTGACGCAACCTCATCACACTTCGCTAGACTAGGTCGCATTACTATCACTCCACTTTTTACCACTAACTAACCAAACTCCATAGGATGTGTGGAAATCTGTATACCACAGTTGAGCGGCGCGAATGACCTTTCAAACGGGTCCAAATCAATGAAGATCTGGAAATGGAATGTTAATGCCAACAAAGTTATGACCACTCAAGTGATATTTGTGTATTGTGATCTCAAACAATCATGTCCTCATCATGTTGGTAACGAATGAGGAATGCACCAACCATATGGATGAATTAAGTTAGTTTTTATAATTTTTTTCAATTCAATTCAATTCAATTAGTGTTTATTAGAATTTAACATTTCTGCTCCAGGATGTTACATTTGCAAGTCAGAGATTTGGAGAACCTTTCATAGTTTTTATGTTTAAGCCGCTGTATCTTCACAAGGATTGGACTTGGGACAATGATCAATATGGAGACTTTAATGTAAAATTGTCTGGAGAATAGATTCTCCCTATCGTTTTTTTTTTGAAATTTTGTCGTTAAGACCCCTTTCAAAAAAAAAACAGTTTTAGTCGATAATTTTTGTAATCTTTTAGGAGAAACATACCATCCTGCATTTTTCGTGACTCTTTTTGTAACATGTTAGACTATTTCCTCAAAAATTTTGAACGAAAAAAAAATCGTGACATCACCTTAAAATGCTACTATTAAGCTTAAAAATTAAAAAATCTCATAAAAGTGGCGCGTATTTTTTTTCAGTGTATTTTTATCACAAAGCCCGACAAATTTCCTACAAGTCTTTTACCACTTTGTGATAAGATGCAACGGCTTCGAGACACAGTAATTTTTAAATAACGAAACGCAAAAAATAATAATATCATACGCCCTTCTCAAATGTCATTTTCGGGTGGAACCGGATCAATATACACGAAAATGGCTAATATAAACTTAGGATATCGTGTCTACCCGAACATGGGTAAATAACAAGGGAAATGCGTAATAATACCTTTCTCTGGTATCAATACAAAATTTTGGTATTCATGGACCCTGTGGTTTAGTGGTTACCAAATTTTGGTATTTCTTGTGCAAATACCAGCAACCAAAATGTGCTCTTGGTTGACCAGTAATGGATGGTAAAATACCATGAAATCATACCAACATTATGTATGTGGAAGACCACAGGAATACCAAAATCTGGTTTTCCAAGGGCGCGGGAATACCTAAAAATAAAACCATGGCAATACCAAGTTTTGGTATTCAAGCAATGTTCAAAAATCCAGAAGACCTCAACTTGGTATTGAAATGGTTTTATTTTGTGGTATTATTTTACCTTTGGAATAACATGGATTGGTATTGTTGTGCCCTTCCACATACAAGACTTTGGTATGATTTTATGGTATTTTATCATCTATTACTGGGCAACCAAGGGCACATTTTGGTCCCTGTTATTTGCCCAAGTAATACCAAAATTTGGTATTCCCGTGTTATTTACCCCTGCTCGGGTACAACGTTTCATTTAAATCGGAGAGGGTCGGGTGCAACGGTGCCAAAAAATCCTGATTTGGGCTGGAATTGCTCTATAACAAAATGTTATTTTAACAGTTCACAAAAAAAGCAAAGATTAATTTAAAAGCGAAAATAGGCTAGTTCTGCTGCCAAACCTAAACTTCTGATTGTAAAAAGGTGTGTGAAATATATTGTTTGGAAAGCTTGATTGCCAAATGTTTTTCATAGCTCAACCACGCAAACAGATTTTTTTAACTCACCAGGATGGATTGATATTTCGGAACGCACATGAAGAGTATGTTTTGGCGTACGCAAAAACACAACCAACTGAAACGTAAATTCATTTTTGAATCAATATGTCAATGTGGAATATTCATTTTTTTTGCATCGCAATTGCACTTGCAAATGCTCAACGCGTGGGCGTGTATGCGTGGTATAAAGCAAAGCACATTTGTTAAATTAACAATTTTGTTGATATTTGTTTTCCACCGTATCTGACAGCGTTGCCGGTTGAAAAAACAATCGATAAAAGCCATCCCATCCCGTCATTGCACAGTGTGGAGCTTTCACTCTCCACCGGCGGAAGAAGAGTAGACATCAGGCCCTACGGAACAGAGCAAAAAAAAAACATATTTTTTATGAGATTCTCGTGTGTTTAATTTATAAAATGAAACGTTTCCGGTGTGATTTACGATTTGTTATAAATTTCGGAGTACTTCGAGTGTGCAGCAATGGCAATAAAGGAAGAATTTCCATTTTTCACCGTCTCTTTTTTTGCGTTGGGCTCCGCCACTTTTGAGGGTGGGTGACTGCCCAATTTCTCGGAACCTCAGAAGCTTGGGTTTTATCACGGTGGCACTGATCCGCACAACAACTGAAGCGGAAGGCATATTCACATTATCAAAAATATGTGCACGCCGGAAATTTTCCGCGGGCAAAACAACTGCACAGTACAAAAATGTCCGTGTCATTACATGACATTCTGTACAATGTGGAATGTTCTAAGTCTATACATTATAGTCATTTAATGAAAAAATATGAATAATTTTAAGATTTTTCCAACTGTACTTTCAGAATCAGCCCGGTGAAAAATTTCAAATAAATTTCCGCTGTGAATACAAAATTTGCGTGGAATGCTTGTGAGATCTCGAGGCGACGACGTGGAATTTTTTCTCGCAGCAATAATTTAAAAAAGAAACAATAACCGTAGAACAACCCCACACACAAGCCGCAGAGCAGCACTACAACTGGAAATCGGAGAACCCGCGAGGCATCTTCGGACATTCAGCTTGCATAAAAATTTTAATGAAAAAATTGTCTGTTCCGAGCTTTATACTTGAGAACCTAAAATGTTTCTATGGTACCAACACCACCAGTAGATATGCACATTACAAAAGAAAAAAATCATTCGCTGTTGTTTCTCTCTCTTGTATCTTTTTATTTATGGCCCAACATTATTTTAACAGTTTTTCCTATGCTAAATTGCTGTCCAGGGCCACCGAACAAAAAATGTTTTATGCTTTTAGCATTCATCTGCAGAATCGCTACGGGGATGTTTCGTACCGAGTGTCATCATATGCTATGCAGGATAACGACACACTCAATTACGGGAGATGAATGATTACTGATGAGCATAAGATGCTCAAAAACACAGTTATTTTATGATCAATTTAAAGTTTCAATTATCGCGATAAGAAACAGGTATCCTTGGAACAAAGTGAACTACAAGAGATGTTTGAATTTTGAGTAGTTGAAATCGGCGCATTGGATGGAGTTAGGATCATAATTTTGACCTGCCGAACGAATGAGAATTTCCTAGAACTTTCACTGAGATTTTAACATCATGTTCAACAGTGAAGCTGAAATATGTGTTCTTTACAGCTTTTGGTTTGGAGACATATATTAACTATTTTTAGCTTCCTAACCGCATAATGGCAAAATTGAGGTTAATTCAATCTCCTCCTATTATGCTCTGTATTTGTGTCTTATCCAAACAAACAAGTTCCCTGTCGACTTATTGATTAGACCATTACGAGTGGGCTTAGCTGATGCCATTTCCCGATTCAATACTTATTCGATTGGAAAATTCACTCCGTTTGAACTTCGGCTCTATTCTGCAAGTCTCGAAAGCTGTAACATCAGAGCATCTCTCCTTTCTTGGAGGTTCTAATCAGATTCATTTGCGGCTAGGAACTGAACCAGCAGAACATTTCCATCCCGCTTAGGAATCCGGATCTTTTCTGATGATTCCTAATGAAAATTTTCTGTCTTCTGTTGAAAAAATCCCGACCATTTCTCCAAAGTCACACACAAACACACCCACAAAGCCCGGAGGAACTTAATCTGATTCCCTTCTTGCAATGGCAAAGCAGGTCACCACCCACTTCACCCCAAGCAGCATGAATTATTCAGACCGAGTGGGTTGGGGTTGGAAGTGTAGTAAATTGTGGCTGAAATCCTTTCCTACGCGAGCGTTGATTCTTTTGACAGTTCTATTTTCGGAGCATCACGGGGTGGAAAGTTTGCAATCTTGTCCGTGGTGTAACAGAGCGCGAGGAGCTTTTGTCTGCTGACTCATTATCCACTTTTGCGGTCATCACCCACAATTAGACAATTTTTCAGCCAGTTGGTTAAGTAATTCACACTGTGCACTGCGTACTGTAATGCAAATTGCTCTATTATAGCTACATAGTAATTATCATAGTAATTGTCTGCTCAGAATCAGAAAAATATCTACTAACAGTTATTCATTTCATTGGGTATAACATCTGTCTCCAACGATACATTTATTTTTGCCCTCGACAAAAACCATCAAAGAAATAAGAAAAACTCCAATTACCACCCATGACCTGCTTTCCTTTTGACTCAACTTACTTATTCTCAAACGAATGTACAACAAAAAATAAATCTGCAGTGAGAGTCAACTACACATGATCTTAACTCTGTTATAGTGCCGAATTGATACAATCTTCTTTCAACGATCTGTTTTTCTTCTCTCCACAGGGTACGCGTTGTTTTTCATTCCACCATCGTCACGTTGGAAAATGGCTTTACATGGGTAAAGTGAAAACGAAGTTACCGGGGATACAGACTCAGACGCCGGTGATGATGATGATGAAGATGATGATAATGACGATGATGGCCGTCAATACGTGTGCTGCTTTCCCGAGAGGAAGAGGACTTGTTTTTATTCTTGGCGACATATATAATTCGATTACACGTTTGGTGAACAGAAAACTTTTGCCTTTGGCGCTTTTGTTGCCAGAAATAGCAGGTCTTCTACCCCGACGGAGCATCGTACACCTTGAGGGAAAGTCGCACTCGAAATTGTGGTCCTAAATGTTTTTTAACTTTTTGAAACCTGCCTTTAAGAAAACAATGATTGTCAAAATTACCAATCATGGAAATTTTGAGTCAAACTGTATAGTAAGGTATTTTTTCAGCATTTGGAAAGAAACCCTTTTTTTCAATCGAAAAAAATTCAGATCATTTTTGAGAGTGTTTGGTATCAAAAAGGATGTTTATACTAAGCAACATAACCTGATATCAACTTTTCAAAATTTGTCTCTTCCTACTCTGATTCTGACTCGGGGTCCTCAAAAAGTGCTGTCTGTACCGACTCCACGGTTTTTGAATATTGAAAACTTATCCTAATGAACATACATTCACATTTGAGTGTATGTCGAACCCCATACTACTATAAAGATGTGTGAATAAACCATGAAACAGGGGAGGGTTTAAGATTATAGTATAATGGCAGGTTAGAACATCTTTTCCGCATTATCCACTTTATGGATCTGTCATAATCGTATAATTGCCGTTGTAATAATACTCATCAATACATGGATGTTGGCAGAAACTTTGGCGAATTACTTCGAACTAATACTCACACCGGAAGTGCTGTGTGGTCCGATGACGAAACATGGACGAGAATCGTCCACTTATCCAATCATACACCCACCACCCCATCCTCTCAAAAAATCAAACTATCCACATTAACGACCCCCGGGTCTTTTGTGGTCTCTATTGCAAGTTTCTGCTCGAACCTAGGAGTCCGAAGGCTTGAATGGGGAGAGCACCCAAACCTCTTTCTACTCCAAGGAACCTTCCACCCCAGTGCACAGTGGGAAAAAAGGACCCAAAAAATTACCGCAACATGATTTCGCGCAAACCATCGATTGCTATATGTTTGCGCACATAAGAACGTCTGTTGATCCTGTCGCACTTTCTTTCCCGGTAAATAGCAAAAAACTGTTGTTACGATACAAAACGAAACTGTATTTAACAGAAACTCTTTATTTGCTCTAAAACTGAACTATATTTCGCGGTACTGAACAGAACCGATCTGTTCCGACCTGTTCTGAGGTCTGTCAGGGAATGGGACTGATCTTGGGATATTTTCCCTCAAGAAACTGAGCGATCAGGATAAGTTCACTGACCCTTTTCCATCTGTTTGTGTTCTGTTAGTACAAATATGTGTGTGTTTACATGTAACGTAGAGTGGGAAAACTAGACAACATAAACTGTGGCAAAAACTACACGAAAACAGTACAGTACAGAAGTTTCTGACTAGAATCTTAATCTTGTGTGTAAACATGCCGCCCGCCTTGAAAGACGGCGGCTCTGAGCGTGCTTTCAACATGAATCTTCGTGCATAAACTCTCCGGTTTACTTCTGTACTGTCTTGGTCTGAACTGTTACAAAACTACTGTGTGTATGTGTGTGATCAAACGATCAATCGTCTTTTCTTCCTTCTTTCTTCTTCTTGTTCAATCACTGTCCGATGTTGCCAAACATAAAATGCCGCCCGCCATGCTGATACGGGGCTGTGAGCGATACTACGCTGAACCTGCTTCTACCGTTGCTCGACTGTAAGCTGGAACTGCTGCTGCTGACGGGTTCGAACTGCTGTTGCTGGCTTGACCTGCTGCTGCTGCTTCTTGCTTCCTCTCGACCGCTGCTGTTGTACGCGTGACCAGGGTGTCAACTCGCGTACCGACTGTACTGTAACTTGCGCTGCTGTTGTTGTTGAAGTTGTCGTTGTTGCTGTCCTAGTTTGTACTCCTGCCTTCACCGTAACTGTTGGGACTTTCACCCGCTTCTCAACTCATCCTCGCCAACAGTATCTTTGGGACTTGAACCCGCATCAAAAAGCGACCGTAATGTTGAGACCAGTGTGTCTCCTTCCAACTTGAAGTCATGTCGCGAACATGACCCGTACGTACGTGTTGACTGTAGATGGAACCAGTGTTCCCGAAACTGTTTACTGTGGCCGTTGAGGATGGACTGACTGACTAAGACGACTCTCGACTTCTTCTGTCGAGTTCCAGCAAATGTTGAAGTACCTGTTAAGCAGAGTGATTGAGCGGATGCTCACGAACAGTATTTCAGGTACTTAACTTGGGGAACTGTTGGAGCGGCTGTTCTGACCCGTCCGATCACGAACGCGCCGCCCCTGAGGGCTTGTTTGCTGGAACCTCGACACCGACTGTAGCATGCGGTGATTCTGGATCGGTAGCTGTAGTGTCCAGCAGTCCTTCTGACCGCCGAACCGATGACGTGCAGACAGTTCTTGCAGCTGTCCGTCCAAACGTCGATTGCAGTGCTGCATCCGACAGTCCGTTGCACTGTGGATTGCAGCTTCGTTGCCTTCGCTGAACTGTTGCTGTGCAGATCCCTTTTCCAGTAGTCGTAGACCACCAGGTTGTTGTTGAAGATCTGCTCCTGAACAGTGATGCCTCCGACAGTCCGTCCGACTATCAGAGTGTTGATCGTTGATCAGCTGTAGTTGTTGTTGTGGTTCCAGCTGCACCGTACCTGAGTGTGAGAGCGCTGAGCGACTGATCGCAACCAAAGTTGACAGAAAATACTCAACTCGTGACGGTGGTGGGGGGCTGTTCTGGCCCGTCCGACCACGAACTTGCCACCCCTCATGCCTCTGGTGCTGGAACCAGCTGTCAGCGTTAGACGTGCTGACCTCCGATGACTTGCCGGTTTCGGCCGCAAGCTTTAGTTGACTGCTGCACCTTGACTTCCGTTCCACCGAAGATGTACTACGGGACTTCTCGACCGTAGTTTGCGTGCGCTAACTGTAGAGCTGAACTTGAATTTGCGCTCGCTGTGCTCGTCCATCTCGCAAAGATTCCAAAAGGGGTGCATCTTTTAGAACACGACTTATGCACACAGACATACAAACACAAAACTTCCAAATTGACGAGCACGAACATTCCTGACTCCAGGATAGTTTAACGGACCAACACACAGGTTACCTTACATTAAATTGGGACGACTGCAGATACAGTAGAATGGACTTAGACCGTTGTCAGTCCAGTACCAGTGATGTCCGAGGGAAGTTACGCTGTGAAAAACATTTCATTAGCTTTTTGAAATTCGAACAATAAATTAACTTCCCTGGTGTGCGGAGGCCTCCCAGCCTCCGCCGGTGGAGGAGTCCGAGTTCTCCCCGTTGTACGGTAGATGTTGTGTTTCTTACTGTCGCTGCTGTTGGTCTGTTGCTGGCCGTACTGTACTGTGGACGACTGTTGACGTCTGCGGCGCTGACACTGTTCTGTGCTGCTGTACTGTTCTGGTCAGATTCTTCTGCTGTTGCTGCGTCCCAGGGCTGCCACTGGAACCGATGTCAACTGCCGCAGATTGATCCTCGCCCGTAGACTATGGTGCTTGACTGTACGCACTGCTGCCGGTTGCAGCTCCGATTCACCTTCGCAAAACACCAAAGCGCGAAATACAGCGGAATTGTGCTGTTTGGAACGCCCGTAGCTTCTTGAACACGACGCACTGCATGCGTTTCTTCCGTCTCGGGTCATCACCGCAGAAAGTCGCACAACCAAACGTCCCGTCGTAGGAAATAACGAAATTTCCCTGTGCACTTTTCGCGGAACGATTTTTCTTCAACCCGAGTCGACCGAGGTAAACAAACTCAATTTCGTTTGACGTTTCTCCTCTTCGTCAGATCTGTCACCTCCAGTTTCGCCGTTCCACTTTCGTCGGTGACAGAGCTGCGCGGTATTACACCGGCGCACACAACTTTTCACAATTTTGGATTTCGTTCATTTTTTGGTCTCGTGTGGCAAAATGACAAGACAAAATGGCAACACAGAACAAAATGGTGGATACAGTACGACGTTTTAGAACAATTAACACGGATTTTCGACACGGGCAACTTAACTTTCAGGTTGTAACTGACGGCGTGCAGACTTCTGCAGTACTTTTCTGCAGACTTTTCTTCAGTGCGGCGAAATAGCTCCCAGCTCTTCACGGCGCTGACAGTTGGTGGAGCTCACAGTGACAACCGCAGTTGTCAGACATCAAAACAAAAACAAGTCCGAAATTTCACACACGAAAACTGCGAATTTCTTCGACGGAGCAGATTTTCGTCACAGAAACCGGTCTTAGAAGCACCGGACGGAAACTGACCGCGGATCGGGACGCGATCGAGGCGCGCGCGGAACGTCGGTACGATTACCGAAGATGGCGGATCGTCGAGTGTTCTTTTTCAGCACTTCATTTCGACGGAATGGCTGCCGGCGCCATCTTCAGCGACGATTGTTTACGGCACAATTCAGTGGCCCGACGGACACGATCCATCGGCTTCAGAACCAGGATTTACGGCGCGACATGATCCGGCTCGAAGGACCATTTTATGTTTGCGCACATAAGAACGTCTGTTGATCCTGTCGCACTTTCTTTCCCGGTAAATAGCAAAAAACTGTTGTTACGATACAAAACGAAACTGTATTTAACAGAAACTCTTTATTTGCTCTAAAACTGAACTATATTTCGCGGTACTGAACAGAACCGATCTGTTCCGACCTGTTCTGAGGTCTGTCAGGGAATGGGACTGATCTTGGGATATTTTCCCTCAAGAAACTGAGCGATCAGGATAAGTTCACTGACCCTTTTCCATCTGTTTGTGTTCTGTTAGTACAAATATGTGTGTGTTTACATGTAACGTAGAGTGGGAAAACTAGACAACATAAACTGTGGCAAAAACTACACGAAAACAGTACAGTACAGAAGTTTCTGACTAGAATCTTAATCTTGTGTGTAAACACTATACACCAAAAGCTTCGTTTTTGCACCAGGAACAATAATCCGATGAAAAATCGCACTGCACGAACCGGTGGCCGGAGTACAGGCCACCGGATGATCCGGATTTTTGAAAAAAGTGTCCGATTTATCGAATTGTGAACTGATAAGCTTTCTTCTACCATGAATAGTCATGCAAAACAATCTTAGAATAATATTAAATACCATAGGACCCATCGGAACCGGTTGCACCGATCTCCGGTGGCCACATCCAGAACCGCATTAGGAAACAGTGTAAACTAGTCATGCGACGTATCAAACTTCTTGATTTTGCATGGAGAGTATCCTTAAAATGTATTTTTACCTCCGGTGACCGGTTCCCAGGTTCTCTGGTGGCCACATCCGAAGAACATATTTGGCAAATTTCTGAAACCACTCTTGCGACATATCAAACTTCATGTTTTTAAGAGAGGAGTGTATAACTCATGTCCCCATCCAAAATCAAGAAGTTTGATACATCGCATGACTGGTTAACACTGTTTCCTAATGCGGTTCCGGATGTGGCCACCGGAGATCGGTGGAACCGGTTCCGAAGGGTCCTATGGTATTTAATATTATTCTAGGATTGTTTTGCATGACTATTCATGGTAGAAGAAGGCTTATCAGTTCACAATTGGAATGATCTGACACTTTTTACAAAAATCCGGATTTTCCGGTGGCCTGTACTCCGGCCAACGGTCCGTGCAGTGCGATTTTTCATCGGATTATTGTTCCTGGTGCAAAAACGAAGCTTTTGGTGTATAGCAATCGATGGTTTGCGCGAAATCATGTTGCGGTAATTTTTTGGGCCCTTTTTTCCCACTGTGCAGTGTTTGAACTGACGACCTTTGGATTGCGAGTCCAACCGCCGCCAGCGATTCCACCGGAGTAGGCTTGGTTTGGTGTGTTGTTTGTACTTATGGCATGGAGACGACACCCCTACACCTGGAATGACTTAACGGCCAAACAACCAAGGCCGGGACCGACATTTTACTTCCTCATCCGATGGAAGGTTGGAGCAGATGGGAATCGAACCCAGAATCATCCGCTTACAAAGCGGACAGCGTAACCATTCGGCCACGCACTGCTCTCGATATAAAATATAACATCCTCTGTTCAGTGTTATTTATACAGACAAGCTGTCCAGAAAATGGTCGGTCATAACAGATATCACTGGAACTTAAGGAGATACAGCAAAGCGTAAGTGTGAGTGTATGTGTGTTTGGCGTGATGAACATCGTAAAATTCACATTATTAGCCCCACACCAGCCACACTACCAGTTGAGACTATGTGCAACAAATAGAACTTTTATTACTGTATCAAGTTGTTGCTGTTTTTGTTGCGATTTTGAATGGAATCGAGTTGGTTAAAGCATTTGGAAACAAGGACATAATATTATTTTTTCTTCAAATCATATAGAAACTTTATGTGTTGGGGAAGAGTGTAACAGACATTGTCTTTGGCTGTTGTTGATGTTTTTGGGGAAGATGATGATGCTTGTTCATGGGGAAATAAACACCGAGATATGGTTTGGATTAGCATTTGCGGATGGTTTGCTTTTGCATCTGTCATTGAGAAAAGTGTGGTTTTGCTAGATTTTTCAGAATTTGTTGTTGTTAATATGTATGCATATGGTTTTGATTGTGCAATTTCTAATGTGGTCTCGTTTTATTTCATACGAGAACATGACCGATATCAGTTCCACTAAGTGTGTGGTGTGTCTAGCGGATTGAAGACTTAATTCTGTAATATTTTGATAATTATTTTCTTCCGAGTTTCTTAAAGAGCGTTTCGTGGCTATTGCTGCCACCTGATAAGTCCAGGGTTTATTTACCGAAAGCGAATTGAATCACGGTGGGATTCAAACTCGCACTCTCCCCGGAGCGTGTGGTACTGTATGTTGTTGTTGTTTGTTCATTTATTTGAGATAACTTTAACCTAGTTGATCATACCCTGTCTGTGGTATGGTATGTCTACGCAACTTTCCTCTTCCGTTGATTCTTTGAAACGTGGATCCATTTACAGAATATTTATCATTGAGCATTTCTCTACGAAATCGGTATTTTTTCTGTAATTTATTTTTTGTATTTTTAATCCGTCTTTTAGTGCCTTCGGTATATAATTTTCCATACAAATTTGGCAGCTGTCCATACAAAATGTTGTTTGAAAATTCAAAAATCGGTTTCTTTTTGAGGATTTTTTTTATCGATTTGGTGTCTTGCGCAAACTTGTAGGAATGGATAAGGAATACTCTAAAAAATGATACACGGTAAAAAAAAAATGGTGATTTTATTTTATCTTTTTGTCACTAAAACTAGATTTTCAAAAAAAAAACACTATTTTTATTTTTCTTTATTTTTTGATATGTTTTAATTTCTGAAAAGTTGGCATTATAAAAGGGTGTATTGTGGAATGTTTGGCCCTTATGAAATGTTAGCCTTGATTTAATTTGTTTGAAAATATTGTTTTCGAAAAGATCGGAAAATTTCACGAAAGTTTCATATTTTAACATTGTAAATCGGACCATTAGTTGCTGAGATATCGACGTTAGAAAATGGTGGGTTGTTTGGGTGAGACTTAGAAAACATCAATTTTCCTGTTTTTAAATCTTTGCATGGCAATATTTCAGCAACTAAGGTTCGTATCAACAAAGTTCAAAAAAGCAAAATATAGAGAATCTCTCAACTTTTCAAAAATATTGTTTTTCAAAAGTGGACAAACAAAAAAAAAATACCTGAAATGGTTTTAACTTGAAAAAGGTTGCACTTTATCAAAATTTCTCTAAAGTACTTTTTGATTGCAAATTTGATTTTACATCGAAAAATGAAGTTGAAAATATTAACTCGTTCAAAGATTTTTTGCACAACCTGAAAATTCCTGAGAAGTTGGCATTTGATGTCCCCTTAAACATATCAAAAAAAAAAAAATTGTGTTTTTTTTGGCAAATCAAGTTTTAGTGATAAAAAGTGAAATTTAAAATCACCTTTATTTTTTTACCGTGTATCATTTTTTTTCAGTGTATTACTTATCCATACCTACAACTTTGCGGAAGACACAAAATCGATAAAAAATCCTTCAAAAGATACAGGTTTTTGAATTTTATACATCATTTTTGTGTGGACAACTGCCAAATTTGTATGGAAAATAATATGGACAAACTAATGATGCAAAATGACTTCTTTGGGCATACCGTAAGCACCATATAAGTTTCAGCCGGATAAAAAAATACAAAAAAATCGAATGACCAAAATCTGAGAGAATTTCTCACATTACGACTAATGCTACGCAGTAGGCCTGGTAGTTCTAATGAGTGTTATATATTTCGGAGTTACTATGAAGCACTACAATAATTTATAATGACAATAAAATCGGGTGCTATTGTCGAGATAATTTAGTTGTGTTGATATAAATAAAAAGCAATATAGATTTACCGTTTTAATCATAGTAAATCAAATTCAGTAAAAACATCTAAGTGAGTCTAAAAATCATGGCCTTAGAAAAAAAAAACTGTTTGCCGCAGTTTTTTTTTAATAAAAAAAGTCACAGAAACAGCTTCCCAGAATAAATAAATCCAATGTTTAACGACGGGATTACTCCAAGATATAATGCTATAATCCATGGTAAAAGGCAACATTCCACTTGACTTGCTAATGTAACCCACTATCTAAATCTCAACCACCAAGCACAAGATGACTGTGCTTCGAAAAAGTTTCCAGGAAGTTGGCTGGTTGAGGGTGTGTGTGGGCGGTGTAAGATGTAGCAAAAGTGAAAAGTTTCCCGGGAAGCGCTTTCAATTTTCCGCAGTTATAGTTTCGTTTCCACTTTATATTTAATTTTAATTACAGTTGCAATCTCAACGAATTTCCTCATTTCTGCAAGAACAATTTCATAACCAATGCCGTTTCATTCGTTGACTTACCATTCCCCTCCCGTTTCGAGCAGCTCAGTAATGGGTTGGGGTGGTGTGGGCTGACGAGAGTCTTTTCCGTTTTCGCATTTTCCATTTCCCGGATGTCAAAAAAGAGACAGAGGTGGGGGAAGCCGGGGAAGCCGGGGAAGCTTGGTGCGGCTATGATTAAGGAAAGTTTCTACAGCTTCTTCCTTATCAAAAATGAAATCCTTGACGCAAATCTCCTCGATGGGATGATTTTCGTAGTTAGCTCTTGCACTTTGCTCTCAGATCTGCTCTATGATGCAAGTTTTTCGGAATTTTACAACCTCTCTGGCCCAGTCGGAAGACGGCTCATGGAATTAGGCAGTCACTAATGTATAGCATGTTTGTCCTAATTATAGGATCTTGCTGCTTGTTTGAGATTCCGTTTGAATAAATTGGTTTTGATAATTTCTTGATCCATTAAACTGAATTCTGTTTACGAGATTATTTTGAGAATTTCTGAAATTGTGTAATTTTATCCATTTGAAAATTTAAAGTGTTTAAAAATATGTTCACAGAAAAAAATCAATTCCCGTAATCGTGAATTAAGTTCACGAATGTGAGATCCACGAAGGAATTTATTCATGAGTATGGTGCATTTGCACCATAAACCTGAATATATTCCTTCGTGGTTCTCATAATCGTGAACTGACTTCACGGTTTCGAGAATTGATTTTTTTCTGTGTTTGAGACTGCTTGTACCTAATTAATTAAATGTTTAAAAACTTTTCTTGCATCTTGCATATGATCCCCTCTAACAAATGACATAGTTTAATGATTCCGTTTCGATGCAAAATGTTCTTTGATACGATTTGAATTGTTTTCATTAGTTCAAAATAACGAGAGGCACATTGCTTTTGGCCGATGATCAAGTGGCCGATATGTGGTGGTATTTATTATTGATAGTCCAAACGTTCTTATTTCAGAGCCCTCAAGCAGCAATGTTTTGATTTGAACTAAATTTGCAATGCAAATACGCTACTTGGAGAAAAATATATATATAAATATATATAAATACTGCCTGATGGAGTCAAGGAACAACCACAAAAGAGGGGGTCATTTTATTTTTTCTTGACCGTTTTCTTACCAAGTGCGTACTAAGCTAGAAACTTTCGTTTGCACCACCCTAAGCTAGGCCTGGTTAATCCTTGTTTAGCTGTGATCAATCTCGACGAAGGTGAAATTAAGTAATTTTCGTGATTTCCGGTTGAACTCAGCACTTGCATGTCATTGCATGCAAATGAGCTCCAATTGTAGTAATAAATAATATAATTCACCCGCCTACGACCTATCGGAACTTCTCAATGGAAGAGTGCTGGTGACGATAACTTGGCAGTTACTTCCTGTCGGGGAGTTGGGGAGCCTTTTGTGCTAGCCTATCATTTAGAGATTGCTACATGACTGGATATTGCAAAAATAGTACGCAAATTTCCCGTTACTTTGAGAAGACTGCTCTACATATAGAAAGTGGCACAGTGCCGTTCGGTGGAAGGTTCTCCCTAATCCACCTACGGCCATGACCACTCAAATTCCACTTGACACTTTGCTTCTTGACGCGTCAAGAGGGCGATAATAATGACAAAAATAAATATTGCTTCTTCACTGCGCTGGGCCTTTACATATTTCCAAAAGCATGGCAGAAATGTAGGTCTGCAAAGCACTCCAATTGGGGCTCCTCCTTGAGCCCAAGAGGAACCGGCGACGTCAACGAAGACGAGAGAGACATCTTGACTCGTGCGCGTGGCCTTAGCTGTGGCTGGGAACTGTTGACATACACATAATTGACTTCTTTTGACGTGTGGCACGATCTCACACCGGTAAAGTGCTGTTTTTATTGCCTGTTTCCGAATCGCCCTGTTTACCGAGAGGAAAGGGGCTCTTAGAAAGCAGCAGCAGCATAAGGTTTTCCACCAACCGACAACATACTGGGGGTACGATAAAAAGTGCGATGAATGTTCACGACAGTCTCCAGGTGTGAGAGTGTTTGTTTGGACATTCAGTAAAACACCTTTTCTGTGAGAGTGTCATAAAAAGGTGTTTTATACGTGCATATTAATATTCGGGCGATTTCTTGAGTCCAAATAACACGCATGTTGTGCATCTTATTACCGTGAAGGGTAGTTTCAAAAGAGACATCTTGTTAAAACTGTCATCGATGTGATATTATGACTACTCCGCTAGAAATCTCAAGCTAGTGAAGAAATTCAGTATTTTGTTAATTAATCTCTTTTTATGTAATTTACCATATTTAGTTTTTCAAATACTTTTAAAACATTTTTTTATCTTGTGCCAATCTACAAATTGCCTAAAATAATTTAAAAACTGTTGTACTGTTTCAGAGATATCAGTAAAATACAATTCAAAGCGTAACGCTTGCTCCCTAAGTCAGACCTCATGATTTTTATCAAATAAAGAAACTTTTTTTTCAAAACCAAATTCTCTTTTTTTTAGCTTAGTTTGAAAACCACCAACCGACTTTCATTTTTTTTTATATTTCTGTCTATCTTGTTTCCAGATAAAGTCCATACCACAATTGATGTTCGCCTCACAAAAACTATGGCACATGTATGTGTGAAAAAGTGCTGTTTGTGTGAAAGAGATTCCTGTTCTACATTTTTCCCCAGTAACATCCATTTTTAATTCATTCATGAATGGAATGGTTGGCTTAACGTGGAAACGGTGGGATCAAATGTAATAAATACCACTGGATTCAATTACACAATTGGAGCAGGATACAATCCTCTGCAAAAAGAGCTTCATTCATATTGATATTAAGTTGAAACCAAAAAAAAAAAAAAAACACAGGTACGTTGCTCCCGGTTTCGTCGAATGTGTTAAAGATGGGTTAAAGTGATTTATTTTTCTATTTTATTTTTTGTTCCTTTTTTAATACCAATGCTTTTTCTTTACAATGCACTTTTGAAATGTTGAGTATGAGCCTTCATGCAACACTCATTACAAACAATTGCCCACTTGAAAAGCGGAGAAGATCAATGAAATCCATCTATAAACACCATCAGAACAGATTGTCGATGAAATCCACACCGAACCTGTCGGCACTTTTAACGAGCTTCCAATCCCACAACCAGACACACTCACTTTCATCTCTCTCTCTCTCTCTCTTTCTTACACACTTCTGGGTGTAATTAATCATTAGCAGCGATTAATTAAAGCAATTAAATTTTTCCAATCTCTCGACCTTCTGGAAATTCTCCCAATTGAGTTTGGGCTCACACTAATTAAAATCTGATCGTCAGCCAGAATCAATGAAGCTAGGGTGGTCAGTGGGTGGTGGGATGGTGAGGTTGCGGACGTACTTCACTGGGGGTTTGTAAGGGCAAGTGCTGGCTGGTAGTACATACTATAAAATGGGAGGAAAATCATTACACTTAATTAGAACCGAGATTGCTCTTCACTCTGGCAGGCGATCCATCGCGATGGTTCAAACGGGAGCAATTTTTCGCTGATGCAGGATTCTGCTGGCGTTTCCACTTACTTTTCAGTGAAATCGATGGGTTTCACATGGTTGATGATGATGGTGTTACGACCTACGGGGAAGTGTAAATTGAGTGGTTGGTTGAATTTTCCACTTCTCTTCGATTCGAAACGCGAACAACGAGTACTAATGAGCGATGGTCGATAATAACCAGATCGTACCGTATTTTGTTGGGTCGATAAATTTTAACAAGTTGTGGCATACGTCCATCAGAACGAGAATTTCTAAATTTCTAATTTGTACTTAGGCTATATACAGCAATTTTGTACGAAAATTGGTTTGGGATATCTTTGGCTAATGTATTAGAACTTGTTTTTTTAAAGTCATTTTTTATATTTTTTCCCCTAAAACTCTTATTTCATGGAGTATGGAGCTACTAGTTTCTTTTTTGAAAAACATGCCAAATTAGGTTTTGAGTTGTAACAATCTAAGAGTACAACAATTAGGGGAGGGGTGAAGCCGTTGATCATTTTAGAAGAAAATTGATCATCACTCTAAAATGCTCTGTATCTCATTCAATTTAACGAATTTTTGCACCAAAATGAATCAGCAAGTGAGCAATTCTCTACAAAACCGGCCGATTTCGACCATTTTTATTTTTTGTATTTTTTTATTTGGCTCAAACTTTGTGGGGGCCTTCCCTATGACCAAAGAAGCCATTTTGCATCATTAGTTTGTCCATATAAATTTCCATACAAATTTGGCAGCTGTTCATACAAAAATGGTACGTAAATATTCGAAAATCTGTAACTTTTGAAGGAATTTTTCGATCAATTTGGTGTCTTCGGCAAAGTTGTAGGTATTGTTAAGGACTATTTAGAAAAAAATAGGTACACGGAAAAAAAATTTCCCGATTTTTTTATTAACTTTTTTTTTCACAAAAACTCAAATTCCCAAAATACGTATTTTTTGATTTTCGAGATTTTTTGATATGTTTTAGGGGACAAAAATCCGCAACTTTTGAGCTATAGAGAAACATGGTCAAAAAATCTGCCGCCGAGTTATGATTTTTTGAAAAACTGGTGATTTTTGGAAAAAATCGAAATTTCATACATAAATTTTTTTGACCTCATTTTTTTATGCAAAATTGAATTTGCAATCGAAAATTACTTTACAGATTTTTCGATAAAGGGCCCCGTTTTCAAGATATAGCCACCGAAAGTTTGATTTCAGCGAAATATTTGCAGTTTTTCAATTTTTAAAAATAGTGACCATGAGTGACCATTTCTAAAAATATTTTTTTTGAAAAGTTCAGAAAATTTGCTATAAAATTGTCTAAGAGACATTGAAGATTGGACCTCTGGTTGCTGAGATACAGCGGCTTAAAGAAAAAGAAACACGAAAATTGAAGTTTTTTAAGTCTCACACAAACAGCCCACCATTTTCTAATGACGATATCTCAGCAATTAATGGTCCGATTTTCAATGTTAATACATGAAACATTCGTGATATTTTCCGATCTTTTCGAAAAAAATATTTTGAAAAAAATTAAATCAAGACTAACATTTTAAAAGGGCCAAACATTGAATATTATGCCCATTAAAAATGCTAGTATTGATTTAATTTTTTTCAAAATATTTTTTTCGAAAAGATCGAAAAATTTCACGAATGTTTCATGTATTAACATTGAAAATCGGACCATTAGTTGCTGAGATATCGTCATTAGAAAATGGTGGGCTGTTTGGGTAAGACTTAGAAAACTTCAATTTTCGTGTTTCTTTTTCTTTAAGCCGCTGTATCTCAGCAACCAGAGGTCCAATCTTCAATGTCTCTTAGACAATTTTATAGCAAATTTTCTGAACTTTTCAAAAAAAATATTTTTAGAAATGGTCACTCATGGTCACTATTTTTAAAAATTGAAAAAATGCAAATATTTCGCTGAAATCAAACTTTCGGTGGCTATATCTTGAAAACGGGGCCCTTTATCGAAAAATCTGTAAAGTAATTTTCGATTGCAAATTCAATTTTGCATAAAAAAAAAGAGGTCAAAAAATTTTATGTATGAAATTTAGATTTTTTCCAAAAATCACCAGTTTTTCAAAAAATCATAACTCGGCGGCAGATTTTTTGACCATGTTTCTCTATAGCTCAAAAGTTGCGGATTTTTGTCCCCTAAAACATATCAAAAAATCTCGAAAATCAAAAAATACGTATTTTGGGAATTTGAGTTTTCTAATCTAATCTAATCTAATCTAACCCTAGCGCAGCCAGTCTTTCGAGGGCATCCTGGAGAATGCCTTAGGTTGATTGACGCCTAGCATCTTCTTGTCATTATCAAAATTTGCAGTGCGCCATTGCATTAAAATGCATTGAAACATCACAAACGTCGAAGCGGCCAGGCCAACTGCGTAAAGTTAACCGCAAAGATGATTCGTTGAATTGGATTGAGTTTGAGCACGAGTGTTCAAACAGCAATACATTTCTGAATCTACAGGGGAGGAAGAAACGTGGGGATCCCCCGCTCACGTTCCTGTTTGTTTGGGCAATTAATCTTTGGGAGCACCATGCTAAGAAGTTTTGGTGCTCCGGGACCCTCGAGGATGGGACATCGAATTTCCGCGAATGCCCTGGACACTTTTTGCCGTGGTTATAGCGCCACAACTCGCTCTCTGTGGGTGGAAAAATACGAATGAATTGAAAATTATGGTTTCGTGTCACTCAAAATTTCTTGGAGGAATATTCTGTAAGCCCCAAAATTCTGAATTTCTTTCAGTTTTCTTTGAACTTTAGTTGCAGAAAAACATGCCAAATGAAAGCTTATTCGATGAATATTTTTCCAAAAAAGTTCAAATCATTCAATTTAATCAATATCCAATAAGGCATATTGGTAAATACTTTTCTAAGTTTTTTTGTCCCCTAGCTCTGATTGAGGTCGAAAAGGGTAGGGGGAGGTGGGCAAACAATTATAAAATTGAAACTACAACATTCAATTTCAACGTTTCACTGTAAAAGTTTTTTGATTTTGAAGGGTGATAGGGGAGAGACAAAAAGTTTGAAAAATATTTACAGCCTAACGCGAAATAGCTTATAAATACAATCATAACTCACCTCAAAACAAAAGATACCACAGTCCTAAACTAGACATGTCCAGCAAAGAACAATCTTACCTTGTGTCAACGTTCCCTTGACCAACCCTTCTCTCTGCCTCAGACAGCTGCTTTTCTCGTGCCTCTCGCCTTTTCTCCAAATAGCGAAACGTCACCGGCTCGGCTGCACGAAATCACCTCCTCTCAGCCTGGCACCCTCTTCATGTAACAGCGGTGAGCGGGCCTCTCGCCACAGCTCGGCTCGATAACCGCTCTTTCTCCCGTCCGCTCAAAACACCAACACACTGACGAAACAGGATTGCGTCGACACTCCTTGTCATCTCCACACCCCACCGTTTCCCACTCCTGACTGACGTGAACTCCTCAGGATGGGGTAAAAGCAAAGGCGAGCTGCCGCTGCTGCGCCGCAGGCCAGTGTTGGTCGCTTTATTCTGCGCCAACACTCCATAAGAGTGGCTGCACACCCGAACACACCATAAACACCACCGCAGAGCACATTCCCCCCCACCCCCTTGATTGCACAGCAGCGCGCCTCCGAGACGTGTCATCGGCAAACCAAAAAAACCCTACACACACACCAACACAACTCTCTCCTCTCGCCGATGCTGTCAGAAAGAAAAACGCGATGCTCATCGTACACAGCGGAAGAGGCTTAAGCACTTCTACACAAACACCCCGCAACAAACTTCCCCTTCTCTCACAATACAGAGACACACGCGAGAAGCCTCGGCTCGTTGGAAGCAAAACCAATATGGCAGCCCCGCAAAATCTAATCTTCGGCTTGTTAAATCACTGGATTATCGTGTTTTTCTAGCAGATGTTACGAAAAATCCTTTTCGACGGCACTAAAAAACCAGTTGCACAACACTAAAACACAATTTTGACCCGATATTTTGCGTTTTTCACTGTTAAAACTGACTTCAAACACGAGCAACGAACGAGCATGACCGAACCGCGTTTGAGCACTTTACTCTCCCCGTATTTTGGGAATTTGAGTTTTTGTGAAAAAAAGTTAATAAAAAAATCGGGAATTTTTTTTTCCGTGTACCTATTTTTTTCTAAATAGTCCTTAACAATACCTACAACTTTGCCGAAGACACCAAATTGATCAAAAAATTCCTTCAAAAGTTACAGATTTTTGAATATATACGTACCATTTTCGTATGAACAGCTGCCAAATTTGTATGGAAATTTATAGCATAGCATAGCATAGCATTGGTGTCTACCCGTAGCTGCTACTTCGTTATTGACCAGGACCCCCAAACATTGCTCCGTGGACCACAGATGAAAAGTAGGAACCAATCATCACCCCTTCGCAATTTTCAAAGGTCCCTATCATGCTGATCAATACCGACGCCGGCCACGACCAGAGGTAAGACACGGGGAAGTGGATGGGAATGTTAGTCCGATACTTGAGTGATGGGACCGCCAAATCGACTGCGTCTCCGACAAAGTATCACATGAGTTTTGAGGGGTTAGTAAGATGGGTATGAGGTCAGGATTCACTGTGGTAGGTGATGCGACCATAAGCAATTTGTTTATCGGTTGAAATTTTAAAAATCTTAGGCAGCCGGCTGCGGAAAGATAGCTATCTAGGGATTTAAATATAGTATTAATTCGACCGCGATTCTCCAGAAATTCTCCGTCGGCGTGCTTTCCGATCAACGGTGATGTAGGAAGGGCTTCATTTATTGAAATGATTATTGAAATGATATAGAAAGGGCTTAATCCAGCAATACGACTTGCTAGTCTCAAAAAAAATAGGTACATTTTTATAGAAAACTATAAATAGAGATCAACACAAAAAACTCATCGGCCAACGAACGCGAGTGGAAAAAAAACAATGAAAAAAAGAAGGTAAAAAACAGAACTGCGCGTCCCGAAAAGCACCACACTACTGATGCCATTATTTAATTATAATAGCCAATCACCCCATGCACTCGAACAGCGACACAAAAGAGACGGAAAATAACACGAAAAAAAAAAACAGGACTGCGCGTCCACACAGGCACCGCACTACTGATGCCATTATTCAATTATAATAGCCAATCACCCCATGCTCTCGAACAGCGACACAAAAGAGACGGAAAATAACACGAAAAAACAGGACTGCGCGTCCACACAGGCACCGCACTACTGATGCCATTATTCAATTATAATAGCCAATCACCCCATGCACTCGAACAGCGACACAAAAGAGACGGAAAATAACACGAAAAAAAAAACAGGACTGCCAAATTTGTATGGAAATTTATATGGACAAACTAATGATGCAAAATGGCTTCTTTGGTCATAGGGAAGGCCCCCACAAAGTTTGAGCCAAATCAAAAAATACAAATAAAATCCATTTCCGGTTTTGGTAGAGAATTGCTCAAGTGCCGATTGTTGCTTTCTTGAAGCCACTGAAGGAATTTTTGATCTAAATCAAATGTGTTTCAAAATTTATATAATTCTGTAGTACAATCATTGACATCCTAGTTGGTAATCATTAATTAATGACGATTTCCATAACTTTACAAGGAATCGGATAATCGTTACCAAAAAGTATCAACCCATGTAGGATACTATTCTGAAAAACTTGTTGAAGGAAATTTGACAAAATATTGATAGCGACGCAAAATGTATATCTTTGAACGAAAAAAACATGGCAATGATGGAAGTCTTCACGTTAAGAAAGCATAGGTTACGTGGAATAAATTATTGAAATTGTTTGTATTTTTTTATTAATTTGAGATATTGAGCAATGTTTGGGTGTCTAATACTTTACAACAAACCTTTAATATGTTGTTTTGTTTAATAGCCTAAGGGCGAATAAGAGAACTTTACTTTTTAAAGTTGATAATTTAGGAATAACCACGTTCAATCAATTGTTAGATGAATGTAAGCGTTCAGAATAATTGAACATTTAGGTAAGGGTTGAGTGTCTTCACAACATCATTGAAAAAGATAGGTTTGAAAGACATGTCTAAAATCATTTCATTACATCTCCTTTGGTAACTAATCGTCGTTGCAAAACATTAGGGTTTAGTGTTTCAAGGAGGAATTAAATTTACGACGCTATGCTCACTTGCTCTGCTGCTCGGTTGGAGGGTTGTATAAAAGACGTTATCTCCAAATGCTCATCATCATCATCACCATCGGTTTCTCGAAACGATACCCCCCCTCAACGCTTCTACCTGTGACGTACCATAGCCATGGCGGATGCGCCCTTTTCCGACCTGGTCTGCTCTTCTACAAGGTAGTGGGCGGATGTCGTGAGGGTTGGCCCATTTAATGCGAAACGTGATTCTCCGATGAATTTATAGCTTTTGGGCACGCTTTCGCCCCGACAGCAGCTCAGATTAGACGCGGATTAAATAAAGCCATTCGGTTTCGCTGGCACGAGGTTGACTGACGGTCTGACTGAATGGTTGAGTGGCCGCCACCGCCCTGATGGAAGAGGGAAGGTGTGGGCTCCCAGCGTGTTTCCATCTCCACGCGCAATAAAATTTTTGATTGAGAAGTTTAGCTTTCCGGATCTGATTGACTTGGAGGAGCAATGAGTGGTTGGAGATTTGAAAATTTCTGGATAAGAAAACAAACTTTTGCTTACACACATTTTTGGCAATGACTGTGTTATCAGGAGACAATAGTTTAATCGATTTGCGGGCTGAATTTCGTCATGTATATGAAGCATTAGGGTGTAATATGGTTGTATGGAAAAAAATAAAGTTGTCCAAATTTAATGAGCACACCCAAAACTGGGCAGCGCTTGTCCGAGAGAATAATGGCCTCGAGTCGAGATAATAGTGGTACCATTCACGGACACAGAGAACACAGTTCGAGATTGGCGAGAGAATTATTCTATCGAGGTTCATTTGCAAAAAAAGTTCATCCGTCAAAACAAAAAACCAAAAGTGTCAACTACGGGAATCGAACCAGAGACCTTTGACACACTAACTCAATGACTTAACTGCCTCGGCCACCACAGCTTGGTGAACAAGGAGTCATCAGATGACAATGTATGGCACTTGTTGTAGATTTATTGTTTCAATTAACGAATGAACTCATTTGTTATGATGGTGTGCGTTGGTAGCACTATTCTCTCGATTTTGGCGCTGAGCCCTCAATAAATTTTGAGGGAACGATTCTCTCGACTCGGAATTTTGGGTGCACAGCAATTTTCAGTTCCTTTTGGGGTCCTAAACAACTCTCCAACGTTTGGGAACGATTGGTTTAGTCCTCACTTTGCGCAAAGCGATTCAATTTTCTACACCCACAGTAGAAAGCCGAGAGAATAGCTCTACCAAAATTAAATGGAAGAATAAACCTCTCGCGGGTTAACCACCACGAAATTCTGTTCATTTGTTCATTGAAACAGTTCATCCCATTGAGTGGCTTATATTGACAAATGACCATCTCATAGTCATCGAACTTGGGTGGCCGATACGGCAAAGGCGTGGATCGATATGTCAAAGATCTTGGGTTCGAGTCTCGATATCAGCACTTTTTTTTTGTTGATGAACTGTTTTGAAAACGAAACCCATGAGAATAACGCTCTCGCCAATCTCGGGATTTATCCTCAGTGTCCGTTCACAGTACCTTTTTACTACCAGATCGTGTTCTTTATTCTCTCGGATGGCGCTGCCCAATGGTGGGTGTATAGACATTTGTATGGGAAAAACTTATTTTTTGGATTTTGATATTTATAAAATTCACGTTTTACGCTATATTAAAATCGGATTCATATTTGGATGCTCTGGATGGTGCTCTACAACTTTCCCGAAGAGAGTATTGTGCTAACTTGCTTCTACAAGAAGATACATCGTTTTCAAAACTCGTCTAAAACGTGTTTTTTGCTCGAAAATCGAAAACCCCAAAAGGAACTGAAAAATTGCTGTGCTGGAAAATCGATTTTGATACTACACCTTAATAAGGAATCTCCAATATCCACAGTGAACCAGGGCCAGACCCATTGTCACCCCTGATGACGTTGGTTGTTAACTATTCTTTGAATGTTCCGTTGCATGGTAAGAGGGCATATTTAAGTTTCATGTGACCTTTTCAGATATTAGCTTAGATTGTCGGGACTTTTCTAAAAGTCCATCTTGCTACTTGTTTCGCATGAAAAACCTACAAATGTTTATAAATACATCACAACTGGTGTTACAAAAGAACGCATAAAACCAGGAGTAATTTGTGTCACCTTTTTTTTGCTAATGTGATATTCATGTTTGCACAAAATTAAATTATATCTGTCATCAAAGACTCACATTAGCAAACAAAGTATCCCACAAAAACCACACACGTGTTGTGTGCGCCCTATATTTATGAAGCAAAACCTTCTCTCTCTCTCATCTCATTTATAATCAAACGATGCAAACGCACGTTGACATCATTTAATTAATTAATTTATCAGCTAACCAATTACGCTGCTACGTGCTATTGGTCTCGCCTCTCGGTGGTATTCTCGCTACTGTCTGCGTACAATGCATCACTTGTATTTGTATGAGTGGTTTTGGGAGGCATTAGGGTCAGGGGTGGGGTCCTTTTGAGCCGCCGATGATGTATTTAAACACGGACGTGTGCAGTGTTATCTCGTTTCAAATATGTTTAATCAACAACACAGTAGCAGGAACGAGAATACTTCACTTCAAAGGCATACTCAATTTCTGTGAGTGCGTCTGTGTGAGTGTTCCTCATCGGTCGTCCGCATCGTCCTAGCATTGTGTTGTCTATCTCCCTATGACAAAGACCCTGGACCTGGCACAGGATGGAAGCCGTATGTGCCAAATAGGCTCGTTTGCATTGTTCAAAGGATTTCCGTTTTCTGGTTTTCCGAGCTCTTGTGTTGTGTTCGGTTCATCCACCAACGGCATATCACCAACACATTAGATTGACACACACACAAACTTGGGGATGAGGGTACGATCCCGCTGGATGCTGCTACATATATAAATACGTTATCAATTATGTCTTCATCAAAGCAGCGTGTGTGGTGCAGAACAGAACAAGGCCCCGACCTCGACCGAGCCGAGCTAAACGAGATATTCAAGGATAGTAAAGGACCACTACACTACACTAGATGTGAAGGTGGAGGAGGTGGTGGAGGCTCATCCGCAGAGACTGACAGGCAGTTTTGGCTGGCTGGCGGATGGGTGGTGGCGGTTGGTGGTTTTTGTTGACTTAAAAGCAAGCACCCAATCATGTGATCCAATTTTACCGACCCTTCTTCACAACCGTCGAGGATGTCACTTGTTCTTCTATTGTGGGACGAGTCTTCAGCTGGCAGGTGATGGTGTAGGGAGAGGTGGGCAGCAACGTGGTTCGTCGTCCATTCAACTATTATTACGTGTCAACTTATTACAAGAGCCACTTGTCGTTAGAATAATCTACTTACAGAAACTCTATGATAAAACAACGAGAATAGCATCGATGGCATTCGACTGTTGCAAGATCTCATCAAGTTCATCACGTTAAAGGTTAGCAAAACAAAATACGGGTTAGCCTTACACGGAGGAAAATCAGTTCCGTTCCAAAAACAATTTGCACATTTTGTTCGTGGTTCCGAATTTCATGAACGCTTGTTCAAGATTTTGGAACGGATTTTTCTCCGTTTAGCAGTGAGCTGCCACAATCACGACAAATCGTTTTTTAATGCTATTTTCTTTTCATGTCATTCAAAATGCAAGGATCAAGTCTCCCTTACATAGTAGAATGATAAATTTAACATGAAGTGTATTAGGGTTTTGTAGTTGATCAATTTATCAATGCAGGAAAAATAACATTTTAAATAACTTTTTATTGTTTCTCGACATATATAAACTATAAAAAAATAATGTCATGGGGTTTTAGTAGAAACTTTTAAAATAAATAAGTGTAACTCCATCCGAATATAATTGTAGTATTTTGCATGTATCACTATGAATAATTTTAGTCAAGTGTTTAAGTTAAGCCTCGGTGAGTGTACTGTAATGCAATGTGCTATAAAATTAAATCAAGAAGGATGAACATAATGTTTTAACTTAATCTTGAACAACTTTCTCAAGTTATACAAAAAAGGCTTATATATTATAAGAGTTTTGTTTAATTTGCTGTAAGCATTGGCGAAATAAATTTAATTTATTTAAATGCCCAGCCTGACATCCGTACCCTCACCTTTTTTGCGATGCTGAGGACTTCCCTCCATTCCGAGAATAGAAATTCTCAGCAAAGCACAAAAACAAACACGCTGGCCAAGCTGTCCGTGACCATTCCAATAACCCTTTCCTCCTCCAAGAGCATTCTTTCTAAATGGCAGCGTTTTGTTTTTTCTTTTGTTCTATTTATTCATACAATTTGATAACGATGCCGATGTTAGGGATTGTAGACCTGAAATTCCTTCCCACTATCAAAGCCTTGAAAAAGGTCGATCCGACTCCATTCCGACTGCCAATCTTTATTTATTGCCTTCTCGCATGTTTCGGTTGGCAGAATTGTGCTGCTTCTCTTTTGGGATGAGGAAAAGTTTCTTTCCGGTAATCGCATTTTCAATTTAGCGTAACATTGTTGGGGACAAGTTGCGCCTGGGAAGGCGTTGTCTCACCACCGTCATCCTCGAGACTGGAAAAAGAAAAACAAGAAAAAGGAAACTTTCTTTCCTTTTTCCTCAATGTGGGCGTATGGTGGGTGTGTGTTCTGATCTTGTCTGAGGGGTACACTCTGCTGTGAGAAATAAATCCCCGAATTTGATGCTGTTGAGAAAAAACTCAATTCAAATTAACTTTAATTAATGTACTACACTAGAGTAATCCAAATCCGGGTACTCCTCGGTGCTACCTAGAGGTGGGCAAAAAAAGAGCGAGCCGCTCAAAGAGCCGGTTCATTAAAAAGAGCGAACGATCCATGGCTTTCAAAAAAAGAACCACGGTTCTTTTTTAAACTCCGGTCTTTTGAAAGAACCGTTCCAAGATTTAACAATTTCAAATATTTCAATGCTAATAAAAAAAATAATCCCAACATTGTCCCTTGTTGTACTTTTTAAACACTATTGAAACAACTTTTTTATAAAAAATAGTGCATGGATTTTGTGTGGCCTACCCCAATACATGTTTTTAAAATAATAATCTTGAGAAAAACCTTACCATTTGAGATATATATTAAAAAAATAAATTAAAATCCTATCAATGTCACCCCGGTTTACGGTACTTTAGGATAAAAACGGCATGTTAATGAGGGGCTATTTCCCTACATTTTCAATGCTGAATCGTCATATATTTCTTTGTGGTATCTATAGCAACTTTCTCATCAATATCAATGTAAATATCAGTTTTAGTTTAGTTTTCGCAGAAATAAACGCAGTTTTAAAATTAATAGCAATTTCTCCCAAGTCCTAGATTTAAGTTTTAATGCCATTCAATCATTCGCATTATTAGGTTCAAATAGAAATGTTGACAAAGAGATCGCCAAGACCTATGGTTTTCAAGGGCATCTTCTCATTTTTAGTTTCTTTTTTCAAATAATTTATATAATTCCAATGTGAAATAGCTTTGAAAAACACACCATTCTTAAAAAAATATCCTTTTAATCCATATTTTGAAAAAGAGCGAAAGAGCCGTTCAAAACAGCGGCTCTTTTTAATGAGCGGTTTTGCCCATCTCTAGTGCTACCACTTGCATTCCAAATATGAGCTCATTCTGACCACATGAAGTCTTCCCGAGAGATAAGTAGCTTTACAGATACATTTAAATTCACAAAAAAAATAATCAATCACCGTATTCGTGAATTGTGTTCATGATTTTAGAACCACGAAGGAATTTATTCATGAGTATGGTGCATTAGGGTGTAATATGGTTGTATGGAAAAAAATAATGTTGTCCAAATTTAGTGAGCACATCAACTTTTCAGTTACTTTTGGGGTCCTAAACAACTACCTAAAGTTTGGGAACGATTGGTTAAGTCTACACGGAGAAAAAGGAGTTCCCAAAATCTTGAACAAGCGTTCATGAAAATGGGAACCTCGAACAAAGTGTTCAAATCCGTACCATGGGTTTTGAAAAGCGTACCATGAAATTTGAACACTTTGTTCGAGGTTCCCATTTTCATGAACGCTTGTTCACGATTTTGGGAACCATGTTTCGAGTAGGAATCTCGCAATCGAGAAAGCCAATGCAATGCTGTAGAGCGCACATTTTTTTTAATTTTTTTTTGGTTTTAGTATAAAGAAGAACAGATACAGACTCTGTGTGACTTTTTAATTAAACTGAGTGTCTTTGTCGTCGTCAATGTCGTCGGTTAGCAGCTCAACAACGTCTCTTCCTGGTGATGCGTTAAACATAGCATGTTTAATAATGGTGGAACAAGGGGGGGGGGGAGAGGGAGATGTCTGAAAGGGTTCCCGAAATTAAAGCTGATCATGCTTGAGCGGTGGTGGTTGTCGCTTAAAATGGATCACCTTTTCCTTGATGGTCGTCGGCTGCTAATGCGAGAAGAAAAACGTCACCCATGTGCGACGAAGAATCGATTTTTCTTGCGCTATTTAAGGCACTCTCCGAGGAAACATGTGAACATTTTCCGGGTTGGCTTCTTTGGCTTTCCTCGCAAAGTTTTTTTTTCTCTCAGTCTCGATGCTGTTAAATTGTGCACATAACATGGATTACCGAGCCGTCGTGAAGGTATTAAACGAGGTTGAGATTTTTTGCTGCTGATCTTGCTTCGTGATTTATAATTTTTCCGGGGTCTTATCCGAAAGACGGCGCGGAACAGACTGGTTGGGTTCAAGACTGGTTTGTGGATCGGGCGTCATGGCTCAGCAATTTTTCGATATGTTTCCGAACGAGAAGGTTCATAAAGACACATTTATCGGATCTAGAAAAATGTTTCTAGCTTTTTATTCTGGCAAGCATGTTTCCCATAGAATAGTTCAATGTTGTTTGGAAATATGAATTTTAACTTTAATCTTTTTGGAAACATGGTACATTAACGTGTATTTCAAATATTCTTTGAATTTATTCCCACCAAAAAATAACTCATTCCCAACAAACACTTACCAGGCGCAATCCCTTCACTCACGGATTGGCTGGAACGAGCCGCGAACATGCCACCATCATTATTGATGCCAAAACTCCCTGGAATTCACTTTTTCGTTAATTTTTCCCGCGGGACTGCGAAAGCATGCCATTCGGCAATTTTCATTTTCACACACACAAATTGTTCACGGATTTTCGCTCATCCCGTTTCTCGGTTGACAGAGGCATCGGCATGTGTTGAAAGGGGAAATTGGCAAAGAATGGAAAATTAGTGAAAACGAACCGAATTGGAGGAATTATTTTTTATTTGATTTGGGAAACCGTTTTCCCGTTGTTTGTTAAGCGAAGCATACGATTGAATTTTGGGTGGTACGTGATGTTTGATGAATTGTACTTTACGGCAGATTTTTTTTATGAATTTCTTTGGCTTTTGTGCCACGTGAATTACACCCAGCTTTTTTAATTTTGCAAGTGTGCTATTGTACATTTTGAATAAATATGTGACTTTATTTATGTAGTTATCGTATAATCAAAGTATGCAATAATTCTGACATTTTATATATGGTTTATAAATAATCCGTTTGTCAAAGCCCAAATTTAAAATTGCATTATAATCCACATTCTCACGTCAGCATACAGAATGTCAGAGGATCATTAAAACCGCCCACCAGTGTTTGGTATATATGGAGGCGTTATACGCAGGGGTGTGCTTATGGGTAGATTTGAGTAGATGACATCTGCTTAGCTGTTTGCTTAAATTTTTTTATTTTTTAAGGAAAAATATTCAAGTTAAACGATATTTTTGACCATAAAAGGGCTTGCACCAAGTTTCACCAATTTCTTGGCTCAATTTTGAAGCGCCCTTTTCTTTTTTTCAAGTCATATGCACTCTTTCTGGAAAGTCAACCAAACATTTCAGTGTTCCAAGGTAGTGCTGTCGCAGTCAGTCACAAAGTCGCCAAGTCGAGGAGTGATATTTTTTAAATTAAGTTTGTCTGAAGGCGCCCCTAGGATTAAAAAAATTGTATTAAAATTCTCAATATGAAAATTTGACTGGAGGCGCCCCTACGACTTAAAAAATTGTATTAAAATTCTCAATATGAAAATTTGACTGGAGGCGCCCCTACGACTTAAAAAATTGTATTGATATTCTCAATATGAAAATTTGACTGGAGGCGCCCCTACGACTTAAAAAAATGTATTGAAATTCTCAATATGAAAATTTGACTGGAGGCGCCCCTACGACTTAAAAAATTGTATTGATATTCTGAATATGAAAATTTGACTGGAGGCGCCCCTACGACTTAAAAAATTGTATTGAAATTCTCAATATGAAAATTTGACTGGAGGCGCCCCTACGACTTAAAAAAATGTATTGATATTCTCAATATGAAAATTTGACTGGAGGCGCCCCTACGACTTAAAAAATTTGAGTTGATATTCTGAATATGAAAATTTGACTGGAGGCGCCCCTACGACTTAAAAAATTGTATTGAAATTCTCAATATGAAAATTTGACTGGAGGCGCCCCTACGACTTAAAAAAATGTATTGATATTCTCAATATGAAAATTTGACTGGAGGCGCCCCTACGACTTAAAAAATTGTATTGAAATTCTCAATATGAAAATTTGACTGGAGGCGCCCCTACGACTTAAAAAATTGTATTGATATTCTGAATATGAAAATTTGACTGGAGGCGCCCCTACGACTTAAAAAATTGTATTGATATTCTCAATATGAAAATTTGGCTGGAGGCGCCCGAAACTATTGGCACTACGCCCCCCGGGGCATGGCCTTCCTCTAACGTGGGATTTCTGCTCCAGCGCCTCTGACGAGACAGGAGAAACCGGGACCGACGTTTTACTTCACCATCCGATAGAAGCTCAGTGGATAAGGCGGGAATCGAACCCGCGTCTCATAGCATCATCGGGATCGGCAGCCGAAGCCGCTACCCCTGCGCCACGAGACCCAGGCTGGAGGCGCCCCTACGACTTAAAAAATTGTATTGATATTCTGAATATGAAAATTTGACTGGAGGCGCCCTTATGGCTGAAAAAAATTGAACAGGGGTGTGCTTATGGGTAGATTTGAGTAGATGACATCTGCTTAGCTGTTTGCTTAAATTTTTTTATTTTTTAAGGAAAAATATTCAAGTTAAACGATATTTTTGACCATAAAAGGGCTTGCACCAAGTTTCACCAATTTCTTGGCTCAATTTTGAAGCGCCCTTTTCTTTTTTTCAAGTCATATGCACTCTTTCTGGAAAGTCAACCAAACATTTCAGTGTTCCAAGGTAGTGCTGTCGCAGTCAGTCACAAAGTCGCCAAGTCGAGGAGCGATATTTTTTAAATTAAGTTTGTCTGAAGGCGCCCCTAGGATTAAAAAAATTGTATTAAAATTCTCAATATGAAAATTTGACTGGAGGCGCCCCTACGACTTAAAAAATTGTATTAAAATTCTCAATATGAAAATTTGGCTGGAGGCGCCCCTACGACTTAAAAAATTGTATTGATATTCTGAATATGAAAATTTGACTGGAGGCACCCCTACGACTTAAAAAATTGTATTGATATTCTCAATATGAAAATTTGGCTGGAGGCGCCCCTACGACTTAAAAAATTGTATTGATATTCTGAATATGAAAATTTGGCTGGAGGCGCCCCTACGACTTAAAAAATTGTATTGAAATTCTCAATATGAAAATTTGACTGGAGGCGCCCCTACGACTTAAAAAATTGTATTGAAATTCTCAATATGAAAATTTGACTGGAGGCGCCCCTACGACTTAAAAAATTGTATTGATATTCTGAATATGAAAATTTGACTGGAGGCACCCCTACGACTTAAAAAATTGTATTGATATTCTCAATATGAAAATTTGACTGGAGGCGCCCCTACGACTTAAAAAAATGTATTGAAATTCTCAATATGAAAATTTGACTGGAGGCGCCCCTACGACTTAAAAAATTGTATTGAAATTCTCAATATGAAAATTTGACTGGAGGCGCCCCTACGACTTAAAAAATTGTATTGATATTCTGAATATGAAAATTTGACTGGAGGCACCCCTACGACTTAAAAAATTGTATTGATATTCTCAATATGAAAATTTGGCTGGAGGCGCCCCTACGACTTAAAAAATTGTATTGAAATTCTCAATATGAAAATTTGACTGGAGGCGCCCCTACGACTTAAAAAATTGTATTGAAATTCTCAATATGAAAATTTGACTGGAGGCGCCCCTACGACTTAAAAAATTGTATTGATATTCTGAATATGAAAATTTGACTGGAGGCACCCCTACGACTTAAAAAATTGTATTGATATTCTCAATATGAAAATTTGGCTGGAGGCGCCCCTACGACTTAAAAAATTGTATTGAAATTCTCAATATGAAAATTTGACTGGAGGCGCCCCTACGACTTAAAAAATTGTATTGATATTCTGAATATGAAAATTTGACTGGAGGCACCCCTACGACTTAAAAAATTGTATTGATATTCTCAATATGAAAATTTGACTGGAGGCGCCCCTACGACTTAAAAAATTGTATTGAAATTCTCAATATGAAAATTTGACTGGAGGCGCCCCTACGACTTAAAAAATTGTATTGATATTCTCAATATGAAAATTTGACTGGAGGCGCCCCTACGACTTAAAAAAATGTATTGAAATTCTCAATATGAAAATTTGACTGGAGGCGCCCCTACTACTTAAAAAATTGTATTGATATTCTGAATATGAAAATTTGACTGGAGGCACCCCTACGACTTAAAAAATTGTATTGATATTCTCAATATGAAAATTTGGCTGGAGGCGCCCCTACGACTTAAAAAATTGTATTGAAATTCTCAATATGAAAATTTGACTGGAGGCGCCCCTACGACTTAAAAAATTGTATTGAAATTCTCAATATGAAAATTTGACTGGAGGCGCCCCTACGACTTAAAAAATTGTATTGATATTCTGAATATGAAAATTTGACTGGAGGCACCCCTACGACTTAAAAAATTGTATTGATATTCTCAATATGAAAATTTGACTGGAGGCGCCCCTACGACTTAAAAAAATGTATTGAAATTCTCAATATGAAAATTTGACTGGAGGCGCCCCTACGACTTAAAAAATTGTATTGAAATTCTCAATATGAAAATTTGACTGGAGGCGCCCCTACGACTTAAAAAATTGTATTGATATTCTGAATATGAAAATTTGACTGGAGGCACCCCTACGACTTAAAAAATTGTATTGATATTCTCAATATGAAAATTTGGCTGGAGGCGCCCCTACGACTTAAAAAATTGTATTGAAATTCTCAATATGAAAATTTGACTGGAGGCGCCCCTACGACTTAAAAAATTGTATTGATATTCTGAATATGAAAATTTGACTGGAGGCACCCCTACGACTTAAAAAATTGTATTGATATTCTCAATATGAAAATTTGACTGGAGGCGCCCCTACGACTTAAAAAATTGTATTGAAATTCTCAATATGAAAATTTGACTGGAGGCGCCCCTACGACTTAAAAAATTGTATTGATATTCTGAATATGAAAATTTGACTGGAGGCGCCCCTACGACTTAAAAAAATGTATTGAAATTCTCAATATGAAAATTTGACTGGAGGCGCCCCTACGACTTAAAAAATTGTATTGATATTCTGAATATGAAAATTTGACTGGAGGCACCCCTACGACTTAAAAAATTGTATTGATATTCTCAATATGAAAATTTGGCTGGAGGCGCCCCTACGACTTAAAAAATTGTATTGATATTTTGAATATGAAAATTTGACTGGAGGCGCCCTTATGGCTGAAAAAAATTGAACAGGGGTGTGCTTATGGGTAGATTTGAGTATGCATCGCTTTGTCAACATGTTTCCAACAGATGACTTGTGTAGGCTGACTTACTCTTTGTATCCTCTAACAGAGGATGATTTTTGGCGGGTAGAGTTTTTCGGAACATTTACCCCGAAGCTTTGAAAAAAAGAATACTTTTGAAATCAGTACCATTAATATTAATTTTTTTATTGCTGTTTTATTTTTTGATGAAAGAGATCTTCGCTTCTGGTTAAGGTTTTTTTCGAAGTGATAGGGACTCAAAATAAATCGCTCTATGTGGCAACTTTATTCTAGTAGAGGACTTTACTAAGTGATTTCGTTTACTTTATAGATCGAGAACTGATATGGGAAATGAAACATAGTTTGATTTTAATTAAGTCATACAGTGTACAATGTACACGGTGTGATTATTTAGAGTTCTCCTAGATAAATAAGGTAGGTCTGATATTTTGCACCTTGTAAGAAAGTCTATTTCCCGAAATTTTGAGGGGTAAATTGAAATATAATATTTAGCCCCAAGTGCAACTTCTTCTAAGAATCTCAGAATTTTATAACGATCTTATCAGATTTTTCTTTGGAAAGTCACTGAAAATTGATTGAAACAATATGCTTATTATATTTTTTAAGCACTTTGGCTACTGAATCGTAAAAAAGATATACGTCGCATCTCGCGGCGTCCGAGACACCATTTGATTATGCTGGGATCGATTTTTCGAAAAAATGCCAAACTTTTAAGGTCTGTACCGAGCTCCGGGGTGCCCCAAAAATCAATGTTATATATACCAAAAGATGTGCAAGAATCGGGCCTACACGCCAATGATGTTGAAAATAAGCGCTTCAGTGGCCAAAGTGCCTTAAAAATCACATTTTTGAAAAAAAAAATCTTTTTACGGGTTAAATCCCATTTAAAATTCAAATGCAAAGCACCAGCTCCTGTTACATCCAATCAAGCTCATATTTGGAATTTGAGCTCAGTATGACCACCGGAACAAACCTCTGAATGTCCGCCAAAATGTAATTTTTGTTACATCCTAATACATATACATAATCCATGCAAATTGCACATATTCTTCTAAATTATCTAATTTGATTCCACTTTGTATAACCTAGACTTTATCAATTAGATCTCTAAGAACAATTTTCGGAACAAGTTCTCATAATAAAATATCAGTATTTGTTCGTTACTAGCTGAGATATGCAAATTTCGCTTAGTTACACAATAGGAAGCGTTAACTGAGACATTTTGAATGCTCATATTTATTTTTTTTAAAGAAATTAAATAAAATGTTGATATCAATTTTTTGTCTCAATAAAGCAATGCCGTTAAAAGTAACGATAATTGCACATAATATAATTTCATAATTTTCTTAACTTTTTGGCACATTTTTTTAAATTTTCAAAAAAATAGTAATGAAAAACTTAATTTTATTTTATTCATTTCGATTTATTGTTCTTATAACCATTCAGTTCGCCTGAAAATTTCATATCAAAGTATAAATATTTCAAAAAATATTAGTTTCTGAAGCTTTCACAACTGGGATCTTGTTTATTCGTTGAGCAACAAAAATTACGATATTATGAAATGAAAATTAACTATTATAATTCTGGTTAGTTTTTTAAACAAAAATTGTTGTTATATCATTTGAAACTTAGGTATCCTGTTCTGCCAAGATCAAATTATGTTTTTTTACGGTTTTGTTTACCATGGCCAAATTGGATGAAAATTGAAAAAAATATCAATTGATGTCTCAGAGAGGGTCATTCCAAATAAAAAAAATTGGCAAATTTGTTAAAAAGTGTTAACAGTTTAATATCAAGAAAAAAAACTTGAGCTAACAAGGGCGTAAGAGATTTAATATGAACTGAACTACTTTTATTGCTATGAAAATTCTTTTAGACGAAATCATTTATTAAGCTGAATCATTAAAAAAAACTACTTCGTATTATGTAGAAGGTGATTTTATGAAAATGATATTTCAAGTGAAAAAGTTGATATTTAAGGTGAATTCAATGCTTATCTATTTATTCATGAGCTCAAAGAAGTAAGATTTGTTCAAGAAAAAAAATTTGCCAACAAATCCATATTTTCTTCATTATTTTTTATTTTCATTTCAACGTCGTCTCAATATTATTCTTTATCATATTCTCTCAAACTGTTCACAGAGCCATAATGTATAGCAATGTTATGGTTTTGAAGCATGGATTCATTTTACTCGCCGTCAAAAGACTGTGATTGGAAAAATATCACTGCAAAAAAAATACTAGTAAATTTAGAAACAGTCTATAGATTTAGAATATCAATATATTTTCTTGAAAATGTTTTTGCAAGCAGTTTAGGCATTAATTGACCCTCGCACTTAATTTGATCATTTAAGTTGCTATTTTATACAATTTTGTTAAAGAATATTAACCAGAACCAATATAAGAACAATTTTGGATAAATTTAAAATTTACCGTTTCCCGGGAATTTTGTAACCCTGGGAAATTGGACGCTTTAGGTAATACTAAATCGCATCAGATTATTCTATTGAGAGCTAGTCAATCTGTTTTCTCCGATTTGATTGCAAAGATAAAGTTCAAAAGCCATACACTGAAATAAAAAAAAAAAGTACGAAATTCCTTTATTTTAAGAATTCTGCCTCCTTTCCTTATTAAGTAATTGTGTTTTTCGGATAACTGAATAAGGATTTTTTTATATGTTATTTTCAAGTTGGGACCATCCATAAACCACGTGGACACTTTTTTGGGAATCTGTTACCTCCACCACCCTCCCCCCTCCCCTTGTGGACAATTGTCCATACAAAAAAAAAACTTGTTTGTATGGATCGTGGACAGTCACCATACCCTCCTAAAGTGACCACGTGGTTTATGGATGGTCCCGTTCAAGTCATTCAAGGCATGTTCATGACAAATTTGATAAATATGAATGTACGTGTTTCTATCAATTTCATGTGATTTTTCCATAGAAATATACATTGAAATCGATAAAAAATATTCACTTTTATCTTAGATTTGTTCTCCGAAACATACCGTGGATCTGGATACCCTGTTAATATATAATTCTGACTTCTGGATTGAATACGCGAGAGTCAGTTTTTATTATCAATTCCAAAATGGATAAAATTTAATTATGTGTAGATAGAGTTATCTTTTATGATAGGTGCGACCTTAAAAATTTTAAATAACTAAAAGATTCTATTGTTTCATTGCAATGGGTTGCGTTTTTCCACGCTGCAGACAAAACATTTTTATTTGTCCACGTTGGGGGATGGGCATTTTCATTATCGAGTAGGACGGGACAAAGAAAGGGTTTACGACTAGGTTTAGAGTCAATTTTATGAATTTTCAAAAATAATGTGAAGTTTGTGTATGTTAAGGGCAAAAGTCACTGTTTGTCTGTTTTGATCTTATATTTGAAGTTTACTAAATAATGTTTTCAAACCTATAGGTTCTTGAAATCTTTGACACTTTCAAGCAAGTGTTTAGCCAAGCGAATTACCTTACTAACCGTTAAAGAATTTTTGAAATTCTTTTTATTATGTTTTCCTAAAATAAATTCGCGGGAAGGTGCGTACATTTTTGAATGAAAAAAAAAAATCAAAAACATAAAATAACTTTTATTTCTGATAATGCGGAATCGACGTAACACCTTATAATCTAGCCCTCTTAAACCTTGCGGTTTCGGCAACGGATTCACAGGCGTGTATCGTTCTTTTTGCGACAAGACTTTTTTTAATTTCTAATAATATTGATTCAAAATCACAGAAAAAAAATATCAGCAGAAATCGTACCAAAACTAAAATTTATGCAAAAATAGTAATCTTTAATCCCAAAAATTAAACTTAAGTTATATATGTGTAACCCTTAACTACCCCATTAGAAATTATTATGCCTCAATCGTGGTTTTTTGCTAATCATAAAAGCTTTTGCATTTGAGAGCCATCTCTTACCGAGTAGAGGAAGCAATTGTGGTTCATTTCTTTTCATTTCGGCACTCACGATCGAGATCTCATTACCCTGGCCGTGGCTATCCGTAAAATTGTTAAAAGATGGGCAAAGCGTGTCTTAAACCAAAATTTGGTGCAATAGAAAAATGGGAAAGAAACGGGAAAACCCGATCGTATCCACTCAATGTGTGTGATAAGGATGCCCCTATTGATTGCCATATGAGAAAAGGAGATGTAATGACGATTCTATCACACGGATGTCGTTCGTGTAGCAAGAATTTGCTGTAGAAATGTTCTACATCGGGGATTAGAATATTCAAGTGGAGACTGTTGGCCAGTTAAGTTCAGCGGATGCAAGTCAGTGAAAGTGTGATTAGTGGTGCGACTAGTGGTGCGATTAAAGTCAATCTATAGTGAGTTTTTTGATTGACAGACTTAGGAATTTCTTCTAAACTAATATATTTTAGCATTTTTTGTATTAGTTCGTGAGCCGCAACGTTACATTAGGTTCGCAAGTGGTTAGCACGTGCTTTCTGCTGACCAAAGTCGAAGTAAGAATTCCTAAATTATATTAAAATCTTAAACTACATTGAATTGTGTTCAAATATAGAGCTTAGCCAATTCCAAGCTTTTGAAGTCGCACACCGATCAATAAAATCTAGTTCGCAAAAAAGATCAGGTAAGCAGTGCTGGCTAAATGATTGTAAACTGCTAGAAAGTGAGATTACTTTGCTGTTGAACAGGCGAAAACCCACTGTTCAACGTGGGAGCGAGTCTGGAGCGGTTTCTGGAGCGGCGCGAGACCGAATTCGCGGCTCGAAACATCCGTTCGAGGTTAGGTTGAACCACCCTAACCACGTGACTGGGCGTCACTCATTGGGAAAACCGACGCCACCCCGTAGTGAACGCAGGGATCTCCACAAAAACATCGCGCGAAGCAAGCACCCGACGCTCGCAAGCAACTGGAGCGCACCTCGTGGCGGTGCTACGAACTAACGCACTGCTCGACCGGAAGTGTGTCTCCGCTACGTCAATCGCCAACCTCCAAAATTGTGGTGAAAAACGTTACTTAATCCACCGGAAGGTGGTTGTTGCCTTCCTCCTAAAAGCCTTGCAACCACACACTACGAAAGCTTTGGCTAACGCTTACTTAGTAAAGACACTATATATCTGAGTGCTGCCATCTAGGTATGATAAATTTAATGAACCATTTGAAAGCACTGCAGTGTTTGTGTGCGTGCATTGAGCGTAAAGTTCCGACAGCTATCCGCCGGAGCTTTCAAATTATGTAAATAATGACCCTTTTTAGTATCAACCAAAACAGTTTTTCGAACATATCTTTTAAAGTACTGCACCAAGCCGGATGAAATTTAAAAAAGACTTAAAGAACCTGAAGGCAAATCCAAAAACATAGATCCGGACAAAATCGGTCGAGCCAGTTCCGAGAAAAGTGAGTGAGAAAAAAAATTCTACGTCCATCCACACGCACAGACATTTGCTCAGAATTTGATTCTGAGTCGATATGTATACGTAAAGGTATATCTGGGAGGCTTATTTAAAAAGTTCAATTTTTGAGTGATTTTATAGCCTTGCCTCAGTGAGGTGAGGAAGGCAAAACGTCGCCGCGGGAGTGTCCGTGCTGTTGGATTACGCACGCGCGTGGTGAGTCCACCTGGTCGACCGACCGTACGCGTGAACGTGGGACTACGCGAAAACTGTCTACAAAGAACCTGTTCATGCTTCCTGTCCTGCCGATCCTGCCAGCCAGCTGAATCGCGGTGGAACCGCCAAACAAGGTCAGATCTGCACTTTTTAACCGGATTTTAAACTGAGCTCGAAGAAAACCCCTGTAAGAAAGAAGAAACGTGACGTCACACAAGCAAAGCTTAGGGCCCAAAATACACGGAAATACAAGCAAATTTGAGTCTTTTCACATATAAGCTGGCTTGTGTTTAATGGATTGAGCTGTGTCACGTTCTTTGCTTGGGTTGGGAGAATTAGTTGAACTTTCTTGCGCCGGTAGAACTTTCGTTTAATCCTTTTCTTTGCGGTAAATCAATACAATAGTAGTTTAGTTTTGGGAAACGGATAAGCCACTTGGAAGTGTCATGTGATCTCGGATTTTTTGCCCTATTAACCCGCCCTGTGAGAGAGCCTCAAGCCGGGACTCGAAACACGCTTCAGCAACCTCTTCTTGGAAGAGTGGCGCTTAAGTTGCTGCTAGTTTGCGCGCAAAAGAATTCGTTACATATGTACTGAGCAGTTCTCTAGGATTTCGGTCATTCGATTTTTTTGTATTTTTTAATCCGACTGAAACTTTTTTGGTGCCTTCGGTATGCCCAAAGAAGCCATTTTGCATCATTAGTTTGTCCATATAATTTTCCATACAAATTTGGCAGCTGTCCATACAAAAATGATGCATAAAAATTCAAAAATCTGTATCTTTTGAAGGAATTTTTTGATCGATTTGGTGTCTTCGGCAAAGTTGTAGGTATGGATAAGGACTACACTGGAAAAAAATGATACACGATAAAAACAATTTGGTGATTTTTTTTTTTTAACTTTTTATCACTAAGACTTGATTTGCAAAAAAACACTATTTTTAATTTTTTTTATTTTTTGATATGTTTTAAAGGACATAAAATGCCAACTTTTCAGAAATTTCCAGGTTGTGCAAAAAATTATTGACCGAGTTATGAATTTTTTAATCAATACTGATTTTTTCAAAAAATCGAAATTTTGGTCGCAAAAATTATACAACTTTATTTTTCGATGTAAAATTGAATTTGCAATCAAAAAGTTCTTAAGTGAAATTTTGATAAAATGCACCGTTTTCAAGTTATAGGCATTTTTATGTAACTTTTTTCAAAATAGTCGCAGTTTTTCATTTTTTTAAATAAGTGCACATGTTTGCCCACTTTTAAAAAAAAATATTTTTGAAAAGCTGAGAAAATTCTCTATATTTTGCTTCTTCGAACTTTGTTGATACGACCTTTAGTTGCTGAGATATTGCAATGCAAAGGTTTTTTTTCATAAAATTATTTTTATTAGGTCCTTTTCGGTACTGGGACCTGGTTAGGACCGAGTCGGCTTTTGTAATTACATTTGACTTAATAATTACAGAGGATCTTGTGTGTAAATGTTAGTGGGAGGGGAGCCGATTACCCGCGGCCTACTCGGGGTTAGTAGGGAAGGGATTGATGTTAAAGACAAGGCGTGGGAAGGGAAGGGGGATTGTGTAGGGGTCTTGGTTGGCTCTGCTGGCCTTTGCGTTTTGTCCTCAGCCGCAACTCGGTGTCCAGCTGCTGGGGCGATCTTGCTTTGCTTCCGGTGCAACCAGAAACGACGGCTTTGTGTGAAGGCGAGTTATTCTAACTGAAGGAAAACTAACTGAAAGAAAACTAACTGGAAGAAAACTAAATAGATATTTTGGAATCTGAGAGGAACTGATAGATAGGATAGAGAACATCAAGGTCTAGTTGAGATAGCGCGTCTCGCATCGGGATTTCTGGTGGTCTTCCTCGGGCCCTGAGGGTATCTTTCAACTTAATTCTGTGAGCCTGGTGATCTGGACACGCCCATACGAGATGGTCGATGTCCTGATAACCCTGCCCACAGTCGCAAAGGTTCGTATCACTCATGTTGATACGGTAAAGATGAGCCTTGCACGAGTAATGGTTCGACATAAGGCGGGACATCGTTCTGATGAATCCACGCGTCAAGTCCATCCCCTTGAACCAGGCTTTTCTTTGCACCTTAGGTCGTATGGAATACATCCAACGTCCCTTGGTGTCGCCGTCCCATTGATTTTGCCAATCCAGAAGCGCACGCTGCCTCGGAAAACCGTAGCATTCTTGTAGGCTAATTGGCCTTTCAAAAATGTTCCCACTCTCAGCACCCTTCTTGGCGAGCAAGTCCGCTTTCTCATTACCCGGAATCGAGCAATGAGCGCGGACCCACACCACCGTGATGCTGAAGGACTGAGCCGCCAGGTTGTTTAAAGTCTTGCGTATTTCCGTGAGGAAAAACGTAGACTCCCTGGTCGGCTTCAGAGACCGGATAGCCTCAACAGAGCTAAAGCTATCGGTGAAGATGAAGTAGTGGTCAGGTGGCATGGTCTCGATGATTCGCAGTGCGCAGTAAACCGCGGCTAACTCTGCGACGTAAACCGAACTCGGGTCCTTCAGCTTAAAGAACAGCTGATAAGATTCATGATATACACCGAAGCCCGTACAGCTATCGAGCTTGGAGCCATCGGTGAAGAATCTGTTGTTTGGAGGAACATGGTTGTACTTTGATGCGAAGATCGACGGTACAACTCCCCGCAGAAGATGGTTTGGGATACCGCGAGTATCGGCTTTCATGGACGTGTCGAAGCCAATCAGGGTGCTGTTGGTTAACGAAGGCGTGCGCTGTACCGTTGTGCTCGGGCTCCACTCCCACGATGACATAAAGTCATAGTATAGAAGCATGCGCCGAGACTCAACGTGAAGGTTCAGCAACGTTTCAAAGTTGTCAATTACCAGTTTATTCCTATAATCACACCGGATCAGGAACCGGTAAGACAGTTCGTAGTAACGGGTTCGCAGAGGCAACACTCCCGCCAAAACCTCGAGGGTCATGTTGTGAGTTGAGTGCATGCATCCCAAGACAATGCGAAGACTTCGGTACTGTATCCGCTGGAGAACCAACAAGCGTGATTTCGCAGCTGACTGGAAGCAGAAACTGCCATATTCCAGCACCGAGAGTATCGTTGTCTTGTACAGTCGAAGCAGGTCAGAAGGATGAGCACCCCACCGGTTGCCAGAGACGCTGCGCAGAAAATTAGTTCTTTGCAGGCACTTTTGCTTCAGGTAGTTAATGTGCTTCCCCCATGTTCCCTTTTGATCGAAGATGGTACCCATGTACATGAAGTGGTCCGACTGCTCGATAGTCTTTCCCGACAGAGAAAGATTGAGCTGCGGCGGTTCATGCTTCCCCGTAAAAACGACCAGTTCCGTCTTCTCCGGAGAGAATTCAATACCCTTTCCAACTGCCCAATGGGCCAAGTTGTTCAGGGTATCTTGCAAGGGTTCTAGCAGATCGACTTCCTTCTTGGCAGCGATTGAAACCACTGCGTCATCTGCGTACTGTATAAGGGTGCAGTCTCCGGTCAAGCAATCATCGATATCGCTGACGTAGAAGTTATACATGGATGGACTAAGGCGTGAGCCTTGTGCCAAACCCATGTAACTTATCCGGGTGATTGCCAGATCACCTTGCACAAAGTGCATGTGTTTTTCTGACAACAGGTTGATGAGGAAGTTGCACATCGTCGGATTGAGACCGCTCCGCCGCAGCTTTACTCCCAACACATCGATGGAGACTGAATCGAACGCACCCTTGATGTCTAGGAAGACAGAAGCCATTTGCTGTTTTTTACCACGGGCTATGTCGATCCCTGTCGCCAGCAAGGCTAGACAGTCGCTTGTTCCCTTGCCTCTCCGGAAGCCATACTGCGTGTCAGACAGCAAGTGCTCTCGTTCCATCCATGGTTCGAGGCGGTCGAGGATCATCTTCTCCAGCAACTTGCGTAGACACGACAGCAAGCTGATTGGACGATACGAGTTGTGGTCGGATGCCGGTTTACCGGGCTTTTGAATGGCAACCACCCGGACCTGTCGCCATTCGTGTGGAATTACGTTCTGCTCCACGAACGTGTTGAACAGATTCAACAGACGCTGCTTGGCGACGTCCGGAAGATTTTTCAGCAAGCTGAACTTGATCTTGTCCGGACCAGGAGCAGTATTGTTGCCCGTCAATAGTGCTATGGAGAGCTCTACCATCGAGAAGGGAGGATTAGCATCGCTCCCATCAACAACGTCGAATGATGGTTGTGTCGGCACCGAGTCCGGGCACACCTTCTTGGCGAAATCCAATATCCACTTGTCCGATTTTTCCACACTCTCGTTCGGAACGGAACCTCTACGCATGGCCCTCGCAACGCGCCACAGAGTGCTCATGGACGTATCTGCTGGTAGTCCTTCAACGAACTCCCGCCAGTACATTCGCTTCTTCCGCTTCAGAGTATTACTGTACCTGCGATCAAGAGCTCTGTACTTTTGGAAGTTCGCTCGGATTCCACACTTGCAGAAGTCCACATAAGCTACAGACCTGGCCGCCGAGAGATCCGTACACTCCTTGTCCCACCAGGGGAGTGGAGGGCGCGTTCGGATGTATGGTCCCGGGACGGGTTTCGTCTGAGCTTGTATCGCACTGTCATAGATCAAATTAGCCAGAAACGCATATTCTTCAAGCGGTGCCAACCCTGCTCGCAACTCAACTCCAATGGAGACTGCCTCCGCGTACTGTTTCCAGTCGATATTTCGCGTCAGATCGTAAGGCATCTCCACCGTTGTCGATTGCTGTGGGCCATGGCTAACCAGAATAGCGATCGGCAAATGATCACTGCCACGAGGATCTTGAAGCACGTTCCAGTCACAAAGAACTGCCAGACTGTTGGAACAGAGCGACAAGTCGATGGCACTCGCCTTCGTACCAGACGTAGTTGGCGTTGGTGGTGTTGCAATCCGCGTAACTTGCTTGTCCCTGTTTAGGAGGGTCATCTGGAAGTCGTCGCACAGTTCATGAATCAGATATGCTTGAGGGTCTGTCTTGTGACTTCCCCACTCGGTGCTGTGAAGATTAAAGTCACCCAGAACTAGTCGCGGTGCCTGCAACAGCTCAAGCATACCCCACAACTTTTGTCGAGTTAACGACACCTGTGGGGGAACATAGACGGACACAATGCAAATGTCCAGTCCTCTGATCCTGGCCTGTACTGCGACTGCTTCGATTCCTCCTAGCTTCGGGAGCGTGATCTTTCTAAAAGTGTGGCATTTCCTGATCCCAATCAGTACGCCTCCACCTCTATTTGGCCCTGCCCTGCTCTCTGTGATGATGTTGTACCCCCGGAAAGCTGGCGTCTCATCTCCGATAAGAAACGTTTCGCTCAGCGCAAACACATCACAGTCCCGTTCGAATGCGAATTGTTGAAAATCGTTTAACTTGGGGGTTAAACTTCTACAATTCCATTGTAGAAAGGAGATGCCGTTTTTCGTTTTTGGTGTATTACCCATCAAAGGAAATGAACGACAAGAGGGGCGTCGTGCTAGCAAGCTGTTTCCCGATGTGTCTAGCGAGAGGCTCAAACCGCTTTATGATTAAACGCGTCGGTTCACTCACAAAAGAGCACAGCCATTCCACGATTGTGGAAAAAGGAAGGACTCCTTTGAAGGCATCGGTGATCGGATTCGGTTGAGGAACCGTTTTTAGGGGGATCTTTGGCAGCTTGGGAACGGGCTTCAGCGGCTTGAGAGGAATCGGTGCCGGCTTCGGTGCCGGCTTCGGTGCCGGCTTCGGAGCGGGCTTACCCGACGGACCGAAAGGAAAATCCTCCTCGAAGTTCAACGAGTCACTTTCCTTACCCTTGCCGCCAGCGGCTTTCCTGGACTTGGAAGCCTTGTTGCGCTTCGGGTTTGGCCCGGAAGAGTCACTTTCCTCGTCTCTCTGGAAGAGGACCTCCACATCGGAATCTTCGTCCCCCGAATCTTCGTCCGCCAAAGGAGCGAAGCGATTGGGGTGGGTCACCTGACTAAGGATTTCCGCGAAGGACTTCTTGGAGCGTTCCCTCAAGGATCGCTTCATCTTGTCCTCGCGCTCCTTGTACTTTGGGCACTGTCGAGTTTTGTGCGGTTCCCCGCCACAAAGCAGGCATTTTTCAGCCTGCTTTTGGCAATCCACGTCCTTGTGGGGGCCGGCGCACTTTGAGCACTTGCTCTTGTTGCTGCAGTAGGTCTTGGTGTGTCCCAACTGCTGGCAGTTTTCGCAGCTCATCACTCGCGGAACGTACAATCGAACTGGAAGCCGAAGCTTGTACAGCTCAATGTAGTCCGGCAGAGCTGACCCTGCAAAAGTCACCCGGAACGAGGCAGAAGGAATGAACTTCTTCTGGCCACCCTCGGTGGTGACGTTGCCCAGTTGCCGGCACTCGAGTACCTCCACAGCTGGAAGTTTAGGGTTCTTGAAGCGTCCCACCGCCCTTGAGAGGTCGACAAGCGACAGACTGTCATCGGTCACCACGCCGTCGATCTCGACTTTGTGGGCCGGAATCCAAACACGGTACTCAATGCTGAACCGCAGATCAGTTACGATCTGATTAGCTTGCACCGCGGAGTTCACGATCACGCGGAGCTTGCTCTTGTTCAGCTTGGTACATTCGACCACCCCAGGATAGTGCTTCTGCAAATCCTTGGTGATCTGTACAAAGTTTAGCGGCTTCTGTTTGGGCCGGAAGAAGACCACCCATTCCGTTTGCGATCCCTCTTGATACTGACGAGGACGAGAAATCGGTTTTTGAGAATGAGGATTCAGGGGCGGGGGAGGATTTGGATCCGGATTCGGCACCGGTGTTTTAGGAGGAATTGGATCTGGATTGGGAGGAATCGGTTCTGGAGTCAAGGGAGGAATCGGGTCTGGAGTCAAGGGAGGAATCGGGTCTGGAGTCAAGGGAGGAATCGGTGGTTGAGGGGGAACCGGATTCGGATCTGATTTAGGACGCTTTCGCTTCGTCCTCTTAGACCCGTCCGTGGATCCCCCTTTACCGCCATCATTCTTATCCTTCAGGAAGAGGTCCCTGTTGGTGGTGTTTGAAGGAACTCCCAAAACGGAGTCCTCCATTTCCACGTCCTCGTCACCCTCAAGGGTTGAATCGAAATCGGATTCCTCATGGTCCGACTTGGTCGGATCCATGTTTGCGAAGAAACGCGATAAACTAAACGAAAATGAAAATTATGAAACTAAACGCAAAAGTAAAAAAGGAGAAAAGGAAAAAAAAAACTAACCGAGAAAAAAACTATGAGAAAAAAAAAAAAAAAAAAACTAAACGCTAACAAAAAACTCGCCTTTCGCACTCACCGCCGAACTGGCCGCACTGGCTGCCGCCCGCAGCGGGATGCGCGGGAAGCTCGTTTGCGCGCGCTTGTTGTTGTTGTTGTGCTGCCTGCTGCCAGCCACGTAAACAACGGGGGTTGTCTCCGACCTGGCCTGGCCGAAAACTGGTCCGCCGACCGCAGTCGACTCTCCGGGGCCGTTTCCACCGACCAACGACCGTCTCTCGCCTCAGCTGCCTCCGCGACCGCTGCTGCTCACTCCTCCTGCTGCTGCTGCTCGGATGCAGGAACTCGTTCCTCTTCCGCTGCTGCACCGCCGCCGTGTCCACGACGACCAGATTGTGGCCTCTCTGACCACCGGAACGGGCTTGTCCGCTCGCACACGCCTCGGAATCGCCGTGAAAAACGCACCAAACACACCGCGAAAAAACACGACTAACCGCTGAGACTTCTGCCGGAGCAATGCAATGCAAAGGTTAAAAAACAGGAAAATTGATGTTTTCTAAGTCTCACCCAAACAGCCCAACATTTTTCAATGTCGATATCTCAGCAACTAATGGTCCGATTTTCAATGTCAAAATATGAAACATTTGTGAAATTTTCCGATCTTTTCGAAAACAATATTTTCAAAATTTTCAAATCAAGACTAACATTTTAAAAGGGCATAATAATGAATGTTTGGCCCTTTTGAAATGTTAGTCTTGATTTGAAAATTTTGAAAATATTGTTTTCGAAAAGATCGGAAAATTTCACAAATGTTTCATATTTTGACATTGAAAATCGGACCATTAGTTGCTGAGATATCGACATTGAAAAATGTTGGGCTGTTTGGGTGAGACTTAGAAAACATCAATTTTCCTGTTTTTTAACCTTTGCATTGCAATATCTCAGCAACTAAAGGTCGTATCAACAAAGTCCGAAGAAGCAAAATATAGAGAATTTTCTCAGCTTTTCAAAAATATTTTTTTCAAAAGTGGGCAAACATGTGCACTAATTTAAAAAAAAATTAAAACTGCGACTATTTCGAAAAAAGTTACATAAAAATGGCTATAACTTGAAAACGGCGCACTTTATCAAAATTTCACTAAAGTACTTTTTGATTGCAAATTCAATATTACATAAAAAAAAAAATTGAAAAATTTTTGCGACCAAAATTTCGATTTTTTTTTAAAAAATCAGTATTGATTAAAAAAATCATAACTCGGTCAATGATTTTTTGCACAACCTGAAAATTTCTGAAAAGTTGGCATTTTATGTCCTCTAAAACATATCAAAAAATAAAAAAAATTAAAAATAGTGTTTTTTTGCAAATCAAGTTTTAGTGATAAAAAGTTAAATAAAAAAATCACCAAATTTTTTTTACCGTGTATCATTTTTTTCAAGTGTAGTCCGTATCCATACCTACAACTTTGCCGAAGACACCAAATCGATCAAAAAATTCCTTCAAAAGATACAGATTTTTGAATTTTCATACATCATTTTTGTATGGACAGCTGCCAAATTTGTATGGAAAATTATATGGACAAACTAATTATGCAAAATGGCTTCTTTGGGCATACCAAAAAAGTTTTAGTCGGATTAAAAAATACAAAAATTGAAATTGAAGAAAAAAGACCGATTTCGTAGAGAATTGCTCTACTACTTTGTTAAAATAGGTAAATTTACCATATTTTTTTTTTTAATTTTTAATTTAATCTACGCTTTGTTTATTAACCATCAAGAACCATGTGTATGTTTAGGTACTTTAGGATTTTGTTTTATTTTTAAGTTTAAAAATACGTTTCCACTATAAGCGCCTCACATATCAGTTAGTGACTGTCAGCGCCCTAAAAATCATATATGCACTGTAGGCGCCCTCAGCCAAATGCGCATCTACCTAGCTCAAGCCCATCAAACACACCCCTGGTTATACGGGTCATCGAGTAAGCTCGTCATGACGAGGATCTTATATTAACATTCCAACGCCCAAGGCTCCAAAAAAGTTGGAACGGTAACTTCAACTCAATGGTTCTCGGGCACAACTCAACCAATCAAGATAATTCTTCTTTCCAGTGATTTGTTAGGATGTGCAGATGATTCTAGAACTTTGCAGAACTTGATTTGATCAAATCTATAATTTTTGCGATCAAAAACATCGTTCCAACTTTTTTTTTCGCGTGTAAAAAAAATTCGCCAAATATTCCGCGGAGGCAGTCTTTTTAAAAAAGGTGGAACGATGTTTTCGGTCGCAGAAATTACAGATTTGTTCAAATCAAGTTCTGCAAAATTTTAGGATCATCTAGGCATTCTTACATATCACTGGAAACAAGAATCGTCCAGATTGGTTGAGTAATGCCCGAGAACCAGCGAGTTGAAGTTACCGTTCCACCTTTTTTGGGAGGCTTGGGCGTCCGTGTAAGTTGGACATGCGTTGGGCGTTCCAGTGTTAAGCCAGTGGTTCAGTCAGGTAAATGATGCTGTGACCTGAAGAGCTATCGTCATCACATATTTGTTTCAGTTTAGATTTTAATAAAAGGATGTATCATAACAGACATTTTTATCTATCATTAAAAATTCCACCTCATTTAGCAAACATGCTTTTGAATGCATTGTTTAGACATGTATTTTTGCCGATTTGTAAAACACAAGTATAGAAATGGCTTCAATTAACTTGTCCCTGCCATTTTTTTGCCTGGTTTTGTTAATTTTTAAAGCAAATATTTTGTTCTAGATGATAATAAAAATATACAGCTTTTCTTCAGCTTCAGCAATGAGTGATGGTAGACTTGTCATTAAATTCATGTTTTTAATGATTTTTTTTCAAGGTTTGGATACTTTCGTCTAATTAGTCTAATTAAATTGGCAATTTGAGCTACAAATGACCGAAAACCAGAGTGTAAAAATATGCTGAAATATATCTGAATATACATCATCATACAGCAGTGGGGGTGACATTGGGTCTGGGGGTGAGATTGGGTCAAAGTGATTATTTACGAATTTTACTATTTCTCAGGTTATTCTCAATGAAACTGAATTCTGTTAAAGGGGTTGTGTAGGGGACATCTTAAGATGACTTCGCTGAAAAAATCTCGTTCCTAGAACAAATCCTGTTTTATGGCAGTTGTCTAAAGTTGAGGTACGTTTTTGGAAAAAATGACCCCTCGATAAATCATTTTCTAATATTTTTGTTGGAATTGCTTGAAAACTACCCAAATGTTTGAAAATCTCTACTTTTTACTCACTACATTGTAGCATGTCAATACGATTTCCTCGAATTAGAAACACTGTTGGATGACTTGTTTTTACCATATCGTTGTATTTGAGCATCATTTTAGTTTTATTCGACCCAATGTCACCCTCTCTTAGGGGTGAGATTAGGTCAGTTTTCAATTTATTGACATTTATGGTAGTTTTCATCAAAATCCACCATATTTTGGGAAAATGTTAGTAAACTATCTAAGAACAAATCTACGTTGAAAGACTTTCGATGTTATTTAAATTGTTTTTGTTATTAAGAAATTACGAGAGGTGTATCGTTTTTTGACCCATAGTCACCCCCACTGACGGTAAGTTACATCAAAACCGTTGAACAAAGTTTTCATACAGTCATTCTAGGCTGGTGATGCACAGATTGAGTCCTTATGGGTCCTCTGTGTCGAAAAATACACTGCTGTTACCTAGTAAGCCCATGAAAAAATCATGAGAGCGTAAACAGTAATGTGAACGCGTAATGGTCGCGTACCTTTTGGTTAAACACATCCCACTTGAAATATTCACAAGATCGCACTTGTCAGGCTTGGGAAAAGTAGCTTGACTTGTTTTGTCTCAAAGTAGATCGATACATTTTCACAGTAAAAAAGCTGTGAAATTTTCAGGATAGCCAGAAATATCCCAAATATCATCAGACGCAGCATCTTTCCAATCCCACACTAAGCGAAAAGCGAAAAGTAAGGTTATGTTTGGGGGACGCACATCGATTTCCACAAAATTGAACATTATTTTCCGATCCCTGCCGGTTTTATTGTATCCGTTTTTCCGCTTGTCTTACTTCACTAACACAAACACACATCCAGCATCCACCTTGGCGTGAGCTTCTCAGGATATGGTTCGTCGCTATGGTTATTGTTGCTTGTTGCGCGAACCCTTAAGGAGGTCCATTATTAGGTTTGCAATGGCGACAGCCAACGTGACACTGCTACGTAGCGTTAAGCAATTTTTGTAATGGATTATTCATGACGGTCGTTTGGTTGTTTTCTTTTATCTCAAGAGTCTGGATTTTTCCTTCAACGGCAGTCTGGCAGTGGTGACATTGACGTTACACGAATTAATAATGAAATCTTTAAAAAAAGAATTACTTAAAAAGTTCTTAAATTTCAACGAATTGGAATCACCACAAATTCTTAATAGAATTGCCTTCTTTTCTAGTTTCTTTGATTTTGCAATTCAATTAAAATTCTTTTAAGATCATAGCAATGTGTGTATTTTAAATTTTGTTTTTTTTTCTTCAGTTATTATTTTATTTTTAAAATCGGCTTGTTAGTTCAGCAGATATTTAATTCATTTGACATATTTTATAATATTTTCAGTGTCAATCAAAATTATTTTTAATTATAAACAATTCTTTAATCAAAGTTGATTCAAAGTTCATAAAAACAAATCTTTCCAAACAAATATCTTGACATGGTTTCTTCTTCAGATTGGCTTCACAAAACTTCCCGTAAGCACGACAAATTTTATCAGCATGCTTTGTCAACCGACAATACAATATTCTCTTACAGTCTTCCCAAACTTCAATTTGTTTCGCTCTTCCAAAAATGGCACCGGAACTGCTTGGAAACCATTTTTGCTTAGCCGGCGAGACGAACATTAGGAAAAAAAATGTAACTTACCAAAGGAAGATCCGTTAATGCTTTTGGTTCGCAAAACGGCGACCAAAATATAACTTTTTTGCCGACCCTCTCGATGTTCGGTAATTTAATTATTTTCATGTTCTTTTAAGATTTCAATATCCATCCGTTGGGATAATGCTATTACATAAATGGATTTGAGACTGGACAGCACATTGAACTTCGAGACGTTAGACGGTGGGACAAATTTTTTAGGGCCTCCGTCGAGGACTTCAGCTAATCCTCTGGGTTGATCTGACAAAATTTAAATATCCACGGCTCGTTAACTTCATCCTTTATTAGGGTGCTGGTGGACTGTACTGGCATAGCTGAAGGTGCTTGTGATTGCGATAGACCGGATTATTCAGATTGGGAGCAGAATTGAAAATTGATAATTGAAAACATAAATATTTGATTTTATTTGCAATGCTAGTGAAACGTGATAAAGAAATCACAACATTAGAAACAATGTGGAATTTCTTTACACGGATTGTCGAAAAAAGTTTGTTTTTAAAAATACAAAATTCCGTTCAAGCAAAAATTAAAATCCCAGAAATCGCTGTTTTGGCGAGCTAACTTTGCCATTTTCTTTATTTATGCGATTATAAATCGCAGGAATTGTTGTGAAAAGCTTCTCTCGCAATGGTATTCCAACAACTGCTGAACCTGTCACGTCTCACGTCAGTCACGGAGAATAACAAGTGAGCAGAGTGGTTGTCCTACTTACAGTCTGCTCACAAAGCATCTCAGAGGAATGCTGCGCGAGGAAAAAAAAGTCAAGTACGTTTTCCCCATACATTTCCAGATTTGAAGAGAGAGAACGGGGTTAAAACGGAAGGAATTTTATTATGGTTGCCTAATTCAATGAACACAAAAGTAACAATACATTTTATAACTTGAAGATTTTCAAAAAAATCTATCATTTAATACGTAGTCTTGCCTCGATGTTCCCAGCAACGACTTTTCCCGTAAAAAATACATTTGTTATCATACTTCTTCACATATCAAAGAGCACACAAATGATGGAGTGGAAATGCTGATAACGTCTTTTTTCTTTTTCTTGCTCACTCCCTTACAGAATAACGACGACTCCAACAAACTCGGAGGACTGGTTACCATCAACGAGGAAACAATGTGTCTAATGTTGACACTTGAGGCGAGTGAGTGACGAAAATTTATGCACCCCCAAGAATCCAACCCCAAAGGCTGGGTGCCTTCCCAAGTCATAACAATGTTGTACGGGGATCGCTGAAAGAAACAACATGCAAATGAAGTGGCAAGCAGGGGAAGCGAATCGAATGGTAATTCGTCTGTAGTACTGGTACTTTGCCAAGGTCGACCTCTGGGACTCGGAGGAGTTTGGAAAACAGGGGATTATCGAAAAAAAAATGAGGCTATAAATTTGATTTTGCATTATTGATAGCTTCACTGCTAGAGTGAAACGAGAGAGGAATGCTTTGCGAAAATGTAGAAAGATGTGTTTGAACTCGTGATTGATCTGCTTGCCTTCAACCGGAAGCGAAGCGAAGAAGTTGTGTGCGCAAATACATAACCTCTCGGTAGCAGCACGTGTGATGACATTTTGCCGCCAACGTGAAGGTCGTCAAGGACTGGCAATGTTTGAAGTGAAGAGGAAGAAGAAATCGAGGAAGAAGCAAGGCATGCTGCTGCCAACTGACGGAAACCGTGCCCAACGGAAGACGGTGACGGAATCCACCGGATCTTGGAAGGGGACAGGGCGACGAACACGTGGCAGCAGCAGCAGCAGCAGCAGGAGTAGTAATGATAGTGATAAAGTGCTAAACAAACCAAGGCTGGTGCAGTCACTTGTTTCCTCCGTTCGAACGGCAATGGTGAAACGAACAGCGGTGTTGTTGGCACTGGTTGCCCTAGTGACGACATTTCCGGCCAGTGCCGGCAGCTACACCGACACGGAAGACCTGATCAACGAGCTAGACAGACCGAGTAAGTATAAGACTGCGGATTTATGAGAGGTTGCGCGGGGTTGATGGATTTCTTTCTATTTACTATGAGATTGGAGGAAGGGATTTCCTGTTGCTCATGTCAAGTAAAGGTCCTTCGGAATATGTCGTTAAACTTGATATGCCTGAATGTCGAATTGTCATCGAGTCACGCTGTGGATTGGTTATTCAAAAAAAAAAAAAATTTCATCAGCTTGGTGTACCATCCAATCAAATTTAACCGGGAGTGTGCACGGAGAAAAAAGAGTTCCCAAAATCGTGAACAAGCGTTCATGAAAATGGGAACCACGAACAAAGTGTTCAAATGCCATGGTACGTTTTTCAAAATCGTACCATGGGATTTGAACACTTTGTTCGTGGTTCCCATTTTCATGAACGCTTGTTCACGATTTTGGGAACTCTTTTTTCTCCGTGTGGACTGTTTGTCAGACTGTATACAGTATGTAAAAAAAGTATTTACACCCCTTGGGCACTATCCACATTTTGTGATGAAACATGTAACAACTTAAAGTTTGACAGAAACCTAGTACTACGTTTTGTTCAGAAACTCATGCCGAACATTGTGCAACAAAAAGCTCATGAAAAGATGATTTCTATAAAAAGTTATATACCAGATACTATTACAAAAATAAAAGAGGTGCAAAAAAAATTTGTACACCTTTCGAAAAATTAACATAAATAAAGTTATTTGTTGACAAATCACCATAAATCCAGTCTCCCAACTCCAAATAGGCATCCTTGACAGATTAAAAAAATAATTTGGATTGAATATAAAGTTTACTAACTACTTAGTATAATAGTTTATATAACTCTGGAAATTCTATATAAAAATTATCTAAACTTAATTTTGAAAACTTCTAATTCAACTTAATGTCAATATATTACCATACAATTGCTAAATAAACATTTGGGAGTGGGTATAACACCGTTTTTGGGGTCTTTGTATCGCTAGAATAGATTTTTCGTTGGAATTTCGTACCAACCCGGAATAACGTCGTCGGAAAATCCGCCGGCATCCGAACCGGTCCACAATTCACAAGTCAACCTATGTAGCATCGGAAAGGGCATAAAATTTCCGATCTTTTGATACCCATACATCTAGGTTTTCTATAAAACCCACGTTTTTAAATACCTGGGCAAAAAGTAAGTTTGATCCACGAGAACAAAAATTACGAAAGCCCATACATTTTTGGCAGATTGCTCAAACGAAACCATAACAACGTTTTTGCCTAGGTATTTAAAAACGTGGGTTTTATAGAAAACCTAGATGTATGGGTATCAAAAGATCGGAAATTTTATGCCCTTTCCGATGCCACATAGGTTGACTCATGAATTGTGGACCGGTTCGGATGCCGGCGGATTTTCCGACGACGTAATTCCGGGTTGGTACGAAATTCCAACGAAAAATCTATTCTATCGATACAATGACCCCCAAAACGATGTTACACCCACTCCAGTATGTTTATTTAGCAATTATATGGTAATATATTGACATTTAGTTAAATTGAAAGTTTGCAAAATTAAGTTTAGATAAGTTTTATATAGAATTTCCAGAGTTATATAAATTTTTATACTAAGTAATTAGTAAACTTTATATTCAATCCAATTTTTTTTTTTAATCAGTTAAGGATGCCTATTTGGAGTTGGGAGACTGGATTTATGGTGATTTGTCAACAAATAACTTTATTTATGTTAATTTTTCGAAAGGTGTACAAACTTTTTTTGCACCTTTTTTATTTTTGTAATAGTATTTGTTATATAACTTTTTATAGAAATCATCTTTTCATGAGCTTTTTATTGCACAATGTTCGGCATGAGTTTCTGAACAAAACGTAGTACTAGGTTTCTGTCAAACTTTAAGTTGTTACATGTTTCATCACTAAATGTGCATAGTGCTCAAGGGGTGTAAATACTTTTTTTACATACTGTATCTTGTTGTTTTCAAAAAGTCTTCTTCTTCTGAAAATATTTTGCTCACTTTTTAAAGATAGTTCGATATCATGAGTTTGTAAAATAAATCCTAAGTATTGTTTAACACTTAAACATTCAAGGCTCAAACAAACTCTATATGAATCGTTTCAACTTTTTTAGAGCCAAAGATGTTTAAGTAAATTAAACACGTATTTTCCTAGCCGGGATAGGGTGGTAGAAAAAAAAACGTTTTTTGAAGATTTTCCTAAAAACCACAGTTTTCAAAAAAAAAATCCGGATCGGTTGAACTAATTTAAACCACCGTGTTGCTAAAGAAGGCGATTTTTATTAAAAATAATAATAAGATATTTAGATGAAATGGAAACGTTACCTACTGATTAGCTGCTCAAAGCTGAAAATATTTTTCTATAATTTTTCATTCTATAAATGGTTCCTTAGCCGAAAAATTAGACCCGTACTTTTTTGTTTGGCCGTCCAATCGAGCAACAAGATCATGCAAGAACAAGGTTGGAAATAATTAAAAATAATTTTGGCAAAAAAACGAGACTTATAACAATCACAAGTATTGAAAAACTGATGTTTATAATACTCTGGTAGTTTTTGTTATGTTTGTGCTGGTTAGGTACGAGAAAAGTGCCAGCATTAAAGAAAAACTACAAGTTTTTAAAGCTTTAATTTGAATGACTTTGGGTGTTTGAAATTTCTACCAGAACATTTCATTTCCCTATGTAGGTCCCTAATTTCAGACAACTTTAAGTGAAGAGTTTGTGTATAGATTTGCTACAAACAAAAACAAACCTATATTTTTTTATGAAGAACAAACAAAAAAACATAAAATAAGGTTTCTGTTTAGTTACCAAAACAAATGGGAAACATATCGTCTGCTGTGTGCTATCTTGTGACGTAGACCAATTCGGTCGAAAATGAGTTAATGATGACATTTTGCTAGACTTAACAAACACTACAAGATGCTTTAACCCGATTTTGGAAACTCGCTTTTTCGATTTTTTCGATGAAAACCGATGGGTTCATGTTCATTTCCATCAAACTTCTTGAGAATATGCCTCAAGAGACTCTAGAGCAAATCTCTACGAAATCGGCCGATTTCGACCATTTTTATTTTTTGTATTTTTTGATTTGGCTCAAACTTTATGGGGGCCTTCCCTATGACCAAAGAAGCTATTTTGTGTGATTGGTTCACCCATACAAGTCTCCATACAATTTTGGCTGCTGTCCATACAAAAATGCCCGCCGTCCCGCCCGTGTGGATCAATCGGACCGCGCACTGGACTCACAATCCAGAGGTCGCCGGTTCGAATCCCGCGGCGGGCGCTCTAAAATTCTTTGTGTTAATATGGGTACTCGGCGCCGTCGCTCCGTGCCATACTTTCATACACTTAGGAGCCCAGGGCGGCGAAGTCCTTGTAGTTAAAAAGGAAGACACTAGTGGTTGGTACTAGCTATGGTGGCCGACAGCTATAAAGTCAACTTCGTTTTCCATACAAAAATGCTACGTAAATATTCAAACAGCTGTAACTTTTGAGTGAATTTTCTGATCAATTTGGGGTCTTCGGCAAAGTTGTAGGTATTGTTGAGGACTATTGAGAAAAAAATAGGTACACGGAAAAAAATTTTGCTGATTTTTTAATCAACTTTTTTTTACAAAAACTCAATTTCCCAAAAAACATATTTTTTTATTTTCGAGATTTTTTGATATGTTTTAGGGGACAAAAATCCGCAACTTTTGAGCTATAGAGTAACATGGTCAAAAAATCTGCCGCCGAGTTATACATTTTTGAAAAAATTGTGATTTTTGGAAAAAAAAATAATTTCATGCAAAAACAAACTTGACGTAATTTTTCAAAGTAAAATTGAATTTCCAATCGAAAAGTACTTTACAGATTTTTTGATAAAAGGCTATGTTTTCAAGATATAGCCACCGAAAGTTTGATTTCAGCGAAATATTTGCAGTTTTTCGATTTTTAAAAATAGTGACCATGAATGACCATTTCTGAAAATATTTTTTTGAAAAGATCACAAAATTTGCTATAAAATTGTCTAAGAGACATTGAAGATTGGACCTCGGGTTGCTGAGATACAGCCGCTTTAAGAAAAAGAAACAGGAAAATTGATGTTTTCTAAGTCTCACCCAAACAACCCACCATTTTCTAATGTCGATATCTCAGCAACTAATGGTCCGATTTTCAATGTTAAAACATGAAACATTTGTGAAATTTTTCGATCTATTCGAAATTTTTTATTTTTTTTCCATACCAAATTTACCATATTTCTAGCTTTCTTTGAAATTACCCCAAAATTCAAGTTGGAAATCTCAATACGACCGAATAAAAATCATTTTTTGTACAATTGGTTATGAAAATACAGCTACAGATTGCCCGGATATAAACTCGAGCATAAAAAACTGCTAAACTTAGAGTATATCATTTAAAAACCTTTGTTTTACCTAAACAGTTCCCAAAATTATTCTTCTAATCCTCTGCCTATAACACTGTCATTTTAAAACATTTTCGAATCAATCACATTGTTGAGAACAGTTTTCTGAACCATAAAACCATTTTCCATAAAAAGTATCAGTTTTGGTTAAATATAAGGAGAGATAAACCCAATTTCGTAAAACAAAAAAAGACTTTCTCTCAAATTTCTGGATTCAATTCCCATTCAAACGATGAACACCGCCTATTAAGATATTTTAAATGATGGTAATATTTTGTTGAAACATGAATACAGTTAAACCTCGCATAGTGCGCAGGCGTTACGCTTTGTGTTTCTTCGATTACTCCGAAATGACATAACATTTTTGCAATCTTTTTGAAGTTAATTGTAGATTGGAACAAGGCGAACAAATTGCTTCAAATAGATTGCAAAAATATTATGTCGTTTCGGAGTAATCGAAGAAAAACAAAGCGTAACGCCTGCGCACTATGCGAGGTTTAACTGTATGTTAAATTTTGATGAAATGTATTGAAATAATTTTATTAGAATCATAAAAAAACGCCAGTAGGCGGCGTTCAGCGTTTGAATGGGAATTAAATACAGAAATTTTGGAGAAAGTCTTTTTTTATTTTACGAAAATTTAGCAGGGTTTTATGCTCGAGTTTATATCCGGCCAATCTGTTGTTGTATTTTCATGACAAATTGTACAAAGAAATGATTTTTATTCGGTCGTATTGAGGTTTCCAGCTTGAATTCTGGGGTAATTTCAAAGAAAGCTAAAAATATGGTAAATTTGGTTTGGAAACTTATTATTGGAGGTCAAATATGTAATTAAGATTCTCTTGAGGCTTATCGGTTTTCATCGACTTTTCTGGAAAAAAATGCTATAAAATCGAAAAAATCTTCCAAAAAAAGTTGCTCTAGACCCCCCTCCGACGAATTATTTCGCCGGACCCCGCAAAATGTCAGAAAAGAGCCCTTCTTTCATGGTTCCAAATTTCAGACTTGCCTTAATATTCTCGGAAAAATACGCCGTTGTCTTTAAATCATAGTTTTTTGTCCATAGATTAAGATGGACTCTCAATATTTGACCAAATTTATCTTTTTGGCAGATTTATGTCCAAAAATCAAATATTTTTAAACTTTTTCAAAAATTACCATTTTTTTTTCTTGTAAAATCAATGCACGCAGCTTGTAGCAAATGTCACCCCGAATTTTATATCTCTGAGAAAATGCTATTTCGAACAAGCGATTTTAGATTTTTTTTTTCAAAAAACTGACTTTATTCAGAATTGATCCTGATGAGCTATTAGCAATGTTAGCTGAAATAGTCTTATGAGAGTATATGACAGGGCTGAGGAATCGGGTAGCTTTTATTTTAGAGAACCTGTGTAAGGCCAAGAATCGCAAATTAGCTAAAAAGCCAAAATGGTGCAAAACTAAAAAAGTGAATTTCCTCATACAAAATCGTATGTAAAAAGGATTTGGCTCGGACTTGCTTAAATATTTGGAATAACATACAGTTTAACCCAGCAATGGAAGGCAATACATCAATTATGAGTCGTCCTGTAGGTCTTTACATCAAATAAGCCAAAATGTTGTCCAACAATTGTGATTTTATTGAACGGTCTGTTGTTTCTAGCTTATCAAAGAAGAAATAACATCCTTAGCGTGCTAATATCCGTAGGCCCAACCATTTCCAACTGTATCACTTATCCTAGCTTTCCTAAAAGCATCTGCCCACATTTGCTGGAAAATTCCATTCGGCTCGTTAGAACTGTGTTAATACGCACAAATACAGGCAAAATCATACAAACTCCAGACTCACGTGGTGAGCGTTGGGTGAGGCGGAAGCGGAGGGTTTTTGGAGGTAGGCAAAATTATGCTAATGATGAGAAGCTGTTAGTCCTAAGCTTAGCCGGTCTGCTTAGTGAGCGTGTTTGTGTGTGGGACTATGTATTTGTGTATGTAAATGCCGCAGGGATAGCTTTCTTTAGACGCATTGTTTGTATTGCTTTTGCTGTTGTTATTGTTGTTGGGATGAAAGCTACCTGACACGTGAAGAGGCACGAACGTGTAATGAATGAACGATTCTTGGAATTGCCTGATATTCAGAAATAGCACTTCTGTGTGTGTGTGTGTGTGTGTGTGTGTGTGTGTGTGTGTGTGTGTGTTTTCTCTACTTCCTGGTGGAATGTGAAAATGGAATGATTCCCGGAATAGGGGTCACCAAGTTTCTGCGGTTGGTCTTCACAAATACCCTTCTGGCGCTTGTTAGGGGAAAATAGCACACTGTTACAAAGTTTTAGAAAAAAATCCTCTTTTTCAGCTTTGTTAGAGTTGGTTAGTTATTCTTATTACTGTAGATTAAACATGAACACAAAGGAATCCATTGAATTTATTTGCTGAGGTCAGCTTTGGGACCATCCATAAACCACGTGGACACCTTTTTTGGAAATCTCAACCCCTCCCCCTTCCTGGACAATTGTTCATACAAAAAACAAAATCCCTCCCCCTAAAGTAGCATAGCATAGCATTGGTGTCTACCCGTAGCTGCTACTTCGTTATTGACCAGGACCCCCAAAAATTGCTCCGTGGACCACAGATGAAAAGTAGGAACCAATCATCACCCCTTTGCAATTTTCAAAGGTCCCTATCATGCTGATCAATACCGACGCCAGCCACGACCAGTGGTAAGACACGGGGAAGTGGATGGGAATGTTAGTCCGATACTTGAGTGATGGTACCGCTAAATCGGCTGCGTCTCCGACAAAGTATCACATGAGTTTTGAGGGGTTAGTAAGATGGGTATGAGGTCAGGATTCACTGTGGTAGGTGATGCGACCATAAGCAATTTGTTTATCGGTTGAAATTTTTAAAATCTTAGGCAGCCGGCTGCGGAAAGATACACAATCATTGATTTAGAAATAGTTTTAATTCGAACGGGGTGCCAAATTATCATTCATTCCCCCGTCGGCGTGCCTTCCAAGCAACGACGCTGTAAGAAGGGCTTTTTCCTCCTTTTACTATTCAAGCAATATATTAAATTGTATGTTCTGTGGTTTCCGATTGAATTATATCAAAACTTTATAGTGAGGTTTGCAATGATTTCATCGTGTTGCAGGATTTTATGACGAAAAGATTCGAAAATAGTGATCTACGAGACCGACAGAATTGCGAAAAATAGTAACTGAAAGTTTTCGTTTCAAGCAGTTATTAATAAAGTGACACTATCACGAATGGTACATTTTTACGAATGGTGCATTTTTAAGCCGAAGTCGTTATAGGTAGGTTTGCGTTATATTTAAAATTATCGGAAAAATAAGATCAGAGTAAGAGGAGAACGAATCCGTAAAAACGAAGCATGAACTCGAGTTAGACATTCTCGTTTAACGACCGGTATATTATTATTTACGCGACTTGAAAGAAGGAAAGAAGAAAAAAGAAGAGGGAAAGTGGGGGAAAATATGTAAAATATAAGATACATACAAAGATAAATTAAAGTAAATAGATAGATTGAAATAAATAAGTTAAAATAAATTGATACATTAAAATAAATTGGTCGATACAAAAATAATAAAATTAAATCCATTCATGCTTCCATCCATACATGAGCCAAATCGTAGAGTTCACCAATTGTGGAAACTCACAAATGAATCTTCACAAAACTATTCATGCACCCGCATCACTCGAGTCACATATACATGTCAACATAAAGCAGACTCACCCAGGGTTCCCTGTGTCGCATAAAACACGCTGGCTTCCTCTCTTGTTATAAGACACTCACCAAGGTATGCTTTTCCGCCTAAAACACCAAAGTTTGCATGAGCTTTCCGTTATCGCCCGTTAATAACACCACACCAAAGCTCACGAAAGCTTTGATATTGACCTCCTCTGCTGCACTATAGAGTTATCTACGTGCGCTTGTATTGCGTGTACGTACACGAAAAAAAAAACGAAGTTGACTTTATAGCTGTCGGCCACCATTGCTAGTACCAACCACTAGTGTCTTCCTTTTTATCTACAAGGACTTCGCCGCCCTGGGCTCCTAAGTGTATGAAAGTATGGCACGGAGCGACGGCGCCGAATACCCATATTTACACAAAGAATTTTAGAGCGCCCGCCGCGGGATTCGAACCGGCGACCTCTGGATTGTTAGTCCAGTGCGCGGTCCGATTGATCCACACGGGCGGGACACGAAAAAAAGTGAGGTTAAATTTTTTAACGGCCAGCAAAACAAATGGTGTGCTAGTGTGTGTGAGATCGGGCTTAGATAGCTCTATACATCGACATTCATTGTTACGATTCAAAGCTTCCACCCACATATGTAAAGTAGTATTCGTGTCGGTCAGCTCTTAAACTCATACAACTAAAACATGTAACAATTATACGCTTGCCCACGCTTAAGCATCGTGCCGTTGGCTTCAAAAGTTCACGAGGTAAAATTTGTTTTAACTTTATCTAGGAAAAATCATTACGAAGCAATACAACGATTTCCAATTTCCCCCCCATTTTGTTGCTTTACCAATAAATCGTACTTAAAAATTACAAAAGCATTGACTAAGATTTAAAACTAAGAGGGATAGACACTTGTGTTTCAACAAGCATTTCTTAAATCTACAGCTACAGCAACAATTTCCCGATTCGCACTTTTCATTCAAGTTTTTAATGATTCACAACCCGATCAAACCTTATACCACCCCCAAGAAAACAAAATTACAACACTTTTATCGATTCAAACTGTTTACCACAACACATGTTCTCACACAATCTGTACTGCTCAACGCGTTCACATTTATATCACAGCAACTCTTTTACCAGACTTTTGAATAAGCTATTCCAAGCTTTTGCTAATTTTCGTTGGAAACTGAATATTTCTCCCTTGCACTTTAGATTTTATGACATTGTTTGTGTAGTTCGTACACTTTTATTGTTTTGATAATCAATCGATTCATCAAACCAAAACAATCCCCAGCACTACAACAATCACCTTTTCAGTTGGCAGTCGGCGATATTGCACGGAGAGCCCAAACGTCAGGCTCCTCAAGCAAGCGCTTGGCAGAAAAAGAAGGCACACAAATCCCCCCATCTCCCACCCAACACACCCACGCAAACAAAGCAAAACACCAAAGCACCCACTGCAACTTGACAGATGAAACTTCCGTCCGCCACTTCAATGTAAACATCAATAAAAGCTAACACCAACACAGACATGCATTTGAAAAAGCTTTAGGCAAGCTTGACGTAGTATTAGGTTTTACACCGTGAAGTCATTTGACAGCTCGTGTGCACTGTTTACATGGTCTTCGTCGATTGTCGACGAATTTCCCCGAACAAAATCGACGACCGCATCGAACTGTGCTAAGTCCATGTAAACAGTGCACTCCTTTCTAACCTCCAAATCGAGTCGGCGTTAAACCTAATGACGTTTCCTCGGAAGGAACAGGGGAAACGAAACTTCGCGAACGTTCCAAACAAAAACAACGAATGCGCTAACTGCAAATAAATCACATTTTTTGCAATAATTTCAAAAACTATGACTGAACTTCACTTGATTCACAAAGAACACGTCGCGAGCTACTGAAAAAACCCAACTTCTGGGTAAATCGTCGAATTATACACACAACAAATACAAATATTCGCGAAGCCACGAACGACCGATCTAATCCGTTCCACTTGCCAAAAAGCTCCCCAATCCTCCCCCCCCCCTAAAGTGTTCACGTGGTTTATGGATGGTCCCTTAACAGTACCGAGAATAATACAACTGAACGCTCGTTTTCCAATAATCTTGACATAATTGTGTTTACCGATGACACTACATGATTTCAAAGTATTTTGTTCACTGTTAGCGATTTGAATGTATTGGACAATTCATGTAAATTTGCATTGTTCGATCTATAATAGTTTCTTGGTAAATTAATTCAACCGTTCATAGATAAATTTTTTCTATTAACAGCAACCATAAGTCGAGTATGAGTTGAACCGTAGTTTGTTCAAAAGTTTCACAGACACAAACGTGAGGCAATCGCATTTTTTAAATGTACACACTAAAAAAATGAGAAAATCACACTTAACGTAATCATGATCCCAACGGACAAAAAAAAGCACGTAATCAAACATTGAACACAATTTTACATCTTATGAAACTTAATCGCTTTCACAAACGTCAAAATCATAGCATTGTGATTTTACATTTCGGTCTTTTGACGAATCTGACTGATTTGATGTAATATTCAGTGTCATATGATGCACATAGTTGGAGCATCAAAAGAAATGTAATTTTACAGCAAACGAACCACAATTTTAGACGTTAAACTGACGGCTCAAACAAGCATCGCAGCATGCTTTGTCAAACGTCAGCCATCTTTATCACCAGCTTCTCTCGTTGAGTGCAAGCGCAAATTTTAATTTACAAAACATTAATATTTTTGGTGAATTCAGAGTTAAGAATTTATTTATTCATTGACTAATGGACAATTCTGTGTTGAGGTGCTGATTGCTCGCCAGAACCGTTGTGTGCGTCCTTTGAAATAACCGGTGAAAGGCCGGATTCTTCACGGAACAAGTGAAGATTCCCGGACCAAGTCAGCTGAGTTGCCGGTCATATTGCAGGTGGTCAACAAGGTAAGCCGAATTTGAATACAACGGATCAGTTTATTGAACAATGGTTTGCACTGTCTTTGCCAGGTTCCGTCGCATCGTTGGGGGACATATGATCTGATCCAGAGACGATTGTGTTGATTAAAGTGCGTTGCTGCGGTGAAATAAGGAACTTTCCCTTCAAGCGAGGCATGGCCGCACTGATCCAACTGACCCAGGTGACCAGGTCTACCTACAGTCCCCCTTTCGGACAATTATTGGCAACCAATTGCTGACAGCAGTTTGTATTTTTTTTTTTTGTTCTGGGCGGAAACAGAAGCAGCCAGTGAGAAGTGACAATATCAAGTTAATTGCGAACTAAAAGTGTTTGTACTATTGATAATTGTAAAAAGTGAAAAAATCTATATTTTATGTGAAATAATAAAACAAATAGCTATGAATCTGACTCTTTTTAATTCTAACCTCAAAATCACACCTCAACCAGCAGTAGCACAGTAAAATTACATCAATTCAAAGATTACATCGTCCAATAATCTATTGATGTAGAATTCAATGCTTGTTAGAGGGTCAAAAAGCGATCATGTAATTTTCAAAACTGATGTGATTTTGCGTGATATTTGACGCTCCAGTTATGTGCATCAAATAGACGGAAAATTACACGATTATTTTTTGGTGTGTAGCAGTATCTATTACCTCATATGCCACAGTTTAGTCCTAAAAAACATTCCCTAATAATGGTAAATACTCAGCAATGTGACCATGACGGCACAAAATTTAAGACCTAATGGAATGCAGTGCTGTTGCTACTGTATTTACATTCCATTTCGAGAGTAGTGTAGTTTTGTTTGTGGTTAAGTTCAAAGTTGATTGCTGGAGACCTGAATTCCAATCGTTGATTGCCAGAATGTGCTAACGAGCTTCCACAGAGCTTTGTTTGTTTATATGTACCGTACACATACACACAGTCTGTGGTAGGGTGGGTGTGTATGTGTGCGTGTGTAAGAGCAGTGATGCGGATCCAGGCTATGTTTACTTACAATTATAACGACTTCGTGTGCGGTGCATGATTGGATGTAAAATATTTATTGAATTTTGAGGCTTGAACAAACACAGAGTGATTCTGGCGAGGACATAAAATTCGAATTGACTAAATGACATTGAGGTCGAGTTGGTTTTGGCCCACATAGACTTGCAATATTCCATTCAAGTAGAAAACTGTTAGCTTAAAATTGAATTCTGATTCACCTTTTCAAGGTTTCTTTATGACAAATGAATCGCTTCGCTTCATTGTAACGACACAACAAAACCATCAAAGTATCTCTCCGCAAACTGCGTTCCCTATTTCTATCCAATCATTCAATCGCCAGGAGGGAAGCAGGAAAACCAGTTTTACCATTGCACCAATCGTTCACAGTACCTGTTTGCGCAGTGCACCTATCGTCCTGTTTCTCCAAGCATCAATACTATCTACCAGAAACGACACTGCGACGGGAAAGTTGGTTTCCCCACAAGGTACCGCAAAGATTCAAATTGATCCAGCTGGTGCTTCCTCGGCATTCTCCTGTCATCTCTTGATGATCTCTGCTATAATGCTGCAACGGGAACCTTTTTCGATCAGTCATTTTCCAATGATTGGATATTGAATATTTTTTCCTTGTCGCACCTCCTCCTTGCTGATGCTGCTTCGGGATAGTGGATTCATCCTTTTTCACAGGATTCCTCTTTGTTGGGCAGCATACCCCGCACCAGAGCTTTCCAACCTGTTGTTTGGCAGTTGGTTGAGCTTTTCCCAATATTTTTGCTTCTCCCTTACGAGCAATTTTGAAGTGATTCAGCTTGAAATGGGTGAACGTACAAATCAATATTAAATTCCTTCCCACACCAAAACATTTCACCAAACCTGGAAAACCACTGTCATGGGGTGTTGGTCTGGCACCGTTCGCTGGGGTTTCCATGGAGGATGACGAAATCGGGGGACCGGGACGAAGGGTGATGAGATAGAATTGATTAAAGTGGTGGAAAATCCGAGGTGCAGAGGCGCATATTTTCCAAATGGTTTAATCCGATCTAGCGAGAGACTATAGAGACTAAAGTGCGATATTCGAGACGTGCTTTAATAACATTATTACAGCAATCTGATAGCCGGGCTGTCACGTTTCAGTGTCGAGCCGGCTGACTTGGGTCTCGTCCATATCGCTTTGACCTTTCCATCGCGGCTTCGGTTCAGCGAAGATAGATTGTGGAAACCCATTTCTCCGGTGCCGCCGTACCGCGAAAGGTTCATGTTTGCCCCAAGGATGCCTCCATGATGCCAACATCAATTCTATTGTCTGCGGAGCACGAAAAAAGCAGGGTTGCGAAAACAGTTTCCCCGCGCGAGAACAGGCGGAGAAACGGAAGTGAGCAGATAATTACTGCCATTTATAAATAATTTATATCCCATTAGATTGTTGACTTCCTTTCTCCATTTGGCTGGCACGGGGGATGAATTTTTAAACGACCTCCATTGCGGCCATGTCGTAGATGTTGTTCCTAAACGGACACGTGGGGGATGGACAGCATACCGGTACCAGTTGGATGCTTTTGTTCACACGTGTCGATGTGTGGGGATTCAAAAATGGCGATGTAGCACTTCGTGAGAGAAATTGTTTCCTCGGTTGAAACATGGTTTGCAATGAGAGGCAGGTAATTCTCTACCAACTCACGAGGGGTCGGGCTCTTCGATTTGCGTGAAACTTTGTCCTAAGGGGTAACTTTTGTTCCTGATCACGAATCCGAGGTCCGTTTTTGATATCTCGTGACCTCTAATGTTTATAAATCTAAATTGTTGTAATTGTCTGCTCTACAACTTTGTAAAACATTGTTACACTCTAAAAAATAACCCTGCAATGTTAGAAAAAAACACGAAATTTTCAAATGAAATATTTTGTTCTAAAAGAAAAAATTACCCTTCTGGGTCATTGTAGATTCGAAAAGTACATTAAATTTCCCTTAAAATGACATGTTCCAACATTTTTTACAGTCGAGTAACGAAAAATGGCTGAGTTTTTAAAACTTTTCAAGTGTTTTTTTAAATGAAAAATACGTTTTTTTTCGGAATTCTGAGTACATGGCGTAAATCGGGCGTACAATTTTACATAAAAGTCTCTTTGACACCAAATTTCTATCTCATCACCGTTTCAGGCTGTAAATTATTGAAAAACACCTCTTTTTTCGCATGTTCAAAAATGGAAGGGGTCGTACCGTCCCTCCGTCACGAGATATCAAAAAACCCCTTAGGACAAAGTTTCACGCAAATCGAAGAGGGGTCGGGGCAACTGCTGTGTGAGTTGGCGGAGAATTACCCAGGCTTGATTTATAAATACAATATTGTTGTATTCCATAATTGAAAAAGTTAACAGAGGTATCCGAGCATAAAGGAATTATCCTTTTTCTCGGCCCATTTCTATTATCGGCTAATCAGAACTTTGATCATGAACTACAGCTTTCATAAAGTGTGTTTGACTATTTCAATGTAACAAATACCGTCATCAGGGTTGACATTGGGTCTGGGGGTGAGATTGGGTCAGACCCAATGTTACCCCTGATGACGGTAGCTCAAATAAAAGTGAGCAAGCAATTCTCTATTGCTAATGTATCTCAAAATGTTGTTTAAATAGCGGCAAACTGCAAACATTGTGAAAATAGGTCAAAAAGCATAGAGTGACGAAAATTCCCAATTTGCATTAATGGAGCAAATGATTTTGTATAATTAACTATCGATTTTTGATTCAAGTTGGTAAACATTTTATTTAAAGTTTTCGTATGTTGCCTCAAGTGGAGGGGAAGGTTTAAAATGTGTGTTTCAAATATAATTTTTCTAAGTTGTTTATTAAAAAGAAGTGACTTTGACTGAAGTGTGGTCATTGATTACCATCTTTCAAATAAGCAAACAAAAATAAAATAAAAACAAAAATGTTTTCTGATCTGAACAGATAAACTGATCACTGATTTAAAATATTTAGGGACAAAACCTTGTCGAATCTTTTTTGTTTTGCTTGCAATTCAACAGTCATGAGATAATATCTGAAAACCCTGGAAACCTGGAGTAGTACAGATGGATTTAATGTATTTTTTTTATTTGGGGATTTGGGCAGAAACGAAAAAACTAAAAAAATATGAAATTAAAAATTATATATTCTGGTATAAACTCCCTCAGTTAGAAGACGATCAAGTAAATGTGTTTCCAAAATTATGTTTAAAACAGAAATAGCCAGTCACAAATCAACAATAAAATTATGAATTCCTTCATCCAATACTTCAGTCATAAATATCACTCCATCTTACTGATATTCTCCACTCTGGCTTGAAGTTCGCTCAATAAACGAGACACCTGTTTACGTTTCATCCTTCGGCGCAAACTATGAATTCTGCATAAAGTTTCACTTTCGCCCAGGGTGAAGAAAATCCGAAGATAAACAGCGCAATCTTTCAAAACAATCCTCCGTTTGTCTTTGCTCAATCTGACGTGTTGGCATGTCAGCCAAAAAGAAGACACCAAACGAACAGAAGATAATTCCCAAAGCTCGGCGTGCAAAAGCTTATTTTTCGAAGCTTTTGCCACCCCGTCGCACAAGGATCGGCCCACAGCACATCTTTCTCGCAATGTGACGTTGAAATATTTATCCTAATTTAATATGCAAAGTATGTTTCCAAACAATTCGTTTCCTCTTTTCTGGTTCGCTCACTCCGGCAAGATTTACACCTAAAGCTAGGAAAAGGATGTTTTGTACAAGACCAAGGTGAACTCGACGTTGTTTTTCTTGTGACCGTCTGAGCTTTTCTTTGCCATAGTTTTCCTTTCTGTGACGCAAAGATTAAGAAGAAAAAGAGGTTTTTCCAGGAGAGACTTTTCAACATCCACTGGGGATTCTTCAGCGTGGACAAGTGGATGGTTGAAGTGAATGAGGCGAGGTATTTTTGGTACTAAATTTACACAGAAATTTTGTAAAAACATTTTTCTCAGTGCTCCCCCAGAAATGGTCTGTCTGACGCCCGTGGCAGCGAAAGAGGACTCGCGAAAACACTGTTATCTCTTCCCGTGTGCCTCTTCACTTTTGCTCGGCTTGAGTAATGCGATTGTCGGGCTAAGATAGGGCATCCCAAAATGAATGCCTTTTACAAATTATGTCGCTCCTCAGGTGAAGGAGCAAAGTCAATCTCGGCTGCTGCTGCTATTCTTAGGCATTTTCAATCCCTCTTGCAGCGAAGAGCACGGATCTTACATAATCTGGAAAAATATTTGCTCAGGATCGTGCCCGGGATTTCTTCCTTCCTGGCCGTGCACCAGGTGCGTAATAAAGAGTGATAGCAAAAAATCTACATAATTCAATGATCCATGCTGCTTCCGGTCGTAGCTCAGCCCTTGGCGAGAGAAAAAATAAAGAATCTGGCTAATTTTAGGCAAGAAGAATCTGGCTAATTTTAGGCAAGAAAATGTATCAGATTTTTCAATCTCTTCGAAGCATTTCATAAGTCTTCAGGAACGAAATGGATCCTGTTACCTTGCATATCAATAATTCCAATATTCTTCCATCGCCATATTGGCCATTCTCATGGAATGACATTCTTAAACGACTTAGACGACGTCAAATCGTCGCCATCGTGCTAACTTGTCGTACGTGCATTTTGGGCCAAATTGAGTTAAGAACGCCATTTTGTGCAGCTCACAATGGCTCATCTTTTGACCTTCACAGATCCCCAAAATTCGATTTCAATCCTGAGATATTCAATGAAAACCAAAAAAGCTCCGAAAATTTTTGTCACTCTACATATAAAAGAAGTTTCAATCCTGTCGTGCTATCTTGTCACTTTCTGAAAATTGATGTAAGTGCGACAAAGGGCAAAGGGATTTCAGGTCAGGATGCGTTTGACGCACGTGCAAGTTAGACTACCGTAAACATTTTTAATTATAACTCGGGACTCCAGCAACCAACTTCAACCAAACTTCAGGACAATGCACAGAATGGTCAGCCAAACAAAACGTGATTGTTATTGTTTACATTGCGTGCTTTCGTTTTAGTTTATTCAAGGTCAAACATTAAAACGCGTTTTTTCTCGGAACGTCAAAATGGCGGGTGCGACATGATAGCACGACGACGTCAAATGAGTCTAAATTGGGTTGTTAATTGTATGTAGAACAAGAGGTATGTATGCTGCCGCTCAAATCAAGTCCTGGAATGACGCAGTTAGGTTCAAAATCATGTGAACTTTCAGAAAAACTAGCAAAATATAGTAGTTTATTACAGAAACAGTAGAAAATTTCACTTTTTCGTAATAACCAAACACGTAGCCTTATGGGCGGGACAAATTTGTCTTGCGTTTTTCTCGGCTTACTGTTTTTACATATGGGACGGACTAGATTAGAGCGGCAGTATGTATGTGTTTTATGTTTATAATGCATCAGTCATGCTTGACGAAATTTTAAATCACTCTGTTATCTTTGAGATTCGATAAAAATAGCCGAAAGATTCAGATTCAGGAGGGCCCAACTAAGTTAGGTTAAGTTAGGTCTTTTAATACTTTGCGATAAATTAAGTAAATTGTTTTAGCAATGTTTTAGTCTCAATAAATGACAAAATTGTACAAGGTCAAAATGGTCATTTCTGTTACCTCAAAGATGGTCATGCTCAATATGTAACATCATATTTTGTAATAAAAATTAACTTTTTACTTTCAAAATGTTTTCTAAATTAATATTACAATTGCCAGCAAGTTCAAATTATGAAAAAATCCTTCCTCAATTAAGGTTTCCTTTAGATTGGAGGAGAAGAATGGTACTTTATCGCACTTTGAGCCGGCAGCAGCTAACAGCACAAAGTCTGTACCAACCAACAGTGGCTTCTACTGTGGCACCATGTCCTCTACGAGGGACTCCCTCCGTACACCACCACCAAAGGGACAGATGAAAGAGTTTAAAAGTTTCGAGTATGTCCCGCCCCGCACCGCGTCGTGTGACCCCCAAGGCACGACAGGGTAAGCCACCCCGAGGTGACACCACCACCCAACGTGGTGCCCCGTGCTTTTTGTAATTATGCAAATTACCATGTCTGCCCTTACAGGATACAAGATAGTGTGGTTCACGGATGTATGGAAAAGTTTAAGTTTGTAAATTTTTGTTTTTTTAGATATCGATTTTGTGGGTCCATCCAAAAGCTTAAATTTATTTGATTTTTTGGAATTTACAATTCTCATATCTTGTTAGAGGTTAATCACAAAACATAACTAAAATGTTTACAGGACTTAAAAAAAACAAAACTAATTGTTCCCTCTACAGCATTGCCTTGGCGTTCTCTATTGCGAGTTTCCTACTCGGAATTAGGTGTCCAGAGGTTTGAAACGGTGAGACAATCCAATCTAATCCAATCTAATCTAATCTAATCAATTCCACTATTAACACAAACGCAGCCAGTCCAATGAAAGCATGCTGGAAAGTCTTATGATTAGATTACGCCCCAATCACTTTTCTTGTCATTATTAATAATTATAGTACATTCGAGAACACCCAAAAATGTATTAAAAAAATTAAAGCGGCCAGCCCTACGACGTTGTGTTTACCGCAGTGAGGATTCTGAGAACGGATCACATTTCACAGAATCTACAGGGGAGGAGGGATGCGTGGACATACCGTACCAAACGCTCCGATTTATTATTGCATTATTGTTGTGAAAGTTGTATTTAGTGCAATGATATATAAGTAAATGTAATATAATAAATTAATATAATCAATCACATTATTTTAAATAGTCAATTGCCTTCATTATCAGCTCTGAAACGGTGAGACAATCCAAACCATTTTTCACCTAAGCTTCCATCCATCTCGGGATTCTAACTAACGACCTTTGGATTGTTAGTCCAACTGCCTACCAGCGACTCTACCAAGGCAGGACCCAGGGAGACGACCTGGACTGAGCTAACGACCCAACCTCTGGGTTAGTACGGGGCTAACAGTATTATTTGATCCCACAAATTTGAATCATCGTAAAACGTCGGTCCATTTGCGTAAAAAGAGGTTTTGGGTGACTCACCACACATAACCTTCGGACGCCTAGAAATGAGCAGAAACTTGCAACAGAGACAAAAAGCTATTCAAAGGCTATTCCACATGTAAAAGTTAATCTTTCTTTTCAATACACTGCATTTTAGGACTGTTTTATAAAGTGCAGCAAAACAATGACTGAACATTTCCTGCACCATAACTGTGGGATATTTTTTCACAGTTTACAAACCTAAAGTTCAGCTTGAGTTTCAAAGGTTTTTTTCTGTGAAGTTTGTTTACATAGCTAAGAAAATGTGTTTCGAATGTGTAGTCACAACGAACACAAAAGAATCCAATTGAAGCGAAAAAAAAAGCTTTTGACCCTCCCATACAACCGTGGGCCAGACTAAAACACATGTTCTATCCACATTAGCAGCGTCCTAGGCGTTGACAGGGCGTCGTCGCCGTCGTGCAGCTCTTCCCGAGAATTTACGGGACTCCGGGAGTTACGGCAGGCAAGCCGTGGCCCGTCAGCAACGCCAACCTCGCGCACGTAGCTGGGGACAAGTTTGACCAAGAACCGCAGCGATTTTCGAAGACGTCATTTAAAAACTACTTAGCATATAAATAAGAATTTTCATCGTTCAAGTTTGTCCATGACCTGCGGGAGCCGTATGCACGGTTGTGAAGTACGAAAGTATGCTGCAGTGATATGATCTAGTGGAAAAGTTAGAAAAAGTGTTCAAGGAAAAAACGTGCTGAAACATTTTAGAAGATGGTGAAAGTGTTTTAAGAATATTTTATTAACGAGTTGTTTTTTACAATTTAAAACTTAACGCAAAAGAAGAAAACAGATAGCTTTCCATATCGTCCCTTCTAAGCAGCTGTATGTTATGGTTCCATCATAGGTCATAGCATCTATCTTATCGTACAACTTGCGCAACCAAACAAACCCAAATCCGGTAACCGCCACATAACATATTCAAAGGCTGCTTACAGAATCTCCCCGCGAGTCCATTATTGCTTATAAATATCTCAAACGGGAAATCATCTAAATCGCCAACCACTATTCTACCATCTGCTCTGACTTCCTTAGAGCTGCAACATTACAAGCCGGTCCTGTTTCATTATACAAACTGTCTATCTGGCTTAACATAATATCGTAAATCTACCAAATTGGAGCCAGCAGAGATCAACGGAGCGAATTTCCAATGTGCTACAGCACTGCTAGCTGTGCTGTGCCACTGCTAATTCATAATTAATTACCCAAACAAGTTGCTCTTCGCTTTTCGCCAACGATCCTGACCCGACCTGGCAATTCCCAGAGTGAGCATTCCCCCCCCCCCCTTTCTCACCTGCTATCAGCTTGCCTCTGTCTGACCGGAAGAGCACACTGCCTGGTGACAACTGACGCTTTATGCTAATATAGAGGTAATCACTGCCTGGACATGAATGATTGATGTCGTTTATTGTTCTGATTCCCCCCACACCACGTGACACTGCAACAAATATTACCACAACGGTGGCCCTCTCATGCCTCGCTAAATATGCCCTGTTCTAAGGGCAATTTGTGAATTAATTTGCAGTAGACTGTCATGGGACATTTGTTTGCAATATTAATTGATTGCTGGGGAGTGTATGGCGAGAGAGGGCTAATGGGGATGACGGACTGGTTAATGATTAAATTAGTGCTCTCTTAGTGATTAACTGAACAATGGACGCCGAGGGATGGATCAGTTCAACATACTGCAAGGTCACTATTGAGATCCAATCAATATCCATTAGAATGCAAGAATGGATGGATGGTGATGGATCAAAAAACAACCAAACAAACGAATCTATTGTAAGTGCAATTGAACATTGTCAATTCAAGCAAAACAATTTAAATTGGCCAATTTGTGTTTGTAAACAAAGAGAGTATCCTGCTCACTCCTAATGTAAACATCCACTAACACTTGCTTAATAAACTGTCATTAAGTTGATGTATACAATGTTTTTTTTTTCAAATTTGCGGTATCCCTAGATATTCTTATCAAATATTCAAAAGAATTATCAGAAATCAATTTTCCTACAAGAATATTATTTTTGTGAAAGGGTTCGTGATTATGTTGTAAAGTGACAGTAAATGCTCGCACTCTCTTTTCATGCACAACAAATTCAATATTTTAAAAGGGTTTAAGTCTTGCGATTACTCTTGCATTTATTGCAAACTTTTGAAAACATTATCGATTTGTTGAAACACGACTATCGGACATTTATTTAGCAACCGAATAATATAAATGCTATAGTACATATCCCTAACCCATTTTATCTTGTCTGTTTAGATATTCAGCAAGTCACTTCAGCCCACCGATAAACAGCATTGCTTGAGGGAAATAAAACTCAAGAAAATCCAAAGATAAAATACATCAAACATCAAGAAGACGTTTTATCCTTCTACGAACAAACATCATCGTCACGGTTGTGCCTTGCTGCCACACATTGAATTTTGTGGTGTTTAGAAGAGCTCGTCACTGTGTTTGACCGTGTAAAGACTAAAATAAAAATAAATTGTGTAACAAATGATTCTGTGCATTGCAGCACCAATGACGGGGAACATCATGTTATTCTATCGAGGACATATCGTTGGCATGTCAGCTCTTTGTCATCAAATTACAGCTTTTAAAAGGCATTTTCAAATGGAATCAAGCATGAGTTTCCCATTATTCTCGGTTTTTTTTTTTGTTACGAGCGACAACAATGTTCAATAACATTTTTTGGTTTTACTAAACGTATCAGATTTTAAACCGATTTTAATCTTCTGTATTGGCTCTTTATCAAAATTTACCCCGAAACAAACGTGCGCGAACGAGGCACAACCGTTACGACATACAGATAAACGTACGGCTGTGTGACTGAAGCAAACTTTTGCCCTTCGGGTGAACACCACAGACGACTTGCGGTTATCCAGTTGATCCCATCATTTCAGGATATATTCCAAAGTATTGGCACAGATAAGCAGATGAGACTCTCTTCAATACTGCTACATCAACGAAATTTAAACATCGCTCATGCCAAATAAAACAACATTTCTAGGGACAAAAATAATGATTACTTTTACTAGTCAATAAATTTGGACGTGTTTTACCTTTTTGTCTGTGATACTGGGCAGAATAAACAGAAAGGAAACTCAATGTGGAAGATGTCTTTCCTGCAGCTATTTTTCTCATCATCGAAGAGCATCAGGATGCTGACTCGTTAAGGCCCCAAAATCGACATGTATGCATGCATTGAATTTGTTCAAACTTATTGATTGGCTTATAAACTGATACAATTTATCGGCCTGTAGCCATGAATCCCTGCACAAACACATACCAGTTTGCACACGTGTCTGTGGTTTCACGTTTTCCCTTGTGTCGCCATAGATTTATGCGGTCAGGTCAGGCAAGTTCACCCAATCTGGTGTATCTGCCAGTGATAACACAGAATAATGTACACCAAGCTAGGGCACTCTGACCGCAGTAGGGTGGTTCACTTCTGGAAATCGATGAGGCTGCAAAGCGTACACATACACATAACCTCACACAAATACAACCAAAATGTGTACACTCGATGTGTGTGAGTCGCCTTCTGTGACCGACTCTTGTTTGCCCAGGTGCTAGGTCAGTGTGTACTTGGATCGATTTCTGGACAGATTTAATCGAACAATATGCCAGTAAAACACCCAACCACCCACAAGCAGTAAATAAAATATCCAAATTAACAGATTGCACAGAAATGAAATTGACGCTCTGCGAGAAACAGACGCCCAAAATTCCGCCCAATCGATTACACAACTCGTAATTGAACCATTAACGGTTGATTACACACTTTGACTGCGAGGGAAATCGAGCCCACAATGGCACCAGAGCAGGGCACCAGGGAGGAACTCATTCCCATTTTTTTTCTATAATCAGAAATCTGATCGGCCAACATTTCGGCCACTTGACTTCTGCCTCTGATCCAATCGACTAATGTAAATTAAATTGCCGTGGAGGTGCATTATATTGGATCCACCAAGCACGCAGCAAATACTTTAATGACATGGAATAATCGAATTAATATCATAATTGAATGTCAACAATGAACGACGAAATCGGCCTGTGCCCATCGCCAGTTCCCTCTCGAAAATTGACAGGACAAATATACATCCAAGCCGCGCAATGTCCCACTCATTATCGGTTCTTTTTTTGTGGGGGGGATTTTCATGACGCCATTATGGACAATGTTATTTGGGGTAGAGTCTCGATATGAAAATAAATAAATTAAACGGTCGTGTTGGCTCTACCAACCTTCGTAAGAAATTTATTGAATTTTTCAAAAACTTGCTTGAAAAGATAACAAAAATAACTTTTGATGACAAAATGTTTACTGCAGGGTTATCAACATTTATCTAAGAAAACATTCTCTGGATATTTAGCGAAAGGATGCCGGTTTGGCGATATTTGAAATCAATATAAATTTTTTCACAGTTGTAAAATGTTGATGTTTATAGAATTATGGTAACCTCAACCGAAATTTGGTTTCCGGGTTGTAGAATGAAATTATCATTATTTTGTATTTTTTTAACATTGAAATACACGGAGAAAAAAGAGTTCCCAAAATCGTGAACAAAAAAAATAAATCGTGAACAAGCGTTCATGAAAATGAGAACCACGAACAAAGTGTTCAAATTTCATGGTACGTTTTTCAAAATCGTACCATGGGATTTGAAAACTTTGTTCGAGGTTCTCATTTTCATGAACGCTTGTTCACGATTTCGGGAACTCTTTTTTCTCCGTGTAGTTTCTGATGCATCCCGAGTTAAAAATTAAGGTTTTTTTATGACATTGGGAAAAACTCACTTTTTGACAAACTTAGACATTAACAGTCAAGACCCGAAGGAAAAAAATTCCCTGTACAACCCGAAGGCTGCAAAATGCGTGACAGTAAATTTTTGCAGGCTTGGGAAATATGCAAAATAACACCAAACTTCAATGTTTTATAGTGTTTTGGAATCGTCAGAATGTCTACTTTAAGTAAAAAATATGCAAATTAGTGGATTTTGGGGCGGGGCTCAGGGGGGAGGGGGTGAACGAAAAAATATCCGAGCAAAATGCGTTACAGTAAATTTTTTAAAATTTATATCTCATGCAAAACCTGACCAAAACTCAAAGTTTTATAGTGTTTTGGAAAGGTTTTCATCTGAACTTTATGTTAAAAATATAAAAATACTATGTTTTCAATAAAGTTTTACTTAAAAAGTTTAGTAAACTTTTATTGTTCTACGTACTTACATCAGTAAGAGCATAAAAACATGACTTTTCATCAGAAACATAATCATGCGACATATCTAACTTCCCAAAATTTTATGACTAATCATTCTGAAACAAAATTGAACCGATTCAACTGAACCGGTTCATCAAACCGGTTCAATAGTTGGACCGGTTGAGCGTTTCTGGCACAAAATGTATCATGCGACATATCTAACTCTTTCAAATTGCCTGAATAGTCATTCTGCAACATAATTGAACCGATACAGCTGAACCGGTTCATCCAACCGGTTCAATAGTTGTACCGGTTAAACATTTCTGGCATAAAATGTATCATGCGACATATCTAACTCTTTCAAATTGCCTGAATAGGCATTCTGAATCAAAATTGAACCGATTCAGCTGAACCGGTTCATCCAACCGGTTCAATAGTTGTACCGGTTGAACGTTTCTGGCACAAAATGTATCATGCGACATATCTCATTCATTTCATTTTTTCATTTCATTTTACTGCTCAGACAACCCCCGGGTCATGAGCTGTCTCCAGATGCGCTGCCACTGAACTCGGTCTTGGGCTGCTACTCTCCAATTCCGACTCGGAACTCCCACACTTCGAAGATCTTCCTCCACTTGGTCTAACCACCTTGCACGTTGCGCCCCCCTCCGCCGCGTTCCAGACGGCTCCGAATTGAACACCAACTTCACCGGATTGATAGTCTGGTTCGGTTGGCGCGCATCCAGCGCGTCCGGCATTCTCGCGACGTGTCCGGCCCACCTGATCCGGCCAGCCTTGGCGACTTTCCGAATGCTTGGCTTGCCGTAGAGTTGCGCCAGCTCGTGGTTCATCCTTCTCCGCCACACAGTGTTCTCACGCACGCCGCCAAAGATCGTCCTAAGCACTCGCCGTTCGAAAACTTCAAGTGCTTGCAGGTCCTCCTCGAGCATCGTCCACGTCTCGTGCCCGTAGAGAACGACCGGTCTTATCAGCGTTTCGTACATGGTGCACTTTGTACGCCGGGAAAGATGACCAGACCGTAGGGTCTTGTGGAGTCCATAGTAGGCACGACTACCGGTGATGATGCGCCTCCGAATTTCTCTGCTGCAGTTGTTGTCAGACGTTACCAACGAACCGAGGTACACAAACTCCTCCACGACCTCGAACTCGTCGCCGTCGATCGTCACGCTCGGTCCTATGCGAGCCCTAAGGGACTCGGTTCCTCCTGCCAGCAGATATTTCGTCTTCGCCACATTCACCTTCAATCCAACCTTTTCTGCTTCCCGCTTCAATTCGGTGTACCGCCTGGCCACCTCCTCGAACGTCCTGCCGACAATGTCCATGTCGTCGGCATAGCAGATGAATTGGCTGGATCGGTTGATAATCGTGCCCCGCATGTTGAAGCCCGCCCGCCTCATTACACCTTCAAGCCCAATGTTGAAACAGAGGCCGGAGATACCGTCGCCTTGTCGCAGTCCCTTGCGCGATTCGATCGGGTCGGACATCGCCCCCGAAATCTTCACGCTGCACCGTGCCCCGTCCATCGTCGATTTCACCAGTCTGATCAGCTTCCCGGGAAAGCCGTTCTCGTACATGATCTTCCATAGCTCTTCGCGATCGACCGAGTCGTACGCGGCTTTGAAATCGATGAACAGGTGGTGCGTCGGGATCTGGTACTCGCGACATTTTTGGAGGATTTGGCGTAGCAAAAAGATTTGGTCCGTCGTCGATTTCCCCTCCACAAAACCGGCTTGGTACGGCCCAACGAAATCCTTTGCTCGCTCCGACAGACGACAGAAGATGATCTGAGACAGCACTTTGTAGGCCGCGTTGAGAATAGTGATGGCTCGATAGTTCTCACATTCCAACTTGTCCCCCTTCTTGTAGATCGGGCATATTACTCCCTCTTTCCACTCCTCCGGTAGCTGTTCTGTGTCCCAGACCTTGACAATCAGCCGGTGTAGACAGGCCGCCAGCTTGTCCGGGCCCATCTTGATGAGTTCAGCACCGATGCCATCCTTACCCGCTGCTTTGTTGTTCTTCAGCTTCTTGATGGCATCCTTAACCTCCCTCATCGTGGGTGCTGGCTCGTCCTCGCCGTCCACCATACCGCTGACGTCGTTTCCCCCGTCGTCCTGGTGCAGCGACCTCAAATTTAAATCATTAAATTTGTCCATTTTTCGAACCTCACCACAGTTCTGACCATGCGCGCTTACGCAAGCATAAATAATTTTACCCGTCGGCTCGCGTTGCGCGACAAATAATTAAGCTTATGTACAGGTGTGGATCATGAGTCATCCTCACCTGAAAAGCCCTTTATTAAATTTCGCCAATTGTTAGGCAATCAAAAAAATGGTTAAGCTTTCAATTATGAATGTGCGATGTTATTACACAGGGGAAATTGAGGGTGTGGCTTAACCAAATTCATTGGCATGTTTGTTCAATGGAGAATTCGACCTTCTCATTATTGACCAACATTTTTGAGAATGTTTTAGGAACATAATTTTGATATTCCAATAACATAATTTAAAGTTTCACGACAATGGTTCGAACCCATGACTTCCGATTTTGAGGTGTACTCACTACACCATACGGAAAGTCATGAAGAATTGCAGAGGTCTGCATAATTTAATTCATGAGGTTCATCGATGCTTCTCATCGAAACGGACCACTTTTAGTAGAACAAAATTTAGTAGAGTTTTCGGGGACTGACTATAAAAACCCCAAAATTCTTGAGGAGGGCAGTTAGTTCCAGTCAGTTCCAGCCAGTTCAAGCCCAGTCCAGTTCCAGATCCTGAAGAAGCCCCAGACCAGCCGGACCCGCCAGCAGCCACCAGTAGCAGAGGCCCCAGTCCAGCCGGACTTAGCGGTGGAGGCCGCAGTCCGCCGGGACTTAGCCGCTGTGAAGAGTCCGCCGGGACTTAGCCGCTGTGAAGAGTCCGCCGGGACTTAGCCGCTGTGAAGAGTCCGCCGGGACTCAGCCGCCGTGAAGAGTCCACCCGGGACTTAGGAGTTCGGGTCTGGCATGGCTCGGCGAAGAGGTCTGGAGGACAAGTCTGGCTTCAACGTAGAGAACTGGTTCGACGAAGATCTCAATGCAAAGTGATGTGATCGTGCGCGTAAAAGTTGAGAGTGTTACCGCAAAAATGTAATCTTTAAAAAGTGTAATATACAAATAAGTGAAGTTTACTAATCTGTTTTGACTCTACAAGTAAATATCACAAAAAAATCCTGAAAGCCTAAACCGCTCGGGCCGTTCACTGGTACTCCACCTCTGGGCCGTTCAGGTGCTCGTCGAAGTGCTGCTGCGACATATCTAACTCTTTCAAATCGCCTGAATAGTCATTCTACAACAATATTGAACCGATTCAGCAGAACCGGTTCATCCAACCGGTTCAATAGTTGTACCGGTTGAGCGTTTCTGGCACAAAATGTATCATGCGACATATCTAACTCTTTCAAATTGCCTGAATAGTCATTCTGCAACATAATTGAACCGATACAGCTGAACCGATTCATCCAACCGGTTCAATAGTTGTACCGGTTGAACGTTCCTGGCACAAAATGTATCATGCAATACATCTAACTCTTTCAAATTGCCTGAATAGTCATTCTGAATCCAAATTGAACCGATTCAGCTTAACCGGTTCAATAGTTGTACCGGTTAAACATTTCCGGCATAAAATGTATCATGCGACACATCTAATTCTTTCAAATCGCCTGAATAGTCATTCTGAATCAAAATTGAACCGATTCAGCTGAACCGGTTCATCCAACCGGTTCAATAGTTGAACCGGTTGAACGTTTCTGGCACAAAATGTATCATGCGACATATCTAACTATTTCAAATTGCTTGAATAGGCATTCTGCAACATAATTGAACCGTTTCAGCTAAACTAAACGGCTTCAATTGTTGTAGAATAAACATATCCTTTTGCCTGAATAATAAGTTTTCACCAAGATTTATCCAATTTCTGTAAAATTTCTTGAAATCTCTCAAGCTGGTAAAACAAATATTTATGGGTTTTGTCTCCTTTCAAAGTCAGCACAAAAATCTGAGGGGAGGGGGATATAAAAAGTTAAAATTCGCCTATACAGTCCAGACTCGATTATCCGAAAGCCTCGGAAAAAATCACTTCGGATAATCCAATCACGAAAAATATTTTTTTTGTTTTCTTATTTTTGATGGTCCAGCTTAAACCTCACAAACAACTCATAAACTACTCTGAAATATTTTAGAAATTTCAAATCCAAGATATATTGAAAATGCATTTTTTTATTTACAAGGCAATCAAATATTCAAATTTGACTAAAATGCTGTTGCAGACTTAAATTTGATGTCTACACCCAAAATTCAGAGTCGAGATAATCGTTCTCTCAAAATTTATTGAGGGCTCAGTGCCAAAATCGATAGAATAATGGTACCAACTCACACCATCATAACAAATGAGTTCATTCGTTAGTTGAATCAATAAATCTCCAACAAGTGTCATACATCGACTTCTGACTTCTCCTTGGTCACCAAGCTGTGGTGGCCGAGGCAGCTAAGTCATTGGATTGGTTTGACAAAGGTCTCTGGTTAGATTCCCGTTGTCGACATTTTTGCAGTGCTGATTTCTAAGGTTTAGAACTAGTTAGTCACTCAAATTTGAGTCAGCGGGGCGCTAGTTGCTCATGAGGGCGCTAACAGTGCATAACCGTGATGAAGGGCGGTAATAGTGAAACCTTTTGTAAAGTTGTTTTAATCGTACTAACAAATTAAAAACTATATATTGAACTCCTTTGTTGAACCGAACAAAATAAGCAAATACTGCAGGGACTTTGATTGAAATCTTGAAGCACAAGAACATTTGTTTTATACTTTTTTGAACTTTAATAAATATTCTTTTCACGACTTAATCATTGGGATTTTAACTATAAGGTAATCATTTTGCTATTTAAGAATAGTAAACCAAAAAACATTTCCATAATCAATTCAAAAGATTTCTACACTATGTTTTTTAATCAACATTTCTTTAATTCAACATTTTTAAATTTAAAGATCTCCAAATTCGAAGCTGTTTTAAATTTAGAAGTATTCTAAATATAACTGGATAAATATTTTATTTAGCATTAAATACGTTGCAACTTTATTCAATAATTGTTTAAAGTTTTGAGGATTTAAAAAATCCAATATTCAAAATTTTGCAGTTGAAATATTTTTAAATCTAAGAAGATATTCATATCTATAGAAATTTAGTTTAATTATAAAATCATAAAAATAGTTGAATAGCTATTATTAAATAACGGGTGATGAATACTCCAGTTTATTATTACTTTAAAGCAAAAAGTAAAAGAATTATCAAATATTAAAAAAAACCATCACCCAATCAAGACGATTCTTTTTTCCAGTGATTTGTTAGGATGTCTAGATGATCCTAGAACTTTGCAGAACTAATTTTGACCAAATCTATCATTTTTGCGATCTAAAACATCGTTCCAACTTTTTTTTTCGCGTGTAAAAAAAATTCGCCGAAATTCCGCGGAGGCAGTTGTTTTAAAAAAAGGTAGAACATTTTTTTCGTTCGCAGAAATTACAGATTTGATCAAATCAAGTTCTGCAAAATTTCAGGATCATCTAAAAAAAAATGTACTTGTGCGTTCAATTCAACAACAAAAGGTTGGTTGAAAATACTTATAGTTTTTTTTATTTTTAATAAAAATAAAAGATGACGGCCTAGAATTGTTTTTTGCTTATCACGAATCGTACGGTGCTTATAATCGCTATTATCAGAAAAAGGCCATCAGTTAAAAAAAGTTGCTTCAATCTTGTCTCAATTTATGTTTACTGTTTGAAATTAAACTCCAATGAAAAAAAAAAATAATTTAATGTTTTTTGCTAATCCAGTGACAAGGTCCAGCCCAAGTATCATTTTAAAACTTGCAAGTTTTGTCATGGTTCTGAAAACCCTCGTACGACCTTAACAGGCTTTTTTGGCCTGCTTCAAAGCTAAAATGTTTTATCATTATTTATTTTTTCAAATAAATCGCCTTAGAAACAAAAATCATGCAAATGCCTGGAGGACTCTAAATAACATATATGAAAAATATTTAACCGCAAATAAAAAGTTACAGAAACTAAATTTAACAGGATTTCAGCTTTCACTGAAATTATCTTATAAACCTATTTGGGAGTACCCAATTATAAAATCTCATTGAAAATTCAATGTTATTCTGCTTGGAAGCGGAAAATAATATAGAAAACGAAATTTAATTATGTTTGTATTGGAAAACAACCATTCAAAATTATGAACATTAAATTTTGCATTAAAACAAAGTTTTTTTTTCGGTGAAAAAAATCTCTTCAATACTTGGATATTTTGAAAACAAATGATTGCAAAGCAACTGGCAAAGGCAAGCAAAGGTTGAAAATGCATTTTAAAACACTTTTTTCATTAAAATGTTGAGAGTATGGCTTGTTATTTATTTTATAATATTTTTTTATTTTTTGCTCCCCCTCGACTTTGGCCACAGTCGAGGGACATAAACTTCAAAAAATATTTTCAACGGCCTTTTTTGTATTTCACAAAAAAGATCCCAAAAGATTTTCGATTCAATTCAATTAGTTTTTATAAGTTATATAAACTCACAAGACCATATTTATTATATCCTTACAGAGTTTCAGAGTCCCTATGATTTACTATAACTTGTAGTGTAATTTATGTTGGTGTTATTGGATATTCTAAGAATAGATTTTTCAAGAAAAAAAAGCCTCTGCATTTTTTGTATTGCTTGAGTTTAAATGTATGTTTGAAAAATACATAATTCAGTAAACAAAAATTTACAGATGAATATAAAAAATATGAATTGAATAAAAACTACGAGTTCGAGTTCAAACGAATTCCAATGATACCTAACAATCTATATATATATAAAAAATTTCGACGGTTTTGTTCGAACGCGCATCAGTTGATAACGGAATGTCGGATCGGAGCGCTCTTTGTTGCATTGGGTTCGTATAAGCCCAAGGAAAGTTTTTACGCTAATTAGTTGACACTTTGGCCACTCTGGAACTGATTCCGGAAAATCTGCAGATTGTATGGGAAAAGCTGCGTAAAATCAAATTTGGATAACAGGAAGCTGAATAAGCAAACAAGCGAAAAACGTCAACTAACGAAAAAAGGGCAGGACGAAGTTTGTCGGAAAAAGCTTATTTATTATATATTTTTGCAGCATGAAAGCACGTGTAGAATCATATTAATGATTTTTAGACTATATTTTTTCTGATGAATGAATAACTCAACCAATCGAAACAATTTCTTTTTCTAAAGATTTGTAAGGATGTCTAAATGATCCTTAAATTTTGCAAAACTCGATTTGATCAAATCTGTAATTTTTGTGACCGAATTATTTTTACGAATACGTACGAAAAAAGTTGAAAGAGCGAGTTGTGGCGCTATAACCACGGCAAATAGTGTCCAGGACATTCGTGGAAATACTATGTCCCATCCCGAAGGTCCCGGAGTACCAAACCTTCTTAGCATGGTGCTCCCAACGAATATAACCAAATCTCGGAGCGTATGGTGGTGTGTCCCCACGCTTCTTCCTCCCCTGTCGATTCAGAATTGTGTTGTTGTTCGAACACTCAGTGCTCAAACTCAACCGAATTACGAGTCATCTCTGCGATACGGCTTTACGAAGTAGGCCTGGCCGCTTTAATGCTTGTGATGTTTCAATGCATTCCGATGCAATAGCGCACTACAAATGTTAATAAATGACAAGAAGAGTGCTAGGCGTCATCTAACCTAAGGCACTCTCCAGGATCCCTTCGGAAGATTGGCTGCGCTAGGGTCTGATTAGATTAGATTAGATTAGAATACGTTCGAAAAAAGTTGAAATGATGTTTTTGATTGCAAAAATTACAGATATAACAAAATCGAGTAAGGTTTTAAGATCATCTAGACATCCTTACAATTCACCTAAAACAGCGGTACTCAACCTGAGGTACATGTACCCCCGAGCGGTCTCAAGGGGTACCGGGAGATATGCCCTGTAATGGCGGACATTTGAAAAATGAACCGATTTTGGACAAAAAATAACATAATTTAGAGGTGGGCAAAAAAAGAGCGAACCGCTCAAAGAGCCGGTTCATGTAAAACGAACCATGGCTCACAAAAAAAGAACCGCGGTGTTTTTTAAACTCTGGTTTTTTAAAAGAATTGTCCAAGAAGGAATAATTTTTAAACTTGTTATCAACATAATTTATCGAATTTTCAACAAATTTTAGTGTTGAACAATTTCAAATATTTCATTGCTAATAAAAAATAATCCCAACATTGTCCCTTGGTGTACTTTTTCAAGTACTTTATAATAAAAACGGCTATTTTCCGACATTTTCTGAGCTGAATCGTCATGTTTCATTGGGGTGTCTATAGCAACTTTCTCATCAATATATATTGAAAGACTCTTAATAGCATTGAATTCAATATTTGAAAACCACTTAATAGTTTTCAAGCTCAAATTTTCAGTTTCCTACTTTTTTAAATCCAAAAATAAATGGTTTATAAACAAAATGAAGTAACTTTTCATTGTATTGATCGTACATTAAAGTATTAGCCGAATACAAATTTAAGTATTTCAAATTGCTTAACTTATAAATTACTATCAAAAATCTACTCAATATCTAACGATTTTGGAAAAAAAATCCTTTTGCCCGAATAAACTCCAGCGTTTTTAGACTTTATCGATCAAATCAGAATGTAGAAAAGAGTTAACAGAATATTTTTTCTAAAAAAAATATCAGTTTTCTTTCAATTCTAGCAGAAATAAATATAATTTTAAAAATAATTAGCAATTTCTCCAAAGTCCTAGATTTAAGTTTGGATGCCATTCAATCATTCGAACATTTAGGTTCAAGTAGAAATGTTGACATAGAGACCGCCAAGACCTATGGGTTTCAAGGGCATCTTCTCGTTTTTAGTTATTTTTTATCAAATAATTTATATAACTCCAATGTGAAATAACTTTAAAAATCACACCATTCTTAAAAAAATACCTTTTCATCCATATTTTGAAAAAGAGCGAAAGAGCCGTTCAAAAGAGCCGCTATTTTTAATGAGCGATCGAAAATGAGCGGCTCCTAAAATAGAGCGGTTTTGCCCACCTCTAACATTATTATATTTTTCCAACCTCCAACCAATTCACACCATTTTCGCAAAACTAGTTTTCATTGCATTTTTGACTTGTAGAAAACTTTGTCTATAGATTTCTAATATCTAATAAGATTTCTAATAAGTAAACGATTTTGCATCAATGCATCAATGCTTCCAAAAATTTATCTGTGTCTTGAGATGGGATTTTCTGATCATTAATCTTTGGCAAAGTTTTACGTTATGATCAGGTTTGTCTAGAAAACAAATATTTTTTTTATGAAAAAAGAATTTATTAAATTTATATTCGTCAGTTAATAGGGTAAGGTAGTCATCAATAAGACACTTTTGGTTTTTAACTTTCAAAGATTTTTGTATTTTTTTCATCATCAAGTTTTATTGAGCTTTTTGTTGCATTATCTTTTTTTAATGTGTTCTAACATTGACCAAAATATGAGATCGATCTGACGTCTACAGCCAGAGTTATTCTACTGTCTCATTGTAGACGCACTTGGCAGGAACAATGAGACAGCTGGGGAACAATGAGACACTCTGCGAAAATCAATACTTTTCCAGTAAAACATCATGTTTTTGCATTGTTCCATTGCAGGTAACTTGTCTTGATCATTTTAAAGCAATTTTGTCAACATGAAACCTCAATTAACCAAAGTTATAATAAAAAGTATTAAAATTTCGTAAAATCCATATATTTTACTAAATAACTTTATATTTTTTGTAAAATTAAGTTCAAACTCAATAAATATGCCAAAAATCACTTCCAATTCATGTTTTAAAAGATTTCCATAGATTTTGAAAAGTTTAATGAAGAAAAATCAAAGTGTCTCATTGTTACCCATGGGCCGAAAAGAGTGCGGAACAATGAGACAGCTCTGGATTCTGGGTATATTCTTAATTTTGGTCAAACCTTATAAAAGGACATTGTAGCCCAACTCATGCCCTGTGAAATGACGAAAGAAATGTGTAGAAAGATTAGTTTTTGTGTTAATGGCAGCCTATGAGCGAAAATGTAATTTTTAGTCATAATTTACTTTTACACCCCAGAATCAAACATGTATGAATAACTTTGCAAGGGAGCGTCCATATCCAAAGTCACTATTATGGCAGACATGTATCTAGTAGACACACCTTTCCCCCAAATATGAGCCTGATTGGTTGAAACTACGACTTGTGAGAGCCATTTTATCATTGTTCCCCGTGTCTCATTGATGACTACTCTACCCTAATGCCAATATTTTAGGTAGCTGTATTTTATGACGGACGAAGCTATGTTAGGAAACAGTTTAATAAAATTTTCAAATGTTTTCTATTTTCAACATTGTTTATTTTGCAAAAAAAAATAATTTACGAAATTGAAATAATGGATCTTATTATCTTACATTGTTGTTTAAAGTAACTTAAACAACAATGTAGTGTTTAAAATAACTTAAACAACAATGTAGTGAAATTTTATCATACTTTCTGAAAATTATCAAAAATACTATTTATGCTCTTTTGATATCAGTTGTGGCCATACCTCAGCAATGAAAGAATGGATCATGCTCACAAAAGAAAAAGTATTTTAATTACTCTTAGCTTTAAAAACAATGTAATTACATAAGCCGACTCGGTCCTTACCAGGTCCCAGTACCGAAAAGGACCTGATAAAAATAATTTTATGAAAAAAAGAAAAAAGTAGAACAAATTCTCTACTATTCAACTTTGTCAGGGTGAAAAAGGTTGTACACATCGTTTACAAGTTATATGTGTAACTAGAAAGCGATGCTCTTTGTCAAAATATCACAAGAACTTAAAATTGGCAAATATAATTTTGAATTCAAAAAGGTTTTGAAAATGTTTTCTCTACTTTGAAATACATAGCAATGCCTTTATTTAATTAGTACGCCAATATTTAGAACATTTCTTAATAATTTTGGCTAAACGAAAGCCACTCCAGCCGTAATGAAATAATTCATCTCAGCATTCAAAAATTTAACTGAAAATGAAGGATTCTAGACTCCTATATATAACCATACCGGCTAATGTCCGCTAGCGATGGTTAAAACGAGCCGCGAACGGTAAGTGCGAAACACGCAGAAATAATTCCAAAAGCTCTCCTGTCTCTGCAGAGAGAACAGATACGTAGCCAAGCATACCACTGCAATCCTGACAACCAACCAACAAAACAAAACATGTTGAACGGCAAACTAGTAAAACCAAGAAAATCATCGCGGCAGCGTTTCGCGGCGCAACTTGGCAACTTGGCAAATTTGCAAATTTTCGGACTCAGCGCCCTCCTGAGGGCGGTATAGTGTTTTTACGAGGGCGCAGTAAATTTTTTAAAAATATTTTTTCAAATTAAATTATTTTTTTATTTTTTTGAAAAAACTGGTTAGTCGGTGACTACCCTTGACTAACCTAGAAATCAGCCCTGATCTTCCCAAGGCGATTTTTTTTTATTTTTAAATTTTTGGTACCTGGGTACCTTGGCGCCCTCTGAGGGCATTTTTTTCAATGGAAATTTTTGACTTACCCCCCTAGCGCCTTCCTGGGGGCGGCATAGCACTGTCATTGAGGCGCAGCACAAATCAGCAACTTGGCAAATTTGCAAAGTGCAATTTTCGGACTCAGCGCCCTCCTGAGGGCGGTATAGTGTTTTTACGAGGGCGCAGTAAATTTTTTAAAAATATTTTTTCAAATTAAATTATTTTTTTATTTTTTTGAAAAAACTGGTTAGTCGGTGACTACCCTTGACTAACCTAGAAATCAGCCCTGATCTTCCCAAGGCGATTTTTTTTTATTTTTAAATTTTTGGTACCTGGGTACCTTGGCGCCCTCTGAGGGCGTTTTTTTCAATGGAAATTTTTGACTTACCCCCCTAGCGCCTTCCTGGGGGCGGCATAGCACTGTCATTGAGGCGCAGCACAAATCAGCAACTTGGCAAATTTGCAAAGTGCAATTTTCGGACTCAGCGCCCTCCTGAGGGCGGTATAGTGTTTTTACGAGGGCGCAGTAAATTTTTTAAAAATATTTTTTCAAATTAAATTATTTTTTTATTTTTTTGAAAAAACTGGTTAGTCGGTGACTACCCTTGACTAACCTAGAAATCAGCCCTGATCTTCCCAAGGCGATTTTTTTTTATTTTTAAATTTTTGGTACCTGGGTACCTTGGCGCCCTCTGAGGGCATTTTTTTCAATGGAAATTTTTGACTTACCCCCCTAGCGCCTTCCTGGGGGCGGCATAGCACTGTCATTGAGGCGCAGCACAAATCAGCAACTTGGCAAATTTGCAAAGTGCAATTTTCGGACTCAGCGCCCTCCTGAGGGCGGTATAGTGTTTTTACGAGGGCGCAGTAAATTTTTTAAAAATATTTTTTCAAATTAAATTATTTTTTTATTTTTTTGAAAAAACTGGTTAGTCGGTGACTACCCTTGACTAACCTAGAAATCAGCCCTGATCTTCCCAAGGCGATTTTTTTTTATTTTTAAATTTTTGGTACCTGGGTACCTTGGCGCCCTCTGAGGGCGTTTTTTTCAATGGAAATTTTTGACTTACCCCCCTAGCGCCTTCCTGGGGGCGGCATAGCACTGTCATTGAGGCGCAGCACAAATCAGCAACTTGGCAAATTAGCAAAGTGCAATTTTCGGACTCAGCGCCCTCCTGAGGGCGGTATAGTGTTTTTACGAGGGCGCAGTAAATTTTTTAAAAATATTTTTTCAAATTAAATTATTTTTTTATTTTTTTGAAAAAACTGGTTAGTCGGTGACTACCCTTGACTAACCTAGAAATCAGCCCTGATCTTCCCAAGGCGATTTTTTTTTATTTTTAAATTTTTGGTACCTGGGTACCTTGGCGCCCTCTGAGGGCGTTTTTTTCAATGGAAATTTTTGACTTACCCCCCTAGCGCCTTCCTGGGGGCGGCATAGCACTGTCATTGAGGCGCAGCACAAATCAGCAACTTGGCAAATTTGCAAAGTGCAATTTTCGGACTCAGCGCCCTCCTGAGGGCGGTATAGTGTTTTTACGAGGGCGCAGTAAATTTTTTAAAAATATTTTTTCAAATTAAATTATTTTTTTATTTTTTTGAAAAAACTGGTTAGTCGGTGACTACCCTTGACTAACCTAGAAATCAGCCCTGATCTTCCCAAGGCGATTTTTTTTTATTTTTAAATTTTTGGTACCTGGGTACCTTGGCGCCCTCTGAGGGCATTTTTTTCAATGGAAATTTTTGACTTACCCCCCTAGCGCCTTCCTGGGGGCGGCATAGCACTGTCATTGAGGCGCAGCACAAATCAGCAACTTGGCAAATTTGCAAAGTGCAATTTTCGGACTCAGCGCCCTCCTGAGGGCGGTATAGTGTTTTTACGAGGGCGCAGTAAATTTTTTAAAAATATTTTTTCAAATTAAATTATTTTTTTATTTTTTTGAAAAAACTGGTTAGTCGGTGACTACCCTTGACTAACCTAGAAATCAGCCCTGATCTTCCCAAGGCGATTTTTTTTTATTTTTAAATTTTTGGTACCTGGGTACCTTGGCGCCCTCTGAGGGCGTTTTTTTCAATGGAAATTTTTGACTTACCCCCCTAGCGCCTTCCTGGGGGCGGCATAGCACTGTCATTGAGGCGCAGCACAAATCAGCAACTTGGCAAATTTGCAAAGTGCAATTTTCGGACTCAGCGCCCTCCTGAGGGCGGTATAGTGTTTTTACGAGGGCGCAGTAAATTTTTTAAAAATATTTTTTCAAATTAAATTATTTTTTTATTTTTTTGAAAAAACTGGTTAGTCGGTGACTACCCTTGACTAACCTAGAAATCAGCCCTGATCTTCCCAAGGCGATTTTTTTTTATTTTTAAATTTTTGGTACCTGGGTACCTTGGCGCCCTCTGAGGGCGTTTTTTTCAATGGAAATTTTTGACTTACCCCCCTAGCGCCTTCCTGGGGGCGGCATAGCACTGTCATTGAGGCGCAGCACAAATCAGCAACTTGGCAAATTTGCAAAGTGCAATTTTCGGACTCAGCGCCCTCCTGAGGGCGGTATAGTGTTTTTACGAGGGCGCAGTAAATTTTTTAAAAATATTTTTTCAAATTAAATTATTTTTTTATTTTTTTGAAAAAACTGGTTAGTCGGTGACTACCCTTGACTAACCTAGAAATCAGCCCTGATCTTCCCAAGGCGATTTTTTTTTATTTTTAAATTTTTGGTACCTGGGTACCTTGGCGCCCTCTGAGGGCGTTTTTTTCAATGGAAATTTTTGACTTACCCCCCTAGCGCCTTCCTGGGGGCGGCATAGCACTGTCATTGAGGCGCAGCACAAATCAGCAACTTGGCAAATTTGCAAAGTGCAATTTTCGGACTCAGCGCCCTCCTGAGGGCGGTATAGTGTTTTTACGAGGGCGCAGTAAATTTTTTAAAAATATTTTTTCAAATTAAATTATTTTTTTATTTTTTTGAAAAAACTGGTTAGTCGGTGACTACCCTTGACTAACCTAGAAATCAGCCCTGATCTTCCCAAGGCGATTTTTTTTTATTTTTAAATTTTTGGTACCTGGGTACCTTGGCGCCCTCTGAGGGCGTTTTTTTCAATGGAAATTTTTGACTTACCCCCCTAGCGCCTTCCTGGGGGCGGCATAGCACTGTCATTGAGGCGCAGCACAAATCAGCAACTTGGCAAATTTGCAAAGTGCAATTTTCGGACTCAGCGCCCTCCTGAGGGCGGTATAGTGTTTTTACGAGGGCGCAGTAAATTTTTTAAAAATATTTTTTCAAATTAAATTATTTTTTTATTTTTTTGAAAAAACTGGTTAGTCGGTGACTACCCTTGACTAACCTAGAAATCAGCCCTGATCTTCCCAAGGCGATTTTTTTTTATTTTTAAATTTTTGGTACCTGGGTACCTTGGCGCCCTCTGAGGGCGTTTTTTTCAATGGAAATTTTTGACTTACCCCCCTAGCGCCTTCCTGGGGGCGGCATAGCACTGTCATTGAGGCGCAGCACAAATCAGCAACTTGGCAAATTTGCAAAGTGCAATTTTCGGACTCAGCGCCCTCCTGAGGGCGGTATAGTGTTTTTACGAGGGCGCAGTAAATTTTTTAAAAATATTTTTTCAAATTAAATTATTTTTTTATTTTTTTGAAAAAACTGGTTAGTCGGTGACTACCCTTGACTAACCTAGAAATCAGCCCTGATCTTCCCAAGGCGATTTTTTTTTATTTTTAAATTTTTGGTACCTGGGTACCTTGGCGCCCTCTGAGGGCGTTTTTTTCAATGGAAATTTTTGACTTACCCCCCTAGCGCCTTCCTGGGGGCGGCATAGCACTGTCATTGAGGCGCAGCACAAATCAGCAACTTGGCAAATTTGCAAAGTGCAATTTTCGGACTCAGCGCCCTCCTGAGGGCGGTATAGTGTTTTTACGAGGGCGCAGTAAATTTTTTAAAAATATTTTTTCAAATTAAATTATTTTTTTATTTTTTTGAAAAAACTGGTTAGTCGGTGACTACCCTTGACTAACCTAGAAATCAGCCCTGATCTTCCCAAGGCGATTTTTTTTTATTTTTAAATTTTTGGTACCTGGGTACCTTGGCGCCCTCTGAGGGCGTTTTTTTCAATGGAAATTTTTGACTTACCCCCCTAGCGCCTTCCTGGGGGCGGCATAGCACTGTCATTGAGGCGCAGCACAAATCAGCAACTTGGCAAATTTGCAAAGTGCAATTTTCGGACTCAGCGCCCTCCTGAGGGCGGTATAGTGTTTTTACGAGGGCGCAGTAAATTTTTTAAAAATATTTTTTCAAATTAAATTATTTTTTTATTTTTTTGAAAAAACTGGTTAGTCGGTGACTACCCTTGACTAACCTAGAAATCAGCCCTGATCTTCCCAAGGCGATTTTTTTTTATTTTTAAATTTTTGGTACCTGGGTACCTTGGCGCCCTCTGAGGGCGTTTTTTTCAATGGAAATTTTTGACTTACCCCCCTAGCGCCTTCCTGGGGGCGGCATAGCACTGTCATTGAGGCGCAGCACAAATCAGCAACTTGGCAAATTTGCAAAGTGCAATTTTCGGACTCAGCGCCCTCCTGAGGGCGGTATAGTGTTTTTACGAGGGCGCAGTAAATTTTTTAAAAATATTTTTTCAAATTAAATTATTTTTTTATTTTTTTGAAAAAACTGGTTAGTCGGTGACTACCCTTGACTAACCTAGAAATCAGCCCTGATCTTCCCAAGGCGATTTTTTTTTATTTTTAAATTTTTGGTACCTGGGTACCTTGGCGCCCTCTGAGGGCGTTTTTTTCAATGGAAATTTTTGACTTACCCCCCTAGCGCCTTCCTGGGGGCGGCATAGCACTGTCATTGAGGCGCAGCACAAATCAGCAACTTGGCAAATTTGCAAAGTGCAATTTTCGGACTCAGCGCCCTCCTGAGGGCGGTATAGTGTTTTTACGAGGGCGCAGTAAATTTTTTAAAAATATTTTTTCAAATTAAATTATTTTTTTATTTTTTTGAAAAAACTGGTTAGTCGGTGACTACCCTTGACTAACCTAGAAATCAGCCCTGATCTTCCCAAGGCGATTTTTTTTTATTTTTAAATTTTTGGTACCTGGGTACCTTGGCGCCCTCTGAGGGCGTTTTTTTCAATGGAAATTTTTGACTTACCCCCCTAGCGCCTTCCTGGGGGCGGCATAGCACTGTCATTGAGGCGCAGCACAAATCAGCAACTTGGCAAATTTGCAAAGTGCAATTTTCGGACTCAGCGCCCTCCTGAGGGCGGTATAGTGTTTTTACGAGGGCGCAGTAAATTTTTTAAAAATATTTTTTCAAATTAAATTATTTTTTTATTTTTTTGAAAAAACTGGTTAGTCGGTGACTACCCTTGACTAACCTAGAAATCAGCCCTGATCTTCCCAAGGCGATTTTTTTTTATTTTTAAATTTTTGGTACCTGGGTACCTTGGCGCCCTCTGAGGGCGTTTTTTTCAATGGAAATTTTTGACTTACCCCCCTAGCGCCTTCCTGGGGGCGGCATAGCACTGTCATTGAGGCGCAGCACAAATCAGCAACTTGGCAAATTTGCAAAGTGCAATTTTCGGACTCAGCGCCCTCCTGAGGGCGGTATAGTGTTTTTACGAGGGCGCAGTAAATTTTTTAAAAATATTTTTTCAAATTAAATTATTTTTTTATTTTTTTGAAAAAACTGGTTAGTCGGTGACTACCCTTGACTAACCTAGAAATCAGCCCTGATCTTCCCAAGGCGATTTTTTTTTATTTTTAAATTTTTGGTACCTGGGTACCTTGGCGCCCTCTGAGGGCGTTTTTTTCAATGGAAATTTTTGACTTACCCCCCTAGCGCCTTCCTGGGGGCGGCATAGCACTGTCATTGAGGCGCAGCACAAATCAGCAACTTGGCAAATTTGCAAAGTGCAATTTTCGGACTCAGCGCCCTCCTGAGGGCGGTATAGTGTTTTTACGAGGGCGCAGTAAATTTTTTAAAAATATTTTTTCAAATTAAATTATTTTTTTATTTTTTTGAAAAAACTGGTTAGTCGGTGACTACCCTTGACTAACCTAGAAATCAGCCCTGATCTTCCCAAGGCGATTTTTTTTTATTTTTAAATTTTTGGTACCTGGGTACCTTGGCGCCCTCTGAGGGCGTTTTTTTCAATGGAAATTTTTGACTTACCCCCCTAGCGCCTTCCTGGGGGCGGCATAGCACTGTCATTGAGGCGCAGCACAAATCAGCAACTTGGCAAATTTGCAAAGTGCAATTTTCGGACTCAGCGCCCTCCTGAGGGCGGTATAGTGTTTTTACGAGGGCGCAGTAAATTTTTTAAAAATATTTTTTCAAATTAAATTATTTTTTTATTTTTTTGAAAAAACTGGTTAGTCGGTGACTACCCTTGACTAACCTAGAAATCAGCCCTGATCTTCCCAAGGCGATTTTTTTTTATTTTTAAATTTTTGGTACCTGGGTACCTTGGCGCCCTCTGAGGGCGTTTTTTTCAATGGAAATTTTTGACTTACCCCCCTAGCGCCTTCCTGGGGGCGGCATAGCACTGTCATTGAGGCGCAGCACAAATCAGCAACTTGGCAAATTTGCAAAGTGCAATTTTCGGACTCAGCGCCCTCCTGAGGGCGGTATAGTGTTTTTACGAGGGCGCAGTAAATTTTTTAAAAATATTTTTTCAAATTAAATTATTTTTTTATTTTTTTGAAAAAACTGGTTAGTCGGTGACTACCCTTGACTAACCTAGAAATCAGCCCTGATCTTCCCAAGGCGATTTTTTTTTATTTTTAAATTTTTGGTACCTGGGTACCTTGGCGCCCTCTGAGGGCATTTTTTTCAATGGAAATTTTTGACTTACCCCCCTAGCGCCTTCCTGGGGGCGGCATAGCACTGTCATTGAGGCGCAGCACAAATCAGCAACTTGGCAAATTTGCAAAGTGCAATTTTCGGACTCAGCGCCCTCCTGAGGGCGGTATAGTGTTTTTACGAGGGCGCAGTAAATTTTTTAAAAATATTTTTTCAAATTAAATTATTTTTTTATTTTTTTGAAAAAACTGGTTAGTCGGTGACTACCCTTGACTAACCTAGAAATCAGCCCTGATCTTCCCAAGGCGATTTTTTTTTATTTTTAAATTTTTGGTACCTGGGTACCTTGGCGCCCTCTGAGGGCGTTTTTTTCAATGGAAATTTTTGACTTACCCCCCTAGCGCCTTCCTGGGGGCGGCATAGCACTGTCATTGAGGCGCAGCACAAATCAGCAACTTGGCAAATTTGCAAAGTGCAATTTTCGGACTCAGCGCCCTCCTGAGGGCGGTATAGTGTTTTTACGAGGGCGCAGTAAATTTTTTAAAAATATTTTTTCAAATTAAATTATTTTTTTATTTTTTTGAAAAAACTGGTTAGTCGGTGACTACCCTTGACTAACCTAGAAATCAGCCCTGATCTTCCCAAGGCGATTTTTTTTTATTTTTAAATTTTTGGTACCTGGGTACCTTGGCGCCCTCTGAGGGCGTTTTTTTCAATGGAAATTTTTGACTTACCCCCCTAGCGCCTTCCTGGGGGCGGCATAGCACTGTCATTGAGGCGCAGCACAAATCAGCAACTTGGCAAATTTGCAAAGTGCAATTTTCGGACTCAGCGCCCTCCTGAGGGCGGTATAGTGTTTTTACGAGGGCGCAGTAAATTTTTTAAAAATATTTTTTCAAATTAAATTATTTTTTTATTTTTTTGAAAAAACTGGTTAGTCGGTGACTACCCTTGACTAACCTAGAAATCAGCCCTGATCTTCCCAAGGCGATTTTTTTTTATTTTTAAATTTTTGGTACCTGGGTACCTTGGCGCCCTCTGAGGGCGTTTTTTTCAATGGAAATTTTTGACTTACCCCCCTAGCGCCTTCCTGGGGGCGGCATAGCACTGTCATTGAGGCGCAGCACAAATCAGCAACTTGGCAAATTTGCAAAGTGCAATTTTCGGACTCAGCGCCCTCCTGAGGGCGGTATAGTGTTTTTACGAGGGCGCAGTAAATTTTTTAAAAATATTTTTTCAAATTAAATTATTTTTTTATTTTTTTGAAAAAACTGGTTAGTCGGTGACTACCCTTGACTAACCTAGAAATCAGCCCTGATCTTCCCAAGGCGATTTTTTTTTATTTTTAAATTTTTGGTACCTGGGTACCTTGGCGCCCTCTGAGGGCGTTTTTTTCAATGGAAATTTTTGACTTACCCCCCCTAGCGCCTTCCTGGGGGCGGCATAGCACTGTCATTGAGGCGCAGCACAAATCAGCAACTTGGCAAATTTGCAAAGTGCAATTTTCGGACTCAGCGCCCTCCTGAGGGCGGTATAGTGTTTTTACGAGGGCGCAGTAAATTTTTTAAAAATATTTTTTCAAATTAAATTATTTTTTTATTTTTTTGAAAAAACTGGTTAGTCGGTGACTACCCTTGACTAACCTAGAAATCAGCCCTGATCTTCCCAAGGCGATTTTTTTTTATTTTTAAATTTTTGGTACCTGGGTACCTTGGCGCCCTCTGAGGGCGTTTTTTTCAATGGAAATTTTTGACTTACCCCCCTAGCGCCTTCCTGGGGGCGGCATAGCACTGTCATTGAGGCGCAGCACAAATCAGCAACTTGGCAAATTTGCAAAGTGCAATTTTCGGACTCAGCGCCCTCCTGAGGGCGGTATAGTGTTTTTACGAGGGCGCAGTAAATTTTTTAAAAATATTTTTTCAAATTAAATTATTTTTTTATTTTTTTGAAAAAACTGGTTAGTCGGTGACTACCCTTGACTAACCTAGAAATCAGCCCTGATCTTCCCAAGGCGATTTTTTTTTATTTTTAAATTTTTGGTACCTGGGTACCTTGGCGCCCTCTGAGGGCGTTTTTTTCAATGGAAATTTTTGACTTACCCCCCTAGCGCCTTCCTGGGGGCGGCATAGCACTGTCATTGAGGCGCAGCACAAATCAGCAACTTGGCAAATTTGCAAAGTGCAATTTTCGGACTCAGCGCCCTCCTGAGGGCGGTATAGTGTTTTTACGAGGGCGCAGTAAATTTTTTAAAAATATTTTTTCAAATTAAATTATTTTTTTATTTTTTTGAAAAAACTGGTTAGTCGGTGACTACCCTTGACTAACCTAGAAATCAGCCCTGATCTTCCCAAGGCGATTTTTTTTATTTTTAAATTTTTGGTACCTGGGTACCTTGGCGCCCTCTGAGGGCGTTTTTTTCAATGGAAATTTTTGACTTACCCCCCTAGCGCCTTCCTGGGGGCGGCATAGCACTGTCATTGAGGCGCAGCACAAATCAGCAACTTGGCAAATTTGCAAAGTGCAATTTTCGGACTCAGCGCCCTCCTGAGGGCGGTATAGTGTTTTTACGAGGGCGCAGTAAATTTTTTAAAAATATTTTTTCAAATTAAATTATTTTTTTATTTTTTTGAAAAAACTGGTTAGTCGGTGACTACCCTTGACTAACCTAGAAATCAGCCCTGATCTTCCCAAGGCGATTTTTTTTTATTTTTAAATTTTTGGTACCTGGGTACCTTGGCGCCCTCTGAGGGCGTTTTTTTCAATGGAAATTTTTGACTTACCCCCCTAGCGCCTTCCTGGGGGCGGCATAGCACTGTCATTGAGGCGCAGCACAAATCAGCAACTTGGCAAATTTGCAAAGTGCAATTTTCGGACTCAGCGCCCTCCTGAGGGCGGTATAGTGTTTTTACGAGGGCGCAGTAAATTTTTTAAAAATATTTTTTCAAATTAAATTATTTTTTTATTTTTTTGAAAAAACTGGTTAGTCGGTGACTACCCTTGACTAACCTAGAAATCAGCCCTGATCTTCCCAAGGCGATTTTTTTTTATTTTTAAATTTTTGGTACCTGGGTACCTTGGCGCCCTCTGAGGGCATTTTTTTCAATGGAAATTTTTGACTTACCCCCCTAGCGCCTTCCTGGGGGCGGCATAGCACTGTCATTGAGGCGCAGCACAAATCAGCAACTTGGCAAATTTGCAAAGTGCAATTTTCGGACTCAGCGCCCTCCTGAGGGCGGTATAGTGTTTTTACGAGGGCGCAGTAAATTTTTTAAAAATATTTTTTCAAATTAAATTATTTTTTTATTTTTTTGAAAAAACTGGTTAGTCGGTGACTACCCTTGACTAACCTAGAAATCAGCCCTGATCTTCCCAAGGCGATTTTTTTTTATTTTTAAATTTTTGGTACCTGGGTACCTTGGCGCCCTCTGAGGGCGTTTTTTTCAATGGAAATTTTTGACTTACCCCCCTAGCGCCTTCCTGGGGGCGGCATAGCACTGTCATTGAGGCGCAGCACAAATCAGCAACTTGGCAAATTTGCAAAGTGCAATTTTCGGACTCAGCGCCCTCCTGAGGGCGGTATAGTGTTTTTACGAGGGCGCAGTAAATTTTTTAAAAATATTTTTTCAAATTAAATTATTTTTTTATTTTTTTGAAAAAACTGGTTAGTCGGTGACTACCCTTGACTAACCTAGAAATCAGCCCTGATCTTCCCAAGGCGATTTTTTTTTATTTTTAAATTTTTGGTACCTGGGTACCTTGGCGCCCTCTGAGGGCATTTTTTTCAATGGAAATTTTTGACTTACCCCCCTAGCGCCTTCCTGGGGGCGGCATAGCACTGTCATTGAGGCGCAGCACAAATCAGCAACTTGGCAAATTTGCAAAGTGCAATTTTCGGACTCAGCGCCCTCCTGAGGGCGGTATAGTGTTTTTACGAGGGCGCAGTAAATTTTTTAAAAATATTTTTTCAAATTAAATTATTTTTTTATTTTTTTGAAAAAACTGGTTAGTCGGTGACTACCCTTGACTAACCTAGAAATCAGCCCTGATCTTCCCAAGGCGATTTTTTTTTATTTTTAAATTTTTGGTACCTGGGTACCTTGGCGCCCTCTGAGGGCGTTTTTTTCAATGGAAATTTTTGACTTACCCCCCTAGCGCCTTCCTGGGGGCGGCATAGCACTGTCATTGAGGCGCAGCACAAATCAGCAACTTGGCAAATTAGCAAAGTGCAATTTTCGGACTCAGCGCCCTCCTGAGGGCGGTATAGTGTTTTTACGAGGGCGCAGTAAATTTTTTAAAAATATTTTTTCAAATTAAATTATTTTTTTATTTTTTTGAAAAAACTGGTTAGTCGGTGACTACCCTTGACTAACCTAGAAATCAGCCCTGATCTTCCCAAGGCGATTTTTTTTTATTTTTAAATTTTTGGTACCTGGGTACCTTGGCGCCCTCTGAGGGCGTTTTTTTCAATGGAAATTTTTGACTTACCCCCCTAGCGCCTTCCTGGGGGCGGCATAGCACTGTCATTGAGGCGCAGCACAAATCAGCAACTTGGCAAATTTGCAAAGTGCAATTTTCGGACTCAGCGCCCTCCTGAGGGCGGTATAGTGTTTTTACGAGGGCGCAGTAAATTTTTTAAAAATATTTTTTCAAATTAAATTATTTTTTTATTTTTTTGAAAAAACTGGTTAGTCGGTGACTACCCTTGACTAACCTAGAAATCAGCCCTGCATTTTTGGTTTTTTGTTTGACGGATGATTTTTTTTGCAAATGAACCTCGAGAGAATAGTTTTATCGCCCATCTCGAGCTGTGTTCTCTGCGTCCGTGAATGGTACCACTATTCTCTCGACTCGAGACCATCATTCTCTCGGACTAGCGCTGCCAGTTTTGGGTGTAAATTATAAAAATAAAAAAACGGAAAAATTTGATTCTATTATTCCAAGCCGAATCTGGTACGTTTCGCCGAATGTCGTTTCGCCGAATGGACATTTCGCTGTAGGTCGTTTCGCCGAATGGGTCGTTTCACCGAATGTACATTTCGCCGAATTAAAAAAAAGATTAAAATTAAAGGTAAACAAAAATATAAAAACACCAAAATTACCAAGAACGATTCATGTTTGAAAGAATGCAAAAACTCACAGAAGTATCCTCAAACCCTATTTTAGTACTTTTATTTATCCATTTCTTTTTCTTTTTATTTTTTTCCTTTTTCGCTTTCTCTTTTTTTAAATTCGGCGAAATGTCTATTTAGCGAAATGTCGATTCGTCGAAACGACCTTCGGCGAAATGTCCCGCACCCTTCGAATTCCCATACAAACCTTCGGAGAATTGAACTTCGTATAATCGAAACTTTAGATAATCGAAGCTTCGGATAATCGAGTCTGAACTGTGTACCCCTTAGGGCCGATGTGGCCATCCCTTTTCTGTGGCACCGCCTTCTTTTTTTGACGATTTTCTAAAAACCTTTGTATTCTTTTACTCGTAACTTTTCAACTATAAGGCCAAAAAACTTTCTTCAGGTTGCATTTTATAGACATTGTTTTAGAGAATTTAAAGAAATTAAATAATTGAAATAATTTTAAGAATTTAAAGAACTTGAATAATTTACATTTTTTAAAGAATTTAATGAATTGAGGGATTTAAATAATTGAAATAATTTCAAGAATTTATAGAACTAATTTTTTTTAAGAATTTAAAGAATTTAAAGAATTTAAAAAATTTAAAGAATTTAAAGAATTTAAAGAATTTAAAGAATTTAAAGAATTTAAAGAATTTAAAGAATTTAAAGAATTTAAAGAATTTAAAGAATTTAAAGAATTTAAAGAATTTAAAGAATTTAAAGAATTTAAAGAATTTAAAGAATTTAAAGAATTTAAAGAATTTAAAGAATTTAAAGAATTTAAAGAATTTAAAGAATTTAAAGAATTTAAAGAATTTAAAGAATTTAAAGAATTTAAAGAATTTAAAGAATTTAAAGAATTTAAAGAATTTAAAGAATTTAAAGAATTTAAAGAATTTAAAGAATTTAAAGAATTTAAAGAATTTAAAAAATTTAAAGAATTTAAAGAATTTAAAGAATTTAAAGAATTTAAAGAATTTAAAGAATTTAAAGAATTTAAAGAATTTAAAGAATTTGAAGAATTTAAAGAATTTAAAGAATTTAAAGAATTTAAAGAATTTAAAGAATTTAAAGAATTTAAAGAATTTAAAGAATTTAAGGAATTTAAAGAATTTAAAGAATTTAAAGAATTTAAAGAATTTAAAGAATTTGAAGAATTTAAAGAATTTAAAGAATTTAAAGAATTTAGAGAATTTAAAGAATTTAAAGAATTTAAAGAATTTAAAGAATTTAAAGAATTTAAAGAATTTTAAGAATTTAAAGAATTTAAAGAATTTAAAGAATTTAAAGAATTTAAAGAATTTTAAGAATTTAAAGAATTTAAAGAATTTAAAGAATTTAAAGAATTTAAAGAATTTAAAGAATTTAAAGATTTTAAAGAATTTAAAGAATTTAAAGAATTTAAAGAATTTAAAGAATTTAAAGAATTTAAAGAATTTAAAGAATTTAAAGAATTTAAAGAATTTAAAGAATTTAAAGAATTTAAAGAATTTAAAGAATTTAAAGAATTTAAAGAATTTAAAGAATTTAAAGAATTTAAAGAATTTAAAGAATTTAAAGAATTTAAAGAATTTAAAGACTATTCAGGCAATTTGAAAGAGTTAGATATGTCGCATGATACATTTTGTGCCAGAAACGCTCAACCGGTACAACTATTGAACCGGTTGGATGAACTGGTTCAGCACAATCGGTTCAATATTGTTGTAGAATGACTATTCAGGCAATTTGAAAGAGTTAGATATGTCGCACGATACATTTTGTGCCAGAAACGTTCAACCGGTTCAACTATTGAACCGGTTGGATGAACCGGTTCAGCACAATCGGTTCAATATTGTTGTAGAATGACTATTCAGGCAATTTGAAAGAGTTAGATATGTCGCATGATACATTTTGTACCAGAAACGCTCAACCGGTACAACTATTGAACCGGTTGGATGAACTGGTTCAGCACAATCGGTTCAATATTGTTGTAGAATGACTATTCAGGCAATTTGAAAGAGTTAGATATGTCGCATGATACATTTTGTGCCAGAAACGTTCAACCGGTACAACTATTGAACCGGTTGGATGAACCGGTTCAGCTGTATCGGTTCAATTATGTTGCAGAATGACTATTCAGGCAATTTGAAAGAGTTAGATATGTCGCATGATACATTTCGTGCCAGAAACGCTCAACCGGTACAACTATTGAACCGGTTGGATGAACCGGTTCTGCTGAATCGGTTCAATATTGTTGTAGAATGACTATTCAGGCAATTTGAAAGAGTTAGATATGTCGCATGATACATTTTGATCCAGAAACGTTCAACCGGTACAACTATTGAACCGGTTGGATGAACCGGTTCAGCACAATCGGTTCAATTTTGATTCAGAATGACTATTCAGGCAATTTGAAAGAGTTAGATATGTCGCATGATACATTTTATGCCAGAAATGTTTAACCGGTACAACTATTGAACCGGTTGGATGAACCGGTTCAGCTGTATCGGTTCAATTATGTTGCAGAATGACTATTCAGGCAATTTGAAAGAGTTAGATATGTCGCATGATACATTTTGTGCCAGAAACGTTCAACCGGTACAACTATTGAACCGGTTGGATGAACCGGTTCAGCTGTATCGGTTCAATTATGTTGCAGAATGACTATTCAGGCAATTTGAAAGAGTTAGATATGTCGCATGATACATTTTGTGCCAGAAACGTTCAACCGGTACAACTATTGAACCGGTTGGATGAACCGGTTCAGCTGTATCGGTTCAATTATGTTGCAGAATGACTATTCAGGCAATTTGAAAGAGTTAGATATGTCGCATGATACATTTTGTGCCAGAAACGCTCAACCGGTACAACTATTGAACCGGTTTGATGAACCGGTTCAGTTGAATCGGTTCAATTTTGTTTCAGAATGATTAGTCATAAAATTTTGGGAAGTTAGATATGTCGCATGATTATGTTTCTGATGAAAAGTCATGTTTTTAGTCTCTTACTGATGTAAGTACGTAGAACAATAAAAGTTTACTAAACTTTTTAAGTAAAACTTTATTGAAAACATAGTATTTTTATATTTTTAACATAAAGTTCAGATGAAGACCTTTCCAAAACACTATAAAACTTTGAGTTTTGGTCAGGTTTTGCATGAGATATAAATTTTAAAAAATTTACTGTAACGCATTTTGCTCGGATATTTTTTCGTTCACCCCCTCCCCCCTGAGCCCCGCCCCAAAATCCACTAATTTGCATATTTTTTACTTAAAGTAGACATTCTGACGATTCCAAAACACTATAAAACATTGAAGTTTGGTGTTATTTTGCATATTTCCCAAGCCTGCAAAAATTTACTGTAACGCATTCTGCAGGCTTCGGGTTTTGACTGTTAAGAAGCATCATGCATCAACAAAGCCAAAAAGAAAAAAATGGAACATTTTCCCAGCTTTTCGAAAATAGTGTTTTGCTTGGATGCTTTTCTTTCATTTAGTATTTTAAATTTAAAAAAAACTTAGCATTCTTTAGAAAGTTCACATTAACCTGTGACTCGAAAGCGGTGCCACAAATGGGTAGAGTTATTTCAAATTGCAATTTTGATATTGAAACTGAAAAGTTATTTTTGAAATTTAGTAAATATATTCAGATATATTCAAAAAATCACATTTTTACTAAAATTCATATCCCTGATTATTGATTTTGCACCATCTTAAGCTCTGAGTCAAAGCTGCAATTTTTTTAGTTCAATAAAATACATCAGAAATTTCGAAAAATCAAAAATCCTAATCTTAACTCAGGAGTTCAATGTATAGAAAATCAAATAAAAAATTGGACATTTGTTTCCGTGTAGGGTAAATATACCCATTTTAATCACTCTAAGCCGTTCGACCGATAATCATCACTTTTGCCGTTTTCCGCTATTAAATCAACATTTTTAGATGTATCAACAATGGAGAGTTGCTTGTTCACTTTTATTTGAGCTATTTATTACTTTGGAACAGTCAAAAACACTTTATGAAAGTTGTAATTCCTGATTAAAGTGATGATAGGCCGATAATATAAATAGGCTGAGAAAGGGTATAGTTCCCCTACTTAATTTTTCTGAAAAGTCCTAATCACAATATACAACTCTACAAAATCCCCATGATACGGAATTTTGTAATTCAAATGCTAATTTTGTATGTCCATCCAGCAAAATTGAATGGAGTCGTCTTTGGGAAAAATAATTATGCAAAATTACTTTTTTGACATAAGGAAAGCATGAACAAAGTTTCATCCAAATTAAAAGAAAATAAAAATTAAAAGTCGACATGCAAAAATCTGAAGAATTACTCACTGACCGTGCGGCAAATGACACTCAAAGTTTTACTGAAAATATCCAACTCGAAGAGTTTTTCGGGAACTTTAAAAAAAAACTTGCTCAACTCTTCGTATTTATCTAGGTTGGTTTACCTTGGATATTAAATAAAACTACACTTTTGTAATTTTGCCTTTCTACAAAACAACAGCAAGTTTAACCTCATAAAGTGCTTGGGGTTAAACAAAATAAGATGGTTCTTTGGTTGAAGTATTGGACTGGTTTTTTTTTTGTCTGATCGTTAGAGTAGTTCTAGCAGTGTTTGAGATTTGAAAAAAATGTTTTATTGAATATTTATGTTCTTTTCCTCATAAAAGAAATTGTCTACAAGAAAAGTCACTTAAATTTAATTTGAATTAATTCTAAGATCTCAACTCCAAGTAATCGTGAATCTCGGCAGTTATTTCACGTTCTTCATTCCGTCATTCCATTCTTTTTTTTTTTTTTTATTATTATTATAGAGACTTTACACCATTGTGCATTCATCTCTTCAAGGTGGATAGTGAAAGAGGAAATATTACAGAGTTTAAAATCACTTCAATAATTATTACCATGCCTTTTTTCTAACGATTTCTCTCTATGTTTCAAATATTTAGCAGAATATTTAAAGAATGAATTATCAAGTTCTTCAAGTTTATCTTCGTCCTCTTCTTCCAGGGATTTAGAAGTTATCTCACAACACTTTTTCTTATAATATTTTGCTTTTATGACATCTTCATCTTCTTCATCTGTTTCTTCTGCAGCCATCTCTCTTCGTTTTTTTGTTAGTTCGTCTTCCGCGTCCAAATATGCCTGTAAGCGATTTCGGCGGCGGGTGTGCTTAGAAAGCACGGTCTCGAATCCATCGTTGTCTTCTTCGTCGATTTCACTTGTTTCCATTGCATTTTGTTCTGGTTTACTATTGTTGCTTTTACTGCTGCTGCTGCTTGGCTCGGGTTCAATCGGTTGTGTACTGCTTTTTTGGTTAACCTTTTTACTCGAATCCGCACATTTTTTGTTCTTTGCTTTGAGTTTGCAAAGCGATTTTTTGCCTACAATCGTCACTGCTGCAGCAGCATTGTTTACAGTGATTAATTTCGGCGTTGGCTGTTTCAGCAACATCCGCAGGGTCCGAACTCCATTTGGGATCCCTGGGAAGAAGTTAATCCAGCGGTCGTTGGTGATGGTCAAAACTTCGCCGTATTTACTCATCACTTTGACTACGTCATCATTGCTTATGCCTAGAGGTAGGTCAAGCACACGAACTTCCGTAGCGTTGTTGTCCAGGTAAATCGGGATTTTGCAACCCTGATATACCAGAGGTTTGTCGATGATGGACGAGGCCATTGCTGAGTCGGCGAACTGCAACACGGCTATTTTTCTTCTATTGCATAATTGCAATGCTCGCAAGTTTTCTTGGTTTACTTGAAGGTCTGCGAGAAATTTTTTTACAAGCTTTGGGCTTGGTTGGTTTTGGAGTTGACAAAAATCCAGAACCACACTGTTTTTGTCTACGGTGCACATTTTAAAAAAAGCGGCGACGCGCACACAAACTGCGGACTGGCGTTGAGAATGCGACTTGTAAGGTCGGCGGTTACTTTGCAACTGAAAAAAAAAAAAAAAAAAAAAAAAAAAAAAAAAAGGACTCTCTAATGGCATTCCATCTCATAACCCATGTGATATGATCCCTTACTGCCGCACTAACCCCAACTGCGGACTGTGATATGCATACCCTTACCATTAGAATCAACAGAATGTTCCATGTTATGGAGGGTCGTGGCAACTGAATCTCTGTTGACTATAGCTATACCAAAGAGACAAGGAGCGCACACCAGGCAATGAATAAATTGTTGTCCCATTTTCCACCTCTTCAGGGGCTGCAAAATAAACCTTTACTACTCGACTAAACGAAAAATCACTTATGTAAAGCCGAATAATTTCGTGAATTTCTCGCATTCATTTGAGCCGGTTGGCTTAACAGCAGCAGCGACAGCAACAGGACAACCCCTGAGGAAACATGGAGGCAAAAGGTCCGGGGCGATGGCTTGCAAAAGCAACCAACTCTCTGAAATGGAAGAAGCAGGGCCAGAAAAACGACCAGAGACTATGGCGGGTTTTTGAATTTAAGCTCTTGAATAATTAATAATCAACTACTTTCCCCCTTTTTTACGTTGCTCAGGTCAGGGCAGCCAAAGGGGGGGGGGCAGGGCTCCAAAAGGACCTGCTACAGTTACTGCTTTTCGAGGTCCCAACGGAAAGGTGGGTTTAACTGTTTTTATTTTCATCGAAAAAACAGTTTGGCATTTTTTTGCGTGTTTGAAAGTGTAGTAGCTCGCGTATTGCGTCCCCCTTTTCGGTTCTTTCGCCGCATTTATTTTTTACGAAAAAGAATACCCAAGCTATGAATGAAAGTCGTCTAATTTTCCCATCGTAAAGAGCTATTTGGAAGTGGATCATCCAAGGAGAGAACTGCCCACCATTGAAAAAACGGCTAATATCCACTTTTGGCAAAAACGAGATATTAGCACCAGGTGGTAGAGGATGTTCCAACGCATCTTCTGGAATCTGAATTTTACTGAAATAGTGTTTAGACTTGGCTGCCGATGCGAAAAACCAAACGGCTAATATGCCAATCTTATGGGAAATTGCCTTGACGGAGATTTTGTGACAAACACTAAAACGCGTTTTTCTCGGAATACTTGATTTGGCATAATAGCCGAATTTTCAATTATGGGCAGAGAAGGAGGAAGTAGTGCAAGTTTGCTCTGAAATGAGCTCCTCCTTAGCTTCCTTTCACCAACACCCTTCGGCGCTCCGCCTTCACCGGATGTTCCACCAGGTACTATCGCCTTCCGGAGAGGCATCCGTTCTGCCGTTCCGACCGCGCCCCGGTTTCAGACGCTCACTGGCATAAATAGATGATGAAGATGATTAATGGAATCTATTATAGCAATTTGTGAGGATTTTTGTGAAATGATAAGAATCTCTGTTTACAATTATGAACTCTTTCAGTGGTGGTCGTTCCGACGAGGCGAAGGTTCGTTCGTTCTATTTTTGCTTTTCGACCGAGTACGGGAACGAACTTAAGGGAGGGTTTGAGAGGGGGGTTCGGATGGTTGAGTTTTAATTTAGTTTTTATTAGCTCGGTTTCTCGTCCGAATGGGTTGTGCTGATGGGAGTGACCGCCTCTAATGAGTATCCTGATGTGCTGTCCGGCTTGAGTAGGCAATTATGTGCTTGAATAGAACTCATGTATTGCTGAATGACGTAAGCGACAATCATCAGGTTGATTAAATGCCTTCAGATTTCATTTCTGTATTAAAATATTGGAAACTCGGAACATGGAACTGCAGATCGCTACGTTTCGATGGGTATGAGTACGCTCTGTTGAACGAGCTCAAACCCCGCAACTTCGATGTTGTAGCACTGCAGGAGATGTGCTGGAAGGGAGCAAAGATGTGGGAGGATGATGCTTTGGAGCTCACCATGTACCAGAGCGGCGGAGCCGAAAACAAGCTGGGAACCGGCTTCATAGTGTTGGGCAAGATGCGGAGTCGTGTGATAGATTGGGAGCCGATCGACGACCGGATGTGTAGGTTGAGGATTAAAGGCCGTTTCTTCAACTATCACATCTTCAACGTACATTGCCCACACGAGGAATCATCCGATGCCGAGAAGGAAGCGTTCTACGCGAAGCTGGAGCAGAAGTTCGACAGCTGCCCGCAGAGGGACGTCAAGATCGTCATCGGAGATATGAACGCCCGCATAGGAAGGGAGGAGATGTACAAGCCGGTGATCGGGCCGAACAGCCTGCACACCGTCACCAACGACAACGGCCAGCGGTGCATCAACTTCGCAGCCTCCCGCGGTATGGTGGTACGGAGCACATTCTTCCCCCGGAAAGACATCCACAAAGTCACCTGGACATCGCCTAACCAACGAACAAAAACACAAATCGACCACGTCCTCATCGACGGCCGATTCTTCTCGGACATACGGAACATCCGCACGTACCGCGGTGCGGACATCCACTCGGACCACTACCTGGTGGGTGCAAGCATGCACTCAAAACTGTCGACGACGTACCACCGACGACGGACCCGGCTCCCACCGCCGTTCAACACCGAGCGGCTGCAGGACACGACTGCGGCTCAGCACTACGTGCAGCAGCTGGAAGCGAGCCTGCCAACGGAGGAGGAACTCGGCGCTGCCTCGCTCAACGAAGGATGGAGCAGAATTTGCTCGGCCATCGGCAGTGCCGCTGAAGCCGCGCTAGGTAGTACGGTCCGAGTTGGAAAGCAGCGCTGGTTCGACGAGGAGTGCCAGCGGCTACTTGACGAGAAGAAAGCAGCTTATGCGGTGAAGCTGAGAGCTGCAACTGATGAGAACGTGGCCAGATACAAACAAGCGCTGAAACAGCAGAGAACGGTCTTCAAGCTCAAGAAGCGCCAGCTGGAAGATCGCGATCGCGCCGAAATGGAGCAGCTGTTCCGGCAGAACGAGACGCGAAAGTTCTACGAGAAGGTTAACCGGTCCCGCAAAGGCTATGCGCCGCAAGCCAACACTTGTCGGGACGCCGAGGGAAACCTTCTTATGGACAAAGGCGAGGTGTTGAACAGGTGGCAGCAGTTCTTCAACGAGCACCTCAACGGCGATGTAGCGCATGGAGACGGCTTTGAAGCCCAACTTGGACCGCCCGCTGCTGACCAACAGTTCCCGGCACCTGATCTGGAGACGGTGAAGAAGGAGATCAGGCAGCTGAAGAACAACAGGGCCGCCGGTAAAGATCGGTTACCCGGTGAGCTCTTCAAATATGGAGGAGAGCAGTTGGCGAGGGCGATCCACTTGGTGATTTCTAAGATCTGGAGGGAGGAGAAACTACCAGAAGAATGGATGGATGGTGTCGTGTGTCCCATCTACAAAAAGGGCGATAAGCTGGACTGCGGCAACTACCGCGGCATCACGCTTATCAACGCGGCCTATAAAATCCTCTCCCAGATCCTCTGCCGTCTGCTGACACCGTACGCACGGAGGTTCGTGGGCCCCTATCAAGCGGGGTTTACTGGCGCTCGGGCCACCACGGACCAAATTTTCTCGCTCCGGCAGATCCTCGAGAAATGCCGTGAGTACAACGTGCCCACACATCACATCTTCATCGATTTCAAGGCAGCGTACGATACAGTCGACCGCGAACAGCTATGGCAGATCATGCACGAGAACGGATTTCCGGACAAACTGACTCGGCTGATCAAGGCTACCTTGGATCGTGTGATGTGTCACGTGCGAGTGGCAGGGGAGCTAGCGGAACCCTTCCAATCGCAGCAAGGGTTACGACAAGGTGACGGCTTATCCAATGCACTGTTTAACATCGGACTTGAGGGAGTTGTGCGAAGAGCGGGTATAGACACGAGAGGCACGATTTGCAACAGGACAGTCCAACTTCTTGCTTATGCGGACGACATTGATATTATAGCGAGAGACCTAGAGACGGTAAAAAGGGTTTACACCGCCTTAAAGACGCAAGCAAGACGAATTGGATTGGCCATGAATACGACGAAAACAAAGTACATGAAAGGGAGGGGCTCAAAGGACGTTGACCCCCAAGACTCACCCCTTTAGCTGTGGATGGCGATGTGCTGGAGGAGGTGAGTGAATTCGTGTACTTGGGATCGCTGGTAACGGCCGACAACGACACCAGCTTAGAGATCCGGACTCGTATCCACTCCGCGAATCGCGCTTACTTTGGATTACGGAAAACCTTGACATCTGATCGAGTGCAACGCGCCACGAAGCTGACCCTGTACAAGACACTGATTAGACCGGTTGCCCTCTATGGCCACGAGACCTGGACGCTGCGGCAAGAGGACGAACGAGCCCTTGGAGTTTTCGAACGGAAGGTGCTGCGAACGATCTACGGTGGAGTACGTACAGCTCAGAACGAGTGGCGAAGGCGCATGAACCACGAACTGCACGCGCTGCTGGGAGAACCGACCATCGTCACCCTGGCGAGAATCGGGAGGCTCAGGTGGGCCGGCCATGTCGCGAGGATGGACGAAGACCATCCTGTCAGGATGCTCTTTGACCGCGCGCGACCGGATGGCGGCACAGGCCGAAGAGCAGGAGCACAGCGTGCACGATGGGGAAATCAGATCGAGGCGGACCTAAGAAAGATCTGCAACCTAGGAGACTGGCGAGCTGCAGCCCAGAACCGAGCAACATGGAACAACCTTCTTGATACAGCACGGGCACCGCGTATGGTGTTCTAAGCTGATTGGTATGGTATGTATTAAAATACCGCTGTAATCGTGCTATTATGTCATATGGGCTAAATTGAGGGAATGACGGCACCTTTTAACCATCACATTCAAACTCGTTTTCAATCACTAAACGAAACGAAGTTGACTTTATAGCTGACGGCCACCATTGCTAGTACCAACCACTTGTGTCTTCCTTTTTATCTACAAGGACTCCGCCGCCCTGGGCTCCTAAGTGTTTGAAAGTATGGCACGGAGCGACGGTGCCAAATACCCATATTTACACAAAGAATTTTAGTGCGCGGTCCGATTCATCCACACGGACGGGACGACGAATGCCGACGGTATGTTGAATACCGTAAAAACTCTGTGCAATGATGACACTTGTCATATTAAAAGTTGCTATTAACAGATCTATGTGCTATCATGACACAACCTGCAACCATGTCATACTTTGTACCCTAACATCGATCTTGCCCGGGATACGAAACTATAATCAAACAAACCATTGCTAGGCAACACGACGATGTGATTAAACACCACGCATTTTCTTCTCAGAAATGCTTAAAACGGTTACATCGAATTTCTACCTCATTTCCCATCTTGCATCAATTTTTGCAAAAACAGACGATACTTTATTCCAAAAATTGGAAAAGCTCGCAAACAGCTCCATCTCTAATTTCATTCACTCCACACACAATCTGACGGTTGTTATTCCGAGCAACTGTTTTCGCAGCTGCTTCAATTCTGCTTATTTTGACTGTAAACCATCCGGCCAGTTCAGCATTTGCAATGAACCAACCATTTTCCTCTGACAGGCTTCCCCTGCCACCAGAAGTAGACCTTTGAACCAGTTTAGATCGTTACACGTTAACAGCTTAAGGATAGGATGTAATGTAGTAATTTCAGCAACGAATAAATTTTCCCTTTTTTGCAAACAAAAACTGATAGGTACTAGTACTGAAAACCTGGAAAGACTAATATATCTCACCCTGCAAACGCCCTTTTTGCTGAATAATCCAAATATTTATCACTTTTCTGTTCCTTTTCAGTCCAACAGCTTGAGCGTTTTCTTGTTCCACCCTCAACCGCGAGTGCTCCCTGCGTCGATTACACTTTTGAATTTGTCGTAGACTCCGTACTTTCTTCTGTCTTTGAACGAATGTCCCGTTCCCCTCCAAGGCAGATGCAGTTGGTTTAAATTCAAAACTATTCCGCTGATGAATATTTGATTGGGTTCTTTTTATATTTTGTCTTCGTGTTCAGGCCATCCAGTTATCTCTGTGAAAGGATAAAAAAAAGTAGAGCGAAAGGAGAACTGAATCTTCCAATGATAGTGAAAAACTTTGAAACCCCCTACCAGGCAATGTGTCATTCCACTTTTAGTGCAAGAACATACTTTACCAACATAATTGTGACAGTTTGGCAGCTTTGTGAACGACACTGGCGGTAGATTGATTAAGGCTGTCGATATTGAAATAATTTTAATAGAATTTGAAGGGGGAGTTTCCATATAAACTCGGCCTTTTTTCGAGCTTTTGAGTTTAGGTGTTAAGATAATTTTAATAGAACTTTTTTATACTTGTTAAGTTAAAGGATTTTTGGCAGTATTATTTAACAGTCCTTAAAGACGTGAATATTATTAATGAAATTGAACTAGTGCTTTATCAAAACAATACACATGTATTTTCAATTATTATTCCATTGCATGTTACCGTTACCGTCATGTTCTGTGTCTGTTCTATCCGAAACAAAACTATCCATATATTGTACAGTAACAAGGCTAAAACAGCTATCTCAATTCGCTCCTATTGTCCCGTTTAGCCCTAGATGACGGTACCTTGTAATATCATGTTTGAATAATACAACTCGACATATTTTATGTTGATGTCCGTAAACGCTTCAGTTTCATCAAGGTATGATAGATCTGAGCTCCCTGAACATACTCCAAACAATAGAATCAAATTTTAGTGAATTAAAAATAAATTAAATCGGTTATAAATTCTGTGAAATTAACTTAAGGAACAATGCACACCCTCTTATTTTTGCTACCTCTACAGATAAAAATGGGTAAGCATGGTTTTAAAAAAATCCAAAGCATTTATACCCGAAATTCACTAAAATTCTATTCTGTCGATGAGAGCATGTTCACCGAGCCCAAATCTATCATACCTTGACGAAGCTGGAACCACTGACGAACTGACGTGCCACCTCGAATCCAAACTTGACCGCACTTTCCTATCTTCCTTCTCACTCACCCTCAGCGATCGGCGATTGTCAAACAGACGATTTGACAGATGCGCAGCTGCACTTGCTGAGAAACTTTCAGGAACAACAAATGAAAATGGGGGAAAACATATTGAAGCCTGAAAACTTTTGCAAATTCTGAACTAAACGATGAATATTTTGCAAATCTTGCATTATTTAATGTAAAATGAGGCAAGAAATTTCGTTAAACTTCCAAATTAGGCTATCTTTTAGACTTTTCGTAACATTTCCATTCTAACGCTTATCCGCCATTTACACATGTTGTTCCAGAATTCTTCACAGCAAGGAAACAGCTGATGTGACAACACGTCAAACTCGAATTCTGACAAACGCCAAAGAAGAGAACAGTAGAAAGAAAAAGAAACAGTGTGCGGTCAAAAATGATCGACCAATTTGTTCCTGGTGGCACGTCAGTTCGTCAGTGCTGGAACGTTCACTGATTTCAACTTCAAAAATGTCGAGTTGTGTAATCAACGATTGATAACGTTAATTATACACACCAAAAAATAATCGCGTAATATTCTGTTTATTTAATGCACATAACTGGAGCGTCAGATTTCACCGAAAATTACATCACATTTGAACATTACATGACCTTTCCATGCCTTTGATTAGGCATTGAATATTGCGTTGATGTAGTTTTCATAATGATGTAATTTTAAATGGATGAAATGCGGCTTTCTAGGTTATGAATAAATAAATTGGTTATACGCTCATTTTAAAAACATTTAAATTTATTTTGACTTCTTAGCATACATATTATATTTGTTTAACTTGCACTGATTTTCACTAACATCAACTAACTTTTGAACGACGTTTTTATAGCGAAACACGGATATTTTCATAACGTTGTGAATTTTCAAGCGCCAAATGTGCCGCCGACAGGTTCCGGCCGTGTACACCGAAATGGCGGCCAGATAGTGTTGCTGCTGGAAAAACGAGTCCCCTTTTGTCTTCAGCCACTCCGGGTTGCGTTGCTCCGGCCGCAGATCGACTACGAAACATTTTTGGCTTCAAACTGCTTCTGGAGTCATTCAGCTCTTCCGGTTCCCGCGATTCGCGCTTGAGCGTTACCAATTCCGCTCATTGAAGGACACTTGCCAAATCACCGTTGTACGTTTTTGCTAACCGGAGGAGGAAGAGTTTCCTTCGAATCGGTTCATTTTTAAATTCCACCCGAGCGCAGTTTCTTCTTGACCAGGAACTTTAGAAATGACTTGTCTCGTTCCGGATACGGATTTGTCGCACCAACATCACACACCACGTCCCACCAGTTCCATCGAGCCGTCATCCCAGGCAGGCCGCTTCGGGATTATCACCGGTATCAGCTTCAGGTTGCAACCAGCGGTTTTCCTCCTCGTGTTGGAAATATTAGTTTCCGGATAGAGTTGCTTGGACTTTTCTCCAGCGAAACCAGGGGGTAGCGAAGAAGCAGCCATCTTGGAAGTTCAGATAACAAACACTCAGAATCAGTATTATTCATATTACTTTGGTAACACGAAGTGTGTTATCCTGGTTAAACTCAAAACTCCCATGCAAATGTGTAAAACCAAACTGAAAAATGTGTAATACCGATTCATAGTGTACGGGCGCACTGTTTGATCGACCATAAGAAAAAAAGCAAAAAGGGGAAAAAGAAAAATCACTTTTTTCGATATGAATTTTTAGCCAATATTGGGATGGAATCTCCAAGAATATGATAGAATTTGCCATCAGCAACACAATTCACGTGTTTTTTCAGGTATTTATCGTTTGAATTGCGGGAAATTTGAAAATCAAAAACCCGAAACAATGATTTCGTCAGCTGTGTGCTATCTTGTGACATAGACCATTTTGGTCGAAAATGAGTTAATGATGACGTATTGCTATACATAACAAACACTACAAGATGCTTTAACCCGATTTTGGGAACTCGCTTCCGTTTCCCGGATATCGCAATACACACTTGTGACATAGACCATTTTATCATCAAAATGATCGTGCACACTTGTGACACGTCATACATGATGTTGGAAAATGTGGAAAAATTTTCTTGTTTTTCACAAATTTATGTTGATACACATTTTCTGAAGGCAATGCAAACTTTTGTTTTTGAAAATATACTGAATAAGTCGGTTAAACTATTGATTTAAGTCTATTTTAGTTTGTGTGGAAATTCTGTGCACACTTGTGACACGTAGTACAAATTTACTTTCAAACACACTTGTGACACGTGCTTTTCAGATTTTTGATTACATAATTTACTGTATCTTTTAACTGGTGTAACCAAAATAGTTGAAACTTGGAGCGTTTGTTTAGCGATAGTATACGAACCGATTGCTTCAAAAAGTTTGGCTCTACCATTCATAGTTTTGAAAATATTTATCATCAAACTTTAAAAATCGATTTTCTCGAAAAGTACTAAATGGTCGTTGTCACAAGATAGCACACAGCTGACGATTTGTTATGGGCTACCATTTGACAGCTAGTGCTTTTGTTGTGGGCTCTCATTTGACAACCGTGCTAATGTCGACTGTTGTCAGTTTGCTTTGGTCGGAATAGGGTTGCCATCCCCCCGAGCGAAACAGTTCTGATACGCCGGGATTTATTCCGGCAGGTAAACGACTTCGGCCGCACCTGTAAGAAGAAAAAGTTAATCAATAATCGATCTGAAATTATTCATTTATCTTACCGTGGGACAGATTTCACAAGTTGTTTTGGCTGGCCATCGAAGACGGCGCTTTTCTGATTTTGTTCGCTCGAGTGCCCAATTCCGTAAACTGGAATTTCACCAGATCTTTCCGGTTCTGGCAATGGATCTGAATTTGCCATCCACAAAATATTGTCCTTAAGGGGAAAGCTTTTTAAAACTGGTGAGTAACGCGTATACAATTGAAATTTTCTCTCAGCACAACAAATTTGTTTTGCAACGCTTGCAACCCAAGATGGCTGACAGTGACACTTGTACGTACACGCTACGATGCGAGTCAACAATTTTGTGGTTGAATGTGGGTAAAATCATGACACTTCAAATGTAAAATAAAGTCAAATTTGATGCTCCAGCTATGTGCATTACTAGAGACGTGAAATTACATGAAGTAAACGATAAATTTCAAATCAATTTAACAGAATATTGCAAATTTATATTTTTCTTGTTGTGATGAAGATTACGTTGAGTAAAATGTAAAATCATGTTACAATTGCAACTCCGTGTTCTGATTTTATGTCATGTTCCAGATTATGTTATGTGTAAATTTCATATTTTTTTAGTGTGTACACCTTTAAATTTCCTATAAAATTACCCTACTCGTCCTGGGAGTTTCAGGCTGAAACATAACACCCTTCTGCATCAAAACCTCACCAAACTTTGCACCAGTAGATAAACATAAATACCTACTCCCCTTCACAGAAAAACCCCAAAATGGGCAACGCGTTGTTGATTCCGAATGGGCGGCAATAAAAATTGTAGATTCAGCATAACACTCGAAAGAACAACTTTAATGAGCCCCTCGTCCGCGACGCCACCCCCCTCAATCGGAAGCAAAACCACCAGCGCGTTTGTTTTCTGCCGGAAAAATTGTGCCACGCGTGGGAAGAGGTGAGCGTGGTGGTGGCGGAGGTAAAACTACGCTTTTTCCACGATGTTAAATTTCGCTCCTACATAAATCGAAAACTTTCAGCCGGAATAAAACATTTAGATTCTGGGTTATGCTGGTGGTGGGCAGCAGCTATAGGGCTGCACAAAACACGTGGCCTCAGGGCCAACCACTTCAATTATCACCCACGTGGACTTTCGATGGATTTGAGGAAAGGTCTGGCTGAGAGCGAGCAAAAGCTTTAAAAATAGAACATATATTTTAAAATTCAAAATGCGCGTTTTCCTAAATACTCAATTAATAAAAATCATCGCTTCTCTTCGCAGAAGATAAAGATTTTAGCGGATGGCATACTGGATTTCATCATGTTTATGCGATGATTATTCAAGTTCAAAATGCCTATAGAAAAAAAACGTCTATAGAAATTGATAATAGTTGGTGTGCGGAACAAGGATAGGAGATATGGCAATATGGAAGACGGGATTTTTTTATGCTTGACTTTTTCAACAGGATAAGGGAAAATCTCCACGGTATCTTTAAGTAAGTTTCGTTTGGAGTTGGACGGTTTTGAGGGGCGAGTGGTAACGATCGTTTGCATTGTTGTCCGAATTCATCGTGTGTTCTCATTTCTAATGGGAAAGCTTTCAATAGGTCTAATATCTTAACAAGAATGAAAAATATGATTTTGTTAAAGTATATTGTTTCTTTTCAACTATTTTGGTTCCGAAATCCTCAGGATTCCACACCCAAAGTTAAAGAACGAGGGGATAGTCCTCACGAAAAGAAACGTGAGGAAAGTGCTATTTTGCGAGAGTATAGTCCTCTCGCGTGTTCATTCGTTCATTGAAACAGTTCATCCTATTGAGTGGCTTATATGGACAAATGACCGCCACTTAGTCACCGAACCATGGTGGCCCATACGGCAAAGGCACGGTTCAATAAGCCGAAGGTCTTGGGTTCGAGTCTTGGTTCCGGTACTTTTTTTTATAGATTAACTTTTTTTGAAGATGAACCCACGAGTAAAGTACTCTCGGTAATTTCGGGATTTATCCTCTCCGTCCACACACAGTACCATTTTACTACCGAATCGTGCTCTTTAACCTCTCGTATGCCGAAACCTAGTTCTGGGTGCACTGAACCAAGGTTGCCAGATACACAGATTTGTCTGTATTTCACAGACATTTGAGCTTGTGCCGGACATTTCTTGAGGTGAAAAGACTTTTAAAAAACTTCATTAAATCAACATTTTGTAAAAATATCAACCTAAACTTATTTCGTTAGTCTTAAAATGCTTAAAAACGGAATTTCTGATGGATTTCCAAGACTATGAATTGATGAATTTGAATTTTAGACAAATGCAGAGACATTCACAGACTTTTTTACAAACATTTAACAAAAGCATGTGGCATCTCTGCACAGAACCTGACCACATTTTAAACGTCACTGTTGGGACCCCCCCCCCCCCTTTTCGTATAGCCTCCTCGCAGTCAACCAGCTTTTTCGTGACAGACTTTTTCCTCCGTGTTCAAGTCGGCTTTTGCCGGTTGTGGCGATGCCGCAGGAATGAAATCAAATTAAAAACTTTTCTTTGCCATGTGGCATCGCGTGCGAGTGTATGTGGGCCCGCGTACGTCTGACGGTGACTTATGTCAGAGCCATGTAGATGTAGTTGGATTGTACTTGGAGGAAAAAAGGTGGTCTGGGGGAGGGAAAACGAGACGCGTTCCACAATCAAAAAAAGTGGCAGAGTTCTTCAAGCGGAATTTTTTTCCGCTGCACAGAAGTTGCTGAACAAATATTGTTTCAGTTTTAAATTGTTCACCCCCCGGCATAAAGCTCGTCGTCCAGGGTGGTGGTGGTGAGAAGATTTGATGGAAAAGTATGACACAATCACTCGAGTGGATGTTTCTTGTGGCTCGAGTTTTCAGGGTTATGAAATCCATATCAGTAGTATTTTTTATTTTCAAAAAAAATTCAAGTTCATGAAATCTCAACAGCGTCATGTCAGTTTGATGCAATTTAGTATTTCCACAAAATTATCTTCTCTTTTTTTTTGTTCAAAAGTATCTTCAAATTCAACTTCAAACAACATTGAGAGTTAATTAAGTGTTTTTGCTGAAACACCAGACTAAATAAAAGGCAGAAGATTGACAGAATCACTATTAAAGCCTTAATTGAAGATATGGGTAATTCTCTACCAACTCACACGAAATCGTGAAAAGTTGCCCCGACCCCTCTTCGATTTGCGTGACACTTTGTCCTAAGGGGTAATTTTTGTCCCTGATCACGAATCCGAGGTCCGTTTTTTGATATCTTGTGGCGGAGGGGTGATACGACCCCTTTCATTTTTGAACATGCGAAAAAAGAGGTGTGTTTCAATCATTTGCAGCCTGAAACGGTGATGAGATAGAAATTTGAAGTCAAAGGGACTTTTATGTAAAATTAGACGCCTGATTTGATGGCGTACTCAGAATTCCGAAAAAACGTATTTTTCACCGAAAAAAACACTAAAATAGTTTAAAAATTCTCCCATTTTCCGTTACTCGACTGTAAATTTTTTTGGAACATGTCATTTTTAGGGAAATTTAATGTACTTTTCGAATCTACATTGACGCAGAAGGGTAATTTTTTTCATTTAGAACAATAATTGGCATTTTAAAATTTCTTGTTTTTCATTTTTAAACTTTCGTGTAATAATGTTCTACAACGTTGTAGAGCCATTTACAAAAATTACAAAAATTTTGATATATAAACATAAGGGGTTTGCAAATATACATCATGTTAATTTATTCTAATCGGTCTTTATCGGTGAAATCTGACGCAAATTTTAGAAGAAAGATAAAGAAATTTTAGGTGGATAGGTCGACTAAGAGTCATAGAAGAAGACTCTTAGTCGACCTATCCACCTGCGTCAGATTTCACCGATAAAGACCGATTAGATTAAATTAACATCAGTTCTCGGTGACCAAAACAATATGGGAAATATACATCATGAGTTATCGCGATTTTACGCGGGTGACGATGAACGGCCATGATCGACGACGACCAACTTTTTCAAAACTTTTTTTTCCTAAAATCTCGATAACTCGTGATGTTTACAAGCAAACCCCATATGTTTATATATCATTTTTTTTATAATTGTCTGCTCTACAACTTTGTAGAACATTATTACACTCTGAAAAATAACCTTGCAAAGTTAGAAAAATACAAAATTTTAAAATGAAAAATTTTGTTCTGAAAAAATGACCCTTCTGGGTCAATGTAGATTCGAAAAGTACATTAAATTTACCTTAAAATTACATGTTCCAAAAAAATTTACAGTCGAGTAACGGAAAATGGCAGAGTTTAAAAAAATAAATATGAAAAATACGTTTTTTCGGAAATCTGAGTATGCCATCAAATCGGGCGTCTTATTTTACATAAAAGTCCCTTTGACACCAAGTTTCTATCTCATCACCGTTTCAGGCTGCAAATTATTGAAAAACACCTCTTTTTTCGCATGTTCAAAAATGGAAGGGGTCGTACCGCCCCTCCGTCACGAGATATCAAAAAACGGACCTCGGATTCGTGATCAGGGACAAAAGTTTCCCCTTAAGACAATGTTTCACGCAAATCGAAGAGGGGTCGGGGCAACTGCTGTGTGAGTTGGCGGAGAATTACCCATACACTATTACCAAGTAGAGTCTCCGTTTTGAGTACTCTGTCGAGCAATAATGCAAAATCTGATCTGAGCAACACTTTTTTTACCTGGGCTAATAATCTCTCATTTCTGTGTACGAGTGAAGTGATACTAAAAATTCCGAAACTCCGTGCTTAGTGACAAAAGTGCAGGACTACTAAGAATAGTTTAAAGTAGAGCAATCATCTAACTATTTAATAAATGTAAACTAAAACTCTTCCAAATCGTAGCGAAAATATTTGTATAGGAAACGAAATTCACCATTTCAGAAATAACGAAACTAATTGTTTCCCGGAGGGAAGCCGCACCACTCACCTTTGTCGAATCCTCCGTCGGGTAAACCGTCATTAGTTCTTCATCGAACCAAAACACAGAAATTGGTTCGAAATTATCGGAAAACAATTTTCAAAGCGAGCTAATTTGTTTGTTAATTCGACCACAGCTAACCGCCATAAATCAAACACGAGCGCGCGTGCGATCGAACAACATCCAACCTGGTCTCCCTTCAAAACTGCTCCGGTGGCCGCAGGGGGAAAAGGGCGTGAACATAAACTCGCCCCCTACACATCCCGAGAACGGTCTCCGAAATCGATCGGATCTCGCTCCAAACAAAACAACTTTGGCGGGTAAAAAATCGAAAACTCTGAATATCCCACCGAATTGAATTATTATGTTATTTTAGCCGTGCACAGTTTGGATCCAATGCGGTGTTGTTTTTCGGGGGTCTGGACTGTGTTCTATGTCGCGTTTATGATCGGACCTTATTTTAGTCCAAAACGGTCATCGAAGCTAGGCGGATCCGACCAGAGTGTGTGTGGTCATAAGTTAATTTTGGGGATGGAATTAGATGTTTTGATTTTCAATTATTATGGTCATGATTAAGTTGGCATGCTCTTTGTTTGCTGGGTGGAATAAATAGAGGCTAATAAATTGAATGGAATTATACTTGTTTGTTTGTGGGTTTGGTGTGCATGGAGAGTTTTTTTGGTGAACAACTTATAATTAAGCAATTTTGTTAGAATTTTCAAGCTGTAATCAGTTTGATTATACGAAAAAGACATAAAAAACGTTCGTTTCATGTGCTCTGCCAGTGTTACAACAAAATCTGCTTACAAACTAATGTCCAACCTTTAAATGTTCAGCGTTACCAATTATTTCTTCATCCGAACGGTTGTGATTTCCATTAGACGACGAGTTTACTTGAATGAAGGTGGGACTTTAAAATATACATTAAAATTCATACAGCTTCGCAAACAAGTCTCGGGGATTACAATTGTTCCTGGTGTGCTAATTACCTTTTTCTCACTTTCCTCTTTCTCCCTTTTCCCCCACAGTACCCATAACGACGGTGAGCGGAGTGCTGGGCAAACAGGCCAGCCTGCCGTGCGACATCCGGCCACTGGAGCGGGACGACGCGGTCTACATGGTGCTCTGGTTCAAGGAGGAGGACAACGAGCCACTGTACAACTTCGACATCCGGGGCCGCCAGGTAGCCCAAGCACGTCTCTTCTCGTCGGAGAAGTACTTTGGCAAGCGGGCGTTCTTCCGCGCGACCTCCCATCCGGCCCAGCTGCTGGTGGACGATCTGCGGCTGGCCGACGAAGGCGTGTACCGGTGCCGGGTGGACTTTCGCAACTCGCCCACCAGAAATGTTAAAATTAACTTCACCGTTGTAGGTAAGATGGCCAGGGGTTAGAAGTAAAATTAAAATCAAACAAATTCTCAAATTACGCAAAACAGTGAGCCCAGAAGCGAGGGCACGTGCATTTTCTTCGGCAAAACAACTCAGTTCTCGACTTCTGTTTAGCTAAGTTAAGGATTACGACTAAAAACTGATGAGCATGGCACCTTCAGAACTCGTGCACCCACGAAGAAGCAGATGGAAGGAGTTCAGAAAACTTTCCACCCTACCCCCAGTGAAATCAGTCGACGCAGCCTTCGAGGAAGAAACTCACATCTTTAGTCAAAACATGGACTGAATTCGATCCCTTGGTTTATTCTGTTTTGGCACTTTTCCAGCAATACACTTCTCTTGTTACTGGACGTTTGCTGCTAAAACATACAAAAACATATGTGTTGCGAACGGCGAAAATCAGGAGAACCGGGCACCGGGTTCTCGAACGGCCCAAAGAAGAAGTCCTTTTTAGGCACGTTGAAACTATAATTTTATTATAATTAATTATACATATAAGTTCAAAAATCACAATTACTTACAACTTCGGTGTTTATGAGGCAGGATTGTTAATCCATCAGCTGCGCCCGCACTACCGCTCGCTTCAAACTGTTGTTTATTTCTGATTCTACTTTGAGCAGTAGCACGGGCACCGAGAGTCGTAAGTAGGGTAGAGTAGTCATCAATGAGACACGGGGAACAATGATAAAATGGCTCTCACAAGTCGTAGTTTCAACCAATCAGGCTCATATTTGGGGGAAAGGTGTGTCTACTGGATACACGTCTGCCAATATAGTGGCTTTGGTTATGGACGCTCCCTTGAAAATTTATTCATAAATGTTTGATTCTGGGGTGTAAAAGTAAATTATGGACAAAAATTACTTTTTCGCTCGTAGGCTGCCATTAACACCAAAACTAATATTTCTTCAAATTTCTTTCGACGTTCCATAGGGATTGAGTTGGGCTACAATGTCCTTTCATTAGGTTTGGCCAAAATTTAGAATATACCCAGTATCCAGGACTGTCTCATTGTTCCCCACTGATTTCAGCTCATGGGTAACAATGAGACACTTTGATTTTTCTTCATTAAACTTTTCAAAATCTATGGAAATCTTTCAAAACATGAATTAAAAGTGATTTTTGGCATATTTATAGAGTTTTAACTTCATTTAACCAAAAATACAAAGTTATTTGGTATAAATATACGAATTTTACAAAATTTAAATACTTTTTAGTATAACTTTTGTTAATTAAAGTTTCATGTTGGTAAAATTGCTCTAAAATGTTCAAGGCAAGTTACCTGCAATGGAACAATACAAAAACATGATGTTTTACTAGAAAAATCTTGATTTTCGTAGTGTGTCTCATTGTTCCCCAGCTGTCTCATTGTTCCTGCCAAGTGCGTCTACAATGAGACAGTTGAATAACTCTGGCTGTAGATGTCGGATCGATCTCATATTTTGGTCAATGTTAGAACACATTAAAAGAAAGAAAATGCAACAAAAAGCTCATTAAAACATGCTGATGAAAAAATGAGAAAAATCTTTGAAAGTTGAAAACCAAAAGTGTCTTATTGATGACTACCCTACCCTACACACAATTGAACAATACACAAAGATTTTCAGCAGCAGTGTCCGAGGGGCGCGTCACTACGCGTTTATTCGCAACAATATGAAAAATATAAAAATTGAAATATCAATCCATGGTATCAACATTTGACTGAAAAAAAGTGTTTTAAAATGCATTTTACACCACCAGCAATCATTAGTACGGTCAAAATATTTTAGTTTTGATGACAATTAAATTTTTCGCGTAAGAAAAAACTTTTTGTGGTACTGTGCATTGGTATTTCACAAAAAATAAAAATAATTTTAATCGAGCTCAAACATGCTAAATATGATATTTATTGCAAAAAAAAAAAAAAATGTGTTTAAAGTTGTTTTCAGTTGGTGGGACTTCCACTTCCATTAACATTTTGAAGTTTATATTTGCACTTTTTGATTTTTTGGGATTACAGTCCACTTATTTTTTATTTTTGAGCTCAACTATGAGCCCCAAACTACTCTAAATTGATTTAAAATTTATAAAGATGGCGGTGTTGAAATATTGAGAAAATGGGTTTGGTAACCAAGTAGGCAATTCAACAATTGAAATTTTACTAAAATATTATCTGGACTGTTCTGATCTGTACTCTGCATTACACTTTAGGAAAAAAAAGGAATCATTGATGTTCAGAAAATTATTGAAAATAGCGTAATTTTAAAATTGGTTTTTTGCTCCCTCGAACACGATCAGAGCCGAGGTACAAAAACTATTAATAAAATTTGTACTGGCCCAGTATTTGATTAAACAAATCTTAATTATAAAAAATAGCCAACGTAATGAACGAAAATAATATCAACTTTTGAATCATCATTTGTGACACGCAGATTTGTCAGTCAGCTTCCTAATTTAATCGAAAAGTGTGTAACGCTCCCGCTGCAATTATGCATAATTTGTCACGGTGCGCAACCACCTTCACACATTTTTTCTGCGCTAATTTCCACTAGATTTAAGTATGAATGACCCATTACCGCAGTGGCTACATTTGATATGAATAGAGAATATCACTCGTGTTACCTACTCGTGTAATAGAGAATATCACTCGTGCTAGAGCTTGAGAAAAATTGACTCACAGGAGTATGATGTAACATTTGTAAGCCACCCTAACACCGTTTCAGGTGCAGTCAGTCAGCCACGGCACCAGGTACAGTGGAACCATTTATTCAAAAATATGTTATATTTAACAAGCAGACAGCTTTACATGAACCTTAATTATCAACATAAGGGTACACAGCTCGGAAATGCATAGGCTACAATTAAAGTACCACCCCCTGGGAAAGCACGGCACTCACGTGGGTTTAAGCTTGGTCGCGCTTCCAGTGAACCAGATTCAGTGGGTTTGTGCACACAAAAAAATGGGAACTGCACTGATATTTACGTTGAGCACAGCTCTGCCAGCATGCCATTCAACCAGTTTTCTGTTTTCAGTTCCGCCGGATCGGCCCGTTATCTACGACTCGAGGCGCCAGGTGAAGACCAACATCGTCGAGCCGTACAGCGAGGGCAGCGACATCCAGCTGATTTGCGAGGTGAAAGGAGGTAAGGACTGTTCCGCAAAAACCACCTAGCTGTGGTTAAAGAGCTGTGCTACAATTTCACGGAACTCTCGTTCCCGTTTTGTGTGTTTTGTGGTTCCCTTTCCCTCGGCAGGTCGACCCCGGCCAAACGTGACCTGGTACCTGGACAACACGGTGATCGACGAGTCGTACGAGGTCCGCTCGGACGGCACAACGGTCAATCATCTGTCCTATCCGAACATCGGTCGGCAGCATCTGGACGCTCGGCTCATGTGCGTCGCCAGCAACACCAACCTGACACCTCCGAACAATAAAGTCGTGGTGCTGGATGTTAATCGTAAGTGTTGAATGTTCGCGTGTGGTCTGCGTGGACCGTGTAAATCCGCGTTGTAAACTAATTTCTCGAATCTTTTCGCCGCAACAACAGTGAAACCGGTGGCGGTGCACGTACTGTTCAAGGAGAGGCACGTTTCCGCCGGCAAGCGGTACGATATTGAGTGCAAGAGTTCCGGTTCCCGGCCGGAAGCGGTCATTTCCTGGTGGAAAAGTGGGAAACTGCTGAAGCGTATGAACAAAAACGTAAGTAAATGGGGGGTTATCAGAGTTTTAAACAATTATGGAAATTCACAAGATTGATTTTCAAAAAATTGTTGAATGCGTACCCATTAGTTTGCTGTTAAGAATAGTAGCAGAAACAAAAAATCACCTACGTGGATCCGGATGGATTTATCCCCTCACAAATTGCTCAAATAAAGTTTTGACAACCGATAGTCCGTAAAGCTTGATGTGGTACAGAGCAAATATTCCGGCTGCCTCGGCCGGATCTGGAAACGTTATTAGTCGGATCTTTTGTGTTGAGCGAAATTTGATGCAATCCCTTGCAGAAGCTATGAGATTTATCGAGATTTAGAACTGATCCTAGCAGCATCCAATTTCGGTTGAATTGTTGTGCCGAAAAGGACCGGACAAAAAAAAATCAAAATTCCCTTCCACCAGACGAGGTTATGCATTTGGCAGCCTCCGCCAACGCACGAATCTCTCCACATCGAAATGCAATAAAAATGGCGGCCTTAAATGGAACGTGCTTGAAATACAAAAAGAGCCGGCGGCCGCACACGGTTTAGACAACAGGCATGAGCCTATCAAAAAAAGTAGAAGGACACTGCTTCTATCATAAATATGGACAAAACTAGGATGGACGAGGTCGGTCGCAGGGGCCAACTGAAATTCATGTGTTTCCAGATTTTCTGTTTTTTTTTGTTGCGAAAAACCAGAATTGTTATAAAAGTTTAATCTACACTTTTTAAAGTTTTAATTTTGGAAACTTTATGAAATTATAGTTTGATTTTTTTCTATTTGAGTGTCATTCTCAGTGTGTATGAAACAGTATTTGTTAATAAATTAAGTTTGTAAATGGACTTACTTACGTTTAACAAGAGATTTAGAGCTCAAAAACTATTTCTTTCGAAATGTAAATCAAACACTCTTTTTCTGATCTCTAGCAGTTTCGTTGGTTTTTCATTTATCTGCACTGTTCATCGTGATCCGCATGGTTTTGTCAATTAAATTTCATCATTCAGTTTATTAAACTGAGCCTCCGTCGCGAACCTCTGCAGTCCCATCTGGGGTTGGTGCAATGAGTGGAACCCTTTTTTTTTTGAACGCCAACAGAACCGTTCGACCGGGTTCGGTTTCGGATGGTGTAGATCAAAGCGGTCAATTCCCCGGGCACTTCTTTATTGCCCTTCATGTCATCAATGGTGTATAGATAGAGAGTCCGGGCAAAAGCCCAGGCTTGGTTATTGATGAACCGAGAGTTTGTCAGTCGATACTACCGGTTCTACCACTTCCGTTTCCGAAGGCCCGTGGACGTTGCAACCCGGAAAATAAATATGCAGATAAAATATTTATGTTTGTGTGGTATTTATAATGCTACCGCGCTAAATGTATTGAAAATGTGTGACGGCAGGCCGGTCTCTATTAGCACAGGCAGTGAATCGATGTCTGATGGGATATGATAGCCCTGGGATGGTTCAGCTGGACCCCTTGGGAATTAAAAAAAAAACGAGTGTTGAATTAAATCTCGTGGAATTGTGTGTAAATGCAGTTATTCATTGTAACGTACTTTTATAGTTATGTGATAATTATTGATTCCACAAGGTATTAACTGCATTTTTTAAGTTCATAATCCCAGAAAAAAAGTTTAACCATTGGTATTTTTTACATCCCATTTGTACATTGAACATGCATTTGTAATTTAACAGATACTCATTAAAGCACTCATCAAAAGGTCGAGCACCAATCAAAACATTAATAAGGTTTATGATATTTTAAAATCCATAGCAATTTTGAAACTACTAAAATTCATTTAAAAAATAACAAAGATGAAATCAAAATCCAACAATCCAGGAATGAAAAATAGTTTGAAAAATCTTAGAATTCGATTAATTCTGATTCTTTTCACCTCTCAAAATTGAGGAGCATGAAGCCTTCATTATCACCCAATCTTCCAAGCTTACGATAAAGATGAGTTTCGTGTCAGTTGACAGAGCATAACCATGCTAGCATCAACCACCTAGAGGTGGATTAATTAACGCTTAAAAAAATATTTTCTGCCTAAAATCTCTTGTATTTCTACTAGCGGCCTAACTGCACTTGTTTCTTGAATGTCCCATATGCAAAAACAAATAAAAACCCAATCTTAGAAAAACACAAAGCAAGTTTGTCAAGGGCATTCCCTGACAGACCTCAGAATAGGTCAGAACAGTTCCGTTCAGTACAGTAACTACTAGGGTGGTCCAAATCCGGACTTTTTTGGGGCTACCCCCTGAAATCAAAGATTGACCCATCACTAGGCTAAATTCCTAATTTGAGCTCATTCTGACCACGGGAACCCCTCCCTCCAATCGCTTAAAGTTTGTATGGGAAAAATCGTCAAAATGTATGGAGAAAAGCAACTGTTTTACTTTTTTACATGTGGAAGGCGTCATAATTATCCGATTCTTACCATTTCTCAAATGTAGAACCTTCATTAAATTTAGAACAACTTTCCCGAAGACACCATATTTTTAGGATTTTTTCCCGCGAAGTTATTAGCGCCCAAAACTGACCCTTTTTGCGCGGCCAGCTGTAAGGGGCTACCTAACAACGATGTTTATTTCCAATTCGTACACGCACGTGCTCTCTCTCAGGTTCAAACTCTCTCACGATCTTGCTCGCCTGCCTGCCTGCCTGTTTACCTACAAGCGCGCGCTGTTTCTCTGCTTGGACTTTTGTCGTCGTCGTCGTTTTCGTTTGCTATCCGCTGCGCTGCGTTCTTGACATGTTTATTATAATTTTGAACTAAAATACCAGGTTTGTTTTGAGATATAAAATTTAATGTAATATGTGATCAACAAAACGAAAAAAAAAAACACAACAATAGATATCATATTATAAGAGCGTGTGAGAGAGAATACAAATTTGATGAATTAGTTCATCCATGAATCGTCATCTGTTCTGATCCAAACCTAATTGCAAACGTTTTGGATTTTAATTTATCTGCTTTTGTTACAAGAAATACCATTCAGTTTTTTAGATAAAAAAGGAAGGAATTTTCTTTAGATTTTTTTGAAAACTGAAATCAAATGAGTACCTTAAAGGAAGGCCGCAACTGCAAGATCTGAAGGTAGTTAACGATTGTGCAGAAAGAGATGTTTCCTGAATCGAAAAATTTACAGGTAAACTGACAAAAAATGATTAACAGTTGCAATATTTGTTGCAGGTGGTCGAGGAACACAGAAAGAAATTTCCAGAAAGAATAAAAAAATAATTGTAGAGAGTATGAATGAAAATTTGCAGCAATAATTGTAAAATTGCCTTGATTTGTTCTGATTTGTACTAAAGTATATTTTTGTTAAAGCAAACTACCTAAAGGAACAACATTTGTATTACCTGAAGTTTTCTTTTTAAATAATTGAATCATTATCATGTTTCTTTACCATATACGTAAAACTGCGTGTAATGCTTGGGAAAACAAACAAACCCTGTTCTCATGACATTTGCTGTAATTTTTTAATTGAGCCTAAGCTTTAAACTATTTTTTTCAGCGTAGTTTTTTTTATTTTTGACATAATTTAAGAATTTATATGCTAAATATATCTCAAAACAAACCTGGTATTTTAGTTCAAAATTATAATAAACATGTCAAGAACGCAGCGCAGCGGATAGCAAACGAAAACGACGACGACGACAAAAGTCCAAGCAGAGAAACAGCGCGCGCTTGTAGGTAAACAGGCAGGCAGGCAGGCGAGCAAGATCGTGAGAGAGTTTGAACCTGAGAGAGAGCACGTGCGTGTACGAATTGGAAATAAACATCGTTGTTAGGTAGCCCCTTACAGCTGGCCGCGCAAAAAGGGTCAGTTTTGGGCGCTAATAACTTCGCGGGAAAAAATCCTAAAAATATGGTGTCTTCGGGAAAGTTGTTCTAAATTTAATGAAGGTTCTACATTTGAGAAATGGTAAGAATCGGATAATTATGACGCCTTCCACATGTAAAAAAGTAAAACAGTTGCTTTTCTCCATACATTTTGACGATTTTTCCCATACAAACTTTAAGCGATTGGAGGGAGGGGTTCCCGTGGTCAGAATGAGCTCAAATTAGGAATTTAGCCTAGTGATGGGTCAATCTTTGATTTCAGGGGGTAGCCCCAAAAAAGTCCGGATTTGGACCACCCTAGTAACTACTATAAACAGTTTAGTTTAAATGCAAATAAACAGTTTTTGCAATAAATAGTCTTGTTTGTACCGTGAGAACTTTTGTTTGTAATTACCGGGAAAGAAAGTGCGACAGGATCAAACAGACGCTCTTATGTGCGCAATTATGATTGAGAAACAAATAGCACCATTAACTCAAAAGCGATGCTTATGGGACATTTCTACGAACAGGGGCCACTGATAAATTTATATACATTGAAAGATATTTTTCCCATTTCATTGACAGTTCTCCGAGACCGGAAACCAATCGCTCAGCGTTCTCTCGTTCACGCCGGTCGTGGAAGATGATGGCAAGTACCTCACCTGCCGGGCCGAGAATCCACTGATTCAGGACAGTGGCATCGAGGACAAGCTGAGACTATCGGTGCACTGTGAGTATCTTTCATTGTTATCATTCTTGTGCACCCTTTGCTACTTTTTTTTATTTTTCACACTCAGTTCCATTAACAATACAAGTTAGTTGTTTTCATTTCGGGGACATTTTATTGAACTTTTTTACATCTTATAGCCTATTTTTTGAAAACAAATAGCAGCAAATAAGAGCACCAACACAGCTATCGATAAAAAAACACTTTATTGCTATCTTCCATCGCTTCAATTTCCCGTTCATCAGCGAAATCTCCATCATCCGGGTAGCACAGCAGTGGAGGTGCCTTTGATTGAGGAGCAATTCTCTACGAAATCGGTCTTTTTTCTTCAATTTTAATTTTTGTATTTTTTAATCCGACTGAAACTTTTTTGGTGCCTTCGGTATGCCCAAAGAAGCCATTTTGCATCATTAGTTTGTCCATATAATTTTCCATACAAATTTGGCAGATGTCCATACAAAAATGATGTATGAAACTTCAAAAATCTGTATCTTTTGAAGGAATTTTTTGATCGATTTGGTGTCTTCGGCAAAGTTATAGGTATGGATATGGACTACACTGGAAAAAAATAATACACGGTAAAAAAAAATTTGGTGATTTTTTTATTTAACTTTTTATCACTAAAACTTGATTTACAAAAAAACACTATTTTTAATTTTTTTTATTTTTTGATATGTTTTAGAGGACATAAAATGCCAACTTTTCAGAAATTTCCAGGTTGTGCAAACAATCATTGAACGAGTTATGAATTTTTTAATCAATACGGATTTTTTCAAAAAATCGAAATTTTGGTCGTAAAAATTTTTCTATTCCATTTTTCGATGTAAAATCAAATTTGCAATCAAAAAGTACTTTAGTAAAATTTTGATAAAGTGCACCGTTTTCAAGTTATAGCCATATTTAAGTAACTTTTTTGAAAATAGTCGAAGTTTTTAATTTTTTAAAATAAGTGCACATGTTTGCCCAGTTTTGAAAAAAATATTTTTGAAAAGCTGAGAAAATTCTCTATATTTTGCTTTTACGGACTTTGTTGATACAACCTTTAGTTGCTGAGATATTGCCATGCAAAGGTTTAAAAACAGGAAAATTGATGTTTTCTAAGTCTCACCCAAACAACCCACCATTTTCTGTTGTCAATATCTCAGCAACTAATGGTCCGATTTTCAATGTTAATATATGAAACATTTGTAAAATTTTCCGATCTTTTCGAAAAAAATATTTTAAAAAATTTCAAATCAAGACTAACATTTCAAAAAGACCAAACATTCAATATTACGCCCTTTTGATATGTTAGTCTTTATTTAAAATTTTTGAAAATATTTTTTTCGAAAAGATCGGAAAATTTCACGAATGTTTCATATTTTAACATTGTAAATCGGACCATTAGTTGCTGAGATATTGACAATAGAAAATGGTGGGTTGTTTGGGTTAGACTTAGAAAACATCAATTTTCCTGTTTTTAAACCTTTGCATGGCAATATCTCAGCAACTAAAGGTCGTATCAACAAGGTCCGTAGAAGCAAAATATAGAGAATTTTCTCAGCTTTTCAAAAATATTTTTTTCAAAACTGGGCAAACATGTGCACTAATTTTAAAAAATTAAAAACTGCGACTATTTTCAAAAAAGTCACTTAAATATGGCTATAACTTGAAAACGGTGCACTTTATCAAAATTTTACTAAAGTACTTTTTGATTGCAAATTTGATTTTACATCGAAAAATGAAGTTGAAAAATTTTTACGACCAAAATTTCGATTTTTTGAAAAAATCCGTATTGATTAAAAAATTCATAACTCGGTCAATGATTTTTTGCACAACCTGGAAATTTCTGAAAAGTTGGCATTTTATGTCCTCTAAAACATATCAAAAAATAAAAAAAATTAAAAATAGTGTTTTTTTGTAAATCAAGTTTTAGTGATAAAAAGTTAAATAAAAAAATCACCAAATTTTTTTTTACCGTGTATTATTTTTTTCCAGTGTAGTCCATATCCATACCTATAACTTTGCCCAAGACACCAAATCGATCAAAAAATTCCTTCAAAAGATACAGATTTTTGAATTTTCATACATCATTTTTGTATGGACAGCTGCCAAATTTGTAAGGAAAATTATATGGACAAACTAATGATGCAAAATGGCTTCTTTGGGCATACCGAAGGCACCAAAAAAGTTTCAGTCGGATTAAAAAATACAAAAAAAATCGAATGACCGAAATCCTAGAGAACTGCTCTGAGGAGTTCAGCGAAGAGAAAAATATTCATTATACGCCAGACACAGCTCTGGCGCGATATTTTCTTCGTCCTTCCGATATCTTCACGAGCAGATCGCAAAGCCAAAGAAAGGTGGAAATTTGAAAGATTGCGCAGAGTGCACAAAAAAAAAACGTGGTGGCTTTTTTCCTTCTTCTTTTGAATCAATTTTCATTCAACGCCTTCCTGTGATTCTTTTTTTATTGCTAGCGTTCATTAAATGTAATTTCCATTCATTGGGTTTTTTCTGGGCTCTCGCGTATTGGCAATAACTTTTTCACGCAGCATTTTCCTCGTTCATAGTGGGTGCGACAATTTTCAGTAGATGAGACGAGGGTCGCAAATATTAAGTATTCAGGCAATGATGATGAGAAAATGGTCTTTTGCATAATTAATTTCATCTTTTTTGAAGTTGCCATTCTTCTGGCACCAGTAATGCTTCAATCAATTGGCGATTGTTCGCTGGACCGTTTTCTACTCTGAACGTTATGGATTTATCTGCAGTTTTTTTTATTTTCTATTTTCTTATTCGCGAAAAATCTTACGAAGCAATAAACTGTATTCATTCTCCGCGATTTTGTTGAAATTGATGAAGAAGAAGTAGAATATCTAATGAATGATTTGGAAAACTTACTAAAAATAAAATTGCTCCGTAGCTCCATTCAGATCTAAAATGTGTACAGAAAACCATAAATCTTAGCTGATGGAATGCTTAATGAGGCGATCATAAATTAGCGATCGATATTGTGATTTTGCTTGATGCTCAATTGTTTCAACATTGTCAATTGAGTTAAATTACGCAAAAACATATTTTTTTCTTTAAGTTAAAAAACAATATGTTGCATTTTAAATTGTGATGTTTTTCGCAAATCTAAGGCGTCATCCATAAAGTATGTCACGCAAATATCGGCCAAAATTAACCCCCCCCCCCTCCTCCCTACGTCACACTTTGTCACACAAGGTTGAACCCCCCCTCAAAAAGTACGTCACATTTTGCCAGACCCCCCCCCCCCTTGTTTTCCATGGGATTTTTTATAGTTTGTATATCTTTAAACTCTCATTGTTTTGGTTTTTTGGCAATTTCAATAGGAAAAAAATAAGTTAAATTATTCAGTTTTGTATCTTTTAAAAATTAGAAGACCTGGTATATTCAAGTATTAAAAAATCTTGAAAACTGTTTTTCACAGCTTTGTATCCAATAAGTTCAAACCAGGGCTGAGCTGTAGGTTAGTCGTGGTTAGTC